>NW_016816095.1:17773-147511 GCF_001698545.2 Rhinopithecus bieti
TTTTTGAGACGGAGTCTCGCTCTGCCGCCCAGGCTGGAGTGCAGTGGCCGGATCTCAGCTCACTGCAAGCTCCGCCTCCTGGGTTTAAGCCATTCTCCTGCCTCAGCCTCCCGAGTAGCTGGGACTACAGGCGCCGCCACCTCGCCCGGCTAGTTTTTTGTATTTTTTAGTAGAGACGAGGTTTCACTGTGTTAGCCAGGATGGTCTCGATCTCCTGACCTCGTGATCCGCCCGTCTCGGCCTCCCAAAGTGCTGGGATTACAGGCTTGAGCTACCGCGCCCGGCCTTGAGACAGAGTCTTGATCTTGTCTCCTGGGCTGGAGTGCAGTGGTGTGATCTCGGCTCACTGCAACCTCCGCTTCCTGGGTTATACTGATTCTCCTGCCTCAGCCTCCCCAGTAGCTGGGATTACAGGTGCCCGCCACCACACCCGGCTAATTTTTGTATTTTTAGTAGAGACAGGGTTTCGCCATGTTGGCCAGTCTGGTCTCGAACTCTTGACCTCAGGTGATCTGTCTGCCTCGGCCTCCCAAAGTACTGGGATTACAGGTGTGAGCCACGACGCCCAGCCGAATTTTCCATTTTGAAGAGGGAAGAAGGACTTTATTTTGTTTTATGTATTTGTCTCTTTGTCCAGGAAGGCCATGGACAATTAGGTGTTTGGTTTGGTTTTGTTTCTGTTTTGGTTTATAACTCTTTGATCAGTTTAGTGTTCCCTTCTGATAAGCAAGAAAGAGCAGAGTTGACAGAGAATGTCTGCGGATGAGAAGCAGGTGTGTGCGGTTCTTTCTGACTATGGATTCTAAGTATTTTTATCCCAGAGGCAAGACTAGTTCAGCAAAATACCTTAATTTAGGATTTTGTGTGATAAAAGCCTGTCCTGTTTTCATTAAATGAAGATTTTTTGAGAATTAACTACTTTCTGTATAATTTTCATAAATGATTTCATTTGGGCATACTTAACACTCTGTTGCTATCTGCTGAAGGCATTTGATACTCGCACACCTAATGCCATCAAAGGAGAGATGAGCATACATTTTACTTTGTTCTTATTGAGCCTACATTTTAATTGTTCTTATGAATGTCAGATTTTGGGAAGATCCAAAGAAGTACTCTGTAGATAGAATACGCTGTCCTGGCCCCCTAACCTTACAATCCTACCGATTTTCCCATTTCATGAGATTGACCTTTCAGATGAGGAGGAACTGCATACAAATTGCTTTATTTCAAGTAATATCTACCTTGTTATTTTTGAAAGAGTTCTTTTGTCCTTTTTATCCTAGATCTATTGGAGAAGATGAGAAAAATTACAGTGGTGATAAGAGAGCGTCTTAACACCTAGATATGGTGGGTGTGTCGGGTGATAGGAACAGGAGGCTGTTGGAAAGTGAGAGTTGGGGGATGGGGTGATGAAAAGGAAACAGGTGACTAGTGCCTCCTGGATTCTTGAATGGGAGAGAGTGAAGAGATAATCAGGCAGGGAGATTTTCTGCACAAATGTCATTGAAAGAGTGTTAGAGGTCGGAGGGGTGAGTTGAAGTTGGTTAGGTAATTAGTAATAACCCAAGGACCAGTCAAAAGACTGGAGGACTGTCCGCTGCTGACTTTGGGGTTAGACCCTTTTATCCTGGGGATGATGAAGGCTGATGGGAAAACTGCTAGGCAGCTGCTGACATTATTCTACAAGGAAACATGAAGTTGTGAGTAGTTGTCACTTGGAGACATGGTTGAAGTCACCTTAGGGGTACAGTTACGTTGCTGCATCATGACATTTAGGTCAACAGTGGACCACATGCATGACTATGGCCCCATAAGGTTATAATGTCAGACTTTTACTCTACCTTTTTCTATGTTTAGATACACAAATACTTGCCATTGTGCTGCAGTTGCCTACAGGCCTCAGTACAGTAACCTGCAGTACATATTTGCAGCCTGGAAGTCATAGGCCATATCATAAGCCTGGGTGTGTAGGAGGTTACGCCATCTAGGTTTGTGGAAGTACGCTCTGTGATGTTCATACAATGACAAAATTGCTTAATGGTACACATCTCAGAATGTATAACTGTGCCGGTGTTGATGCATTGTTTGGGGATGGGGAAATTGATACTCACTATGTGAGGCCCCAAACTCAATCTAAAGTTGCCTTTGGAGGCAGCTACGGAAATACCGTAATGGCTGTCTTAGGCCCTTCTCCCCCCGTACCGATCTTCCTTGGTACTGTTTTTATTTTATTTTTAAATTCTTGAAAGAATACATAATAGATGTACATATTTTCAGGGCACATGTAATAATTTAATGCATTCATATTTGTAGTTTGTAATGATAAATCAATGTAATTGTGCTGTTCCGATTGTGGGAGGTAAATATGGAATCAGGGACATAGAATGGGCTGATAATGTGTTTTCCTAAAGAACAGATGGGACAAGTTAAAACTGAACTGTGAATTCCATAACTGGGTAGTGTGGGTCACTGAGTTGGGCACTCGGTACTCCACAGTGACTGTAGTCGGGATTCGACATTGAAATAAACTTTCTGGAATTTACCTTGGTGCTATATACTTAAAGTCTTAAAAATGTTAAGCTCTCTGTTCCAGTAATTCTGCTTCTTGGAACCTACTTATGTGAAGTAACCAGAGATGGGAACAAAGATTTATGTATAAGGATGTTTATTGAATTAGCTTCTGTTATATAAAAACTTGGAAACAACTTAAATATCCAATAGTAGGGACACATTTGAACGAATTATGGCACATCCAGACAGAGTATAGGTAACTTACAAAGCTCGTGTTTTCGAGCAGCATTTGGTGATGGGAAAATATTTATGATCTATGTTGGCTGGGTGGGGAAAAAAGAATGTGAAATTGTGCTTCTAATTTTATTTTAAAAACGTCTGTGTATATTGGTGTATTTTAAAAAACCCGGAAGAAAACGTATCTTTCTGATGGTGGAATTGTGAGTGTTTGGCTTTTTTTTCCTCCTTGAAACATTTTTGTATTTTCCAAATTTAAAACAGCAAGCACAATTACCAATTACCCTTTTAACCAGAAAAATATTCTCAAGAGAGTGCTAATATGTCATCTCTGCCCTGACCTCTGGTCCACGATAGGTTAGAAAAAACACACTGGGTGCTGCTGAGGAGGCTGTGCGTGGACGGGGCCATTCTCGAGCCTTTCTGCCTCCGTGTGTGGACCAGGCTCTAGAGCCAGGGCCTTCCTAGCCGGGTTCTTGGAAGCCCTTGTCCTCAGACAGCTGTGGCTACTTGAAGACACTTAGATGGGTGGCTTTTTGGTGAAGTTGGGACATAATGTTTTGTCAGTAACTGTGAAGGGCTTGAGATATGATCTCACGTTACAGTTAACATTCTTTATACATATGAATACTGCGGAAACACAAAACACCTGGGTAGGAGAAGAGCGTTCCTTGTTGGTATTTACAACTGGGGCAACAGTCTCAGTGACACTGCTGTGTCAGGCCCCTAAACCTGGACTGTTAGGGGACACTGAAAACTAATGGAATGTACATGTGGGCTACACTCTGTTGACAGGGACAGAGCAGCTGTCCCTCTCCCGTCCCAAAAGAGAGAGAGAAAAAAAAGAAAAGGAAAACAAACAAACAAAACCACCTTAGCTCCCTTGACATGGGATGAAAAGGTTCCAGGGGTCTTATCCCGACCTTTTAGAATGTGAGACACTTACAACCTGGGGATGTCTCCAAGGTCTGTTTTTCGTTCCCTTTGAAACACACATGCCTAGGGAGCTAGGTCTTCCTAGCACCTTGGGAACCAGTCCAGGCTGAAACTATTTGGTCCTCTTGAGGAGATTAGAGGTTTTATTATCCTTTTGGAAAAGAGCATTTAATGTACACAAATGGCTACAGATCTAATTCTCATGGTAAGTGAAGTATAAAATGTTTGTAGGGCAAGTGAGAGTGAACTTTCCCTATCTTCACATCCTATACTTTCCCTGTCTTCATGGCCTATGTAGTCCCTATCTTCATGTCCTGTACATTCCCTGTCTTCATATGCTATACAGTCGCTATCCTTCATATCCTATATGGTTCCTATATTCATATCCCATACATTCCCTATCCTATACATTCCCTACCTTCATGTCGTATATGTTCCTACCTTCAGACCCTTGATGGTCCCCTTGATTGGTCCGCGCATGCTTCCTACGCTATACACTTCATGTATCTTATGTCGCTAAACAGTCCCATCTTTCATATCCTATATAGTGGCGCCCATCTGCATGTCCTATACATTCCTTATCTTCATATCCTATATATTCCCTACCATCATGTCCTAAATGGTCCCTGTCTTCACATCCTGTACCTTCTCTATCTTCATGTCCTATATAGTCCCTACCTTCATGTCCTATACATCCCCATCTTCATGTCCTAAACGGTCCCTATCTTTGTATCATATGCATTCCCTAGCTTCATGTCCTATACATTCTTTCCCTTTATATTGTATTCATTTCTGTATCTTAGGAGGTGAAGGCATTTTATAGGAACTCTGAGGAGTCTGGAAAGAAGCCTGGGAAGCTTTATTTTCCCCTCACACCTGCCTTTAAAAGACCCCTGTTGGAGAATGACAGTAGAACTTAATCAGAGTGTGACCTCTGACTTCTCACAACTGAAGACCTCAAATCTCCAATTTTTATCTGAAAAAATATTAGAATAGTTTCACTCTCTTTATAAACATGGAGACGTTTTTAGATTGCTATGGAAGTAGGATCGGGCGTGACCATTATGAGTTCAGAGGCTGAATGCCGTAGCACAGCTCATCAAAATACATATATATACACACATATATACATATGTACATATATACACATATGTATACATATATATACACATACAACATTGTCCAATATGAATATAATGTGAGCCACGTGTATAGTTTTAATTTTCTAGTAGCCACTTAGAAAAGTAAAAAGAAGTAGGTAAAATTAATTGTAATAATATTTCTCATTTAACTCATTTTATCTAAAATATTTCAGTATGTCATTAATGTAAATATATTAATGAGATATTTTACATTCTTTTTTCATACTGAGTATTTAAAATCCTATGTGTCCTTTACACCTATAGCCTGTCTTAATTCAGCCCAGCCACATTCCAAGTGCACAGTAGACCCATCTGGCTGGTGGCTACCATCTTGGTTGGTGCAGCATAAGGAAATGAATCAAGGTGTGAAGAGAATACAGGGGAAAAGTTCTAGTGCAGTCCTGTGAAAGGACTGAAGGAAAGTAGAGTTGGAGTGGTTGTTTTGGTCACAACTGTATGAATCTCCTTGTGCCTCTGCCCACAAACCATACCTGATCTCTTTAGCCTAAAAGAATGAAATGCTCTGAATTTCTGTGGAAGCAGCATACTATACGTCCCATTCCTAGGGTAGTTAGCTATCTGCATCTTGATGAGATGAATGTTTTCTAGACTCTTGAACTGTTAAGATCATCTTTGATTATTTGGATTTTTCCATTTGTATCACCTATGTGGTAAGTTATTTGAGAGCCAGGATCCAGTCCAATTTATTTGCATTCCTCACCAGTGTTTGACACCTTTAAGACCTAGATAAATATTAGTTTATTTGATTTTCAGCTGTAAAGCAAAGGTTAGCTTGAAAGGCTGAATTCCAGCTCAGGAAGGATGGCACAGATCTAGTTTGTACTAGAAACCTAATGGTATATGAATTGAACACATAAACATTAGGATTTGTCACTTTGCATTAGGATTTGTCACTTTGTATTAGGGGTTCCACACCCAGAAGGTGAAAATTGTTTGGTTTTCTCCTTTGTATCCAGACCTTTAAAAAATCTTACCAGTTCATTCCTTTGATGTTTAAGTTCCAATGATGATACTAATACCTTCTTGTAAGTATAAATAAGCTAAATTTGGTGATGAACCAGAGATAAACATTTGGAAGCTGCTACTTTTTCCATGGGTTCTTTGTTAACAATAACTGTGTTATTAACAAACACAGCCCATGACATCCACACCATGAAATTCTTTTGAAATCAAGTGTAGTATTTTACACTTGCCTTCATTTGTTCTCTTTGACTGTAATTGTTGGGTTGAAGCAACAGACTCATCCAGAGAGCCAAGGCAATTTATTTTTACTGAAGACTACCTAAGAACTGCTTAGGTAGCTTTTCTCTGCAAGATTAAATGCGACCTTCATGGAATCATGTTAGCAGGGCCAGCAGCTAGAAAAATAAAGACTAAACCAAACCTTCAGCCACGAAATTCCCAGCTGCTCAGTGGCTCAGAGCTTTCCTGATTGCTTTCTTCCAATGAAAACACTGTAGATTAGTTTTAAGTGAATTCTAGTAGGTTTGGGGATTTGCAACTGACAGAAGAACAGCAAAGCATAATCTCACTTTAAAATAATAGTCCTGAAGGTAAATCTTTATTGGCTTTTTCTTGGGAGCTGGGATTTTTGTTCATATGGGAAAACTTAACTCATACACACTGTTTAGCTGACCTTTGAAGGTAAGGCCCTAGAAGGCACACGGAGGCTGCACACCTGGGGATATGCGTCAGGACTGCTGCTCCTCTTCTCTCCATTGTAGAGGCTAGAAACTTAGGGAGCCTGCGAGGAAGGCCCCTGTAGGGAATGTAGATGACCTGCTCTTTCCACTTTTGGGTGCCGTCATCCTGACGATTGGTGAAGTCAGGGTGAATTGAAAATGTTATAGGAGAGGATTTACTTAACTTACAGGTGCTTTTAATGCATTACGATTTTTTTTTTTCTTGAAAGTCGTTGCAGTTTGGGAGATGGGGTAGAGGAGAGTGCTCAACTGAAACAGTTGACTATTTTGATCATTCATCCATTCAGTCATTTATTTAGTGGGTGTTTATTCTGTGCTAACTATATGTAGAGGGAGATATAAAACGAAAGAAAAGTAATCCTCTTGGATTTGAAGTAGCCAGGTAGGTAGATGGTCTACATTCCTTAGAGTTAGGAGCCTAATTTATCCAGATAGAGAAAACACAACTAGGCAAGTAAGATGACAGTTCCAGAAAGATTTTACTTATCTGTGAATCCCTTTTGGAGTTCTTCCATGGGCTCTGTGGGGTTGTTTCAGATGGTAGGGGAAGCCACAGTGCTAATGTGACAGATTTTTTGCCAAGTGTATACATTTTACTTATTGATTTTTTAAGAACAGATTCTTAATAGACTGTAAAATAGGCATAAAACAATGTATTGTTCTGTTGTTCTTTCTGCTTTCCACAATTCTCCCACATTGAGTTTGGAACGTGGAACTATGGTCTGGTGTCTTTTGTCATTAAGGAAAACTGATGCGGTTAAATCCTGGTAATGATCTCCCCTCTCTACTTCCCCTTCCCTTGTGGGGAGACACTGTAACCAGCAGAGCTGCAGAATCAGTGCCCCTGCCCCGCACGGTAAAGTGAAGGAAGCTGATGAAAGATATCCGGGAACTCTTGGCACTAGTTTGAAATTTTTATGTGAATTTGAAATAATTTCAAAATAAAAAGGTTTTTTTTAAGGCTTCCTGTTAGTGCTCTAGAGTTACTGTTGCTTATTTAAAATAACAGCCTAATAGAGTATATTTGTAAGTTTCTTTATGTGCTTCCCCACGTCGATCTAAAAGGGATTTTATGTAGCTCTTGTTCTAGGTAGGTCCTACTTTCACCTTGAAGGGGAGACTGGCCCTTACTTCATTTTGAAAATGCCTCATTTTCTCTGTTTGCGTGTGTGTGTGTGCGCGCGCGTGCATGTGTGTGTTTGACCATAGTGAATATTTAAGTTGCCTGAAATTAAGGAATAATTATCATCCATAAAAGGACTGAAGGAAACAGTGGCAGCAAGTAGGGAATTCATCAACGCATGTTGAAGCATTCTTTTTTAAACTGTGGTAAAATTTACATAACAAGATTTACCATTATAATCATCTTAAAGTGTATAATTTGGTGACGTTAATGACATACACAAGGTTGCCTAACCATCACCACCATCCATTTCCAAAACTTTTTCAGTGTCTGGATCAGAACCTCTATACCCATTAAACAATAACTCTGCTTCCTGCAGCCCCTGGCAGCCAGCATTCTACTTTCTGTCTGTGAATTTGACCACTTGAGGTGTCTCATGTAAGTGCAATACAGTCTTTGTCTTTTCATGTCTGGCTTATTTCGCTCTGCAGAATGTTTTCCAGGTCCATCCATGTTGTGGCACGCATCAGAACTTCATTTGTCTTTAAGACTGAGTAATATTCCCACATGGTGTCCGTCCATTCATCTGCTGATAGACACTGGGATTCTTATTAATTTGGCTATTGTGAATAAGGCTGCTGTGATCATTGGTATAAAAGTATCTGTTTGAGTCCCTGCTTTCAGTTATTTCAATTCTGTAGAATGGCTGGGTCATATGGTAATCCTATGTTGGCCATTTGAAGAGCTACCAAATTGTTTTCCATAGCTGTACCATTTTGCATCCCCACCAGCAATGCACACAGGTTCCAGCTTCTTCACACCTATTGCAAACATTTGTTATTAATATCTTTTTTTATTTTTTGGATAGGGTCACCCTAATAGGTATGAAGTGGTAGCTCATGAAGGTTTTGATTTGCATTTCTCCGGTAACTAACGATGCTGGGCATCTTTCATGCTCTCCTAGCCACTTGTCTATCTTCTTAGGAGGAATGTCTATTCAAGGGCTTTCTTCATTTTTTATTTTCCTGTTGTTGTTGAGCTGTAGGTTTGAGTCATTCCTTTTGTGGTTTTGAAAATGACACACTAGTAAGTCTGAGAAACTAAGATTCTCCCCATTACAATATATGTAGCATGTGGCAAAAAGTTCTGTTTTAGAATTTTGAGATGCTGTAAAGTTGATGAAGCACAGTTTGGGGAATTCACTTATGCTGGAGTGAAGTAAATCGGAGCGCATGGGTAAGCGAGAATCCGATAGAAAGTACCTTCCCTTCTCGCACCATGCTGCAATTGGGAGTTTCCGTAGCAACGATTGCCAGCCCCTTCCCTTCATTTTTTCAGCTGGAGAAATCAAGTAACCTGCTCAGTGTATTGTGACCAGGTTAAGTACTCAGTATGTTTTGTCGAACTGTGCAGTAAATAATTTTTTTTCTGTTGTATTTTGAATCCAGAAATGTCTTGTGAGAGGAAAAATAGCAGTGCTTGAATATGGTAGTGAATTTATTGTCGCGGCTGCCCTTGTGGTAACCTCTCTGCTTGGGACTCATGAAAAAGGCCTTAGGGTTCTTCACTTCTGTGGTATTTCAAGATAAAAATTAGTAAAAGCAGCCTCAGAATAACATTTGGGGGCTTAAGAATTTAAATACAATCCATTCAATAATGGTTCAATAGTATTACTGAGTAGATGAAAAAAAAATTGCCATAATGACAGATCTGTTAAGTAAAATGAATAAAAAAGCATTTGTGTATTTATTGTGAATTGTTCAGAGCATGAGAAGCCATTCATTTGGTCTTACATAAAGAAATTCAGTGAAATATCACAACTGTATGGAAGCAAATTCATTGTTGGTTTAGTTTTATGTCCTGTGGAAATTTTTCATTTTACTCAATCCTTTTGAAAAGTTGAACTTTATTGAATAATATAGCCCAGCAAGGTCATGTGTGGATTATAACTGAGTTGTAAATAATTGGAAGAAGAGGCATAATATATGTGTTGTGAAGCAGAGTGGTAAGAGGAGTTGCAAAAATTTTTGTTCTCTTTAGGCTTGGGGCAAAGATTTTAAAAATCCTTAAAATTAGTTTTAAGTACTGTGAAAACAAACATGATAATGATGAAATTAAATTGAAGACTCTCTTCTGCAAACAAATATCTTAAATAAAACCCTCAGAGGAATTCATTCCTTCAGCAGACATTTTTGAACAGCTGTGTGTGAAGCCCCGTGCTGTGAAGATGTAAAGTTGAAAATTTCGGATCCATGCTTTCAAAGAGCTTATTGTTTAGTTAGAGAGACAAGCAGGTAAATAACCATTCCTGGTCATGAAAAGAATGAAAGATGGGCTTCATGGAAGCACAGCAAGCCAAAGGCTAAGGGAAAGAAGAGGAAGAAGCTGTATCTTCTTTTTATTCTTTTTAATTTACTGGAGCTACCCATCATGAACTAAGAGCTATCTCTTTGACCAGAGAAACTGGGGCGTGCCTCACCACTGACTTCTGACTGGCCGGAAGGAGGGAGGCGATGTCATCTGGTGGCCAGTGGGTGAACAGGGCATTTTTGGTTGAAAGAACAGCAAGAGCAAACACATGAAGGGTTGACAGTTTCTTCCGCTCCTGGTGCATGGACCGCTCTCCAGGGTGGCTGGAACAGACAGATGAAGGAGGGAGTGTCAGAGCCAGTTCCTGGTGGCCACAAATATCTCACTCAGGGCATGTGTTCCTGTTTCCCAGTAAGGAGGATACAGCCAGCTTTTTTTTTTTTTTTTTTTTTGGAAGGTTATTGAGGATTTGGAACATTTTCCCCTGTGCATTTCAGAAAACGATAGATAATGACTGCGAGCAGCAGGGCGTGTCGCGGCTGTGCACCTGCAGTGTTGGAGAGGAGCTCTAAGGCGTGTGCATTTGTAGTCTGTGGTCCATTGCGGGAAGGACTGGGTCATGCCTTTGATAATAGCCAGGCCTGTCTTTGAGGTGCTTTTATATAAGTTTCTAAGAGGAAATGATGAATAGGTACAAAAATATTTTTTGTACTATCTTTTGTTTGGTTTGAATCGGTTTGTAAAGAGAGTGTTTATGGATACGTTTATAATCCTCAAGTGAGGAGGAATTAAAGACAGTTGGCTCTAATTCAGGTAAGAAACCCAAGTTAGAGAATCAAAGATAATGGCAAGACCCCCCAGAAACAATGCCTTCATAGGGCAGAAGTTAGGACAGGTCTTCCTGTCCGCCCAGAGTGTCCCCAGGTCCTCCCAGTGACGCCACGCCAGGCCACGGAAGGGCTGGGCGAACACCTAAGGTGCAAACCTTAGCCAGCGGGACTCAGGAACTGGAGGGAGCCCCGGAGCTGGCCGTACCACCCTGAGGCTTCTTCCCTGCATTGTGACCACTTGGATGATCCAGGAAAATTCACCTCTGTCAAGGTCAACAGACAACCTTTACATCGACAGCCTCCTTAATTCCCATTTGTCACATAACACAGTCTATTCACAGAGGCCAGCATGTGGGATACTTGGGAGGCATTATTCCACCTGCATCATGTTTTAACCGAACCACCTCACACTCTTCATGCCACACAGCTACAGAGTGGCTGGGGAAGTGTGACCATCAGGTGCCGAGGCCCTCACAGCTGGGGTGACCGGCTGCGGTGGTGGCATTGATTGGATGTTTGCCAGACTCGTCACTTCCCTGGGGGGATACATCGGAAGGTGTTATTCAAAGGCCTAGATATTTCTGTGGTTTATTTCAGTATTTCACCGTCTCCCCTCTAGTGTCAGTAACTGCCTGTTCTGAACCGGTTGTATGTTGTGGAGGGCCGAGCCACGTGACTCGCGTGGACTCGGTACCCTCATACGCGTTGGCTGAATTCAGTTGCAGTAATTGACTCGGTCCTTCCATTGTTATTTCCTGTCCAGACACAAAGGCGCCGGCAGGGCATTGGTGCCCCAGGCTCAGGCACTGGTGTTTCCCGGTAGGGAAGGCGGACCGGGCAGCGGGAGGAAAGCGCGTCAGCGGGTGTGTGCCCTGGCTGGACTGGGGGATTTCCTCCACTTAGTCGGCAGGGACCCTCGCTAAGGTGCAAGGACACATGGCTGACTGTGAACTAGCAGCTTGCAGGGAAACCTTCCAGCATTTTCTCCACCGCGGCTCTCATTTCCCTGTGGAGCAGCTTCTTTGTATCACCAATGGCTCAAACATGCGGTCATCCCCGGTCATTTGCCCTTGTTGTTCTTCCTTTTGTTGGGTATGTTCTTTCTTCTCTTCCACCTGAGGATCCCTCGGCTTCCAGGCCCAGTTCAGGTGCCCCCTCTTCCAGGAAGCCTTCCAGAGTCCTCTCTTTCTTCTGGGTTTTTACATAAAATATTAAAACTCCCCCATAGGCCTTTGAAATAATTCATCTATTTAAAGTGCAGAGTCACGTTATTGTGAGGCGAATGAACCAATGGGGGTGAGTCTGATGCAGAGAGGGAACCCAAACCGAATGTGTCAGACGCCCGTAATCAGTGTGAGCAGTGGCGGTGGGTGCGTGGCCGCAGGGCGGGCGCCCGTTCCAGTGTGCTCATCCCGGGGGCTTCAACTCACCTCCAGGACACCACGTCTTGCTTGAAAGCTTGCTTTAATGCTGACGTGCCTGCCTTCATCTTTGCAGGGTAAGCCCTTTGAGGCCAGAGATCATGTCTTCATCATCTTTGCATACTCCACACAGCTTTAGATAATGCTTGGCACACAGCGATTTTCATGTGGTTGGCTGGTAAGGTTTTTGGAATGAAAAGTTGAACCAACGTAATTCAAAAGTGTATTAACATCCTTAGCTGGATTCACCCGGAAAATGGCATGTAAATAGTAAAAATTTTTTTTTCGGTTGCATGCTTTTTGTAGTCATATTGTTTTCCTTGATTATCATTTGTTCATAAGTTTATCCATCACAACATATGGTTAATATCATCTGCTTTATCCTCCTCAGTCCTTGCCCTCAGTGAGTTTTCCCAGGAAGAATTCATCCACTTTCTTATCAGTGAGTGATTACTACATGTCATTATGTGCAAGCTACTGTACTTGATGTTTTGGGATGAATGAGATGGACTCCTCCTTACAGGACTTTATACAGAGATAAGCCTGTTGCCAAGTACGTGGAGCTGTAAGCTTTGGTTGCATCAGAAGGTGGAAGGAGGCTGAGTGCAGTGGCTCATGCCTGCAGTCCCAGCACTTTGGGAGGCTGAGATGGG
Source organism: Rhinopithecus bieti (assembly GCF_001698545.2). Classification (NCBI taxonomy): domain Eukaryota; kingdom Metazoa; phylum Chordata; class Mammalia; order Primates; family Cercopithecidae; genus Rhinopithecus; species Rhinopithecus bieti. The sequence goes on from NW_016816095.1 coordinate 30,661, forward strand.
AGGATCACTTGTGGCCAGGAGTTGGAGACCAGCCTGGGCAACATGGGGAGACTTCTTTCTCTAAAAAAAAAAAAAAAAAAAAAAGAAAAGAAAAGAACAAGAAAAGAAGGAGGGGAGGGGAGAGGGAGGAGGAAGAAGAAAGGAATCAGTGGGATAAGAGGTTAGAAGAAAAAGGTGGAGGGAATCAGTGGGATAAGAGATTAGAAAGGTGGGATGGGGATGAATTATGGTGGCCAGGAGTCTACATTTTATTCAGTGGGCATTGTGGAACCATGGAAGGATTTTCTGCAAGGTCAGGAGCCATTTGGGGAGATTAATCTGGCCAACAATGTGCAGAGTGGAGAATATGCTTCTATTACAGAAGGTGGACCCTGGACATTGTCTTGTTCCTTGTGGAACACTCTGGCTTAGTCAATGCAGTTAGGTGGAGTACGGGCCCTACTGTTTGACATTTCTTTGAGGAAGTCTTAGGGGAGACCAAGGAAATCTCACCTCATACTTTTCCTCCTAACATAAACTATCCTTTATCTATTTCTTCTCACGGTAGCTCTGCTAAATTGCTGTTAAGATCTCTGTTTAGCGACGAGGAAACTATGGCTTGGACAAGTTAAAGGTTGTGAGCGGTGAGGTTCCAATTCAGGTGGGCTTGAAGCCAAATCTGAGCTCCCGCCACCATATTATGCTTTACCAAGGAGAGGGAAAGAAAAGAAACCACCGTGGTCCTGGGAGGGGTTGGCAGAGAGGGGAAATAGTGACCATCCGATGGATGCCAAATCTAACCATCCAACCTCTGGCTACCATTCAGAAACTGGTGAGAGGCAGTAGGTATCTTCCAAAAATATTTGAAGACAGTTCTGCAGCTTGCAGGGGAGACATGCATTCTTGCTTCGGAGGTATTCCTGTACTTAGAGTGGGTAGCAATTTTGGCTCTTTTTCCAGTTGGAATTCATTGGTGATTGGGATGGTTTATCCCATGAATAGAATCAAACTATCGGAAACTGTAGTGCGTAAGTTTATAGTTTGTGTGCTGGAGCTTGACCAGATTTGAACATAAAGAGTTAAATTGGATATCTCCATAATAATTAATAGTGATCATAGCACCAAAAATAGCTGGTAACCGTTATGGAGAGCTTCCTGACAGAGGGGACAGCCCAAAGGAAATCCTCAGAGGAAAAGTGGCAGCAAGAAGCAGACCCTCAGGGCCAGCCTGTGCATGTGGAGTGTGGGAGGAAATCATTTTTTGTCATCCAGGGGAAAAGATGGTGCCCTTCAAAATCAACCTTTCAGAACAAGTTATTTTCAGGCAGCTGGTTTTTGGGAAGGTGTTGGTTTTCAAGGTAGTCTGCTAGTGATGTGATTGGAATCAGAAAGCAGCAATTTTGTTGCTCTCTGCAAATAGGTTGTCTCAGGTTCCGGTTCCGGTTCCAGTATGCTGGCTCTTTGAGTTTCTGTTATTTGACTTTTCACAAATACTGACCACACTGACATCTCCTCTCTCTTGTCCCCTTGTCTTGTCTGTGTTCCTGAAGGGGCAAAACACACCTTTTGAGGTCTGTGGAGCTTAAAAATGAAGTCAAAGGTGACTGGGTGACATAAACAGCTCAGGTAATTCAGGTCCTGCTGCTTCTGCCATGCTCCTCCTCCTCAAGCCAGCATGGCTCAGTTATCCACTTTGATGTCTACCCTTTTCCCACGTGCCTCCTCCTATTGAACTTGTTCTGTATACTGTTACCTCTCCGGTGTCTGCACAAGAGGACTGAGCGGTCTTTTCCGGCTTGCATACTGCAGGCTGACACAGTCTTAAAGGAACTCCCCACTGCACTCCGAGGAGGAGCTGTGCCTTCCCAAGGTCACGTTACTTCTCCTGTACTGCAAAGGCAGTGCTCAGAGGACGTGCTGATTAAGGGAAATATAGGATCGCTTCTTTTCCCATTTTCCATATGGAAAGAAGCTTTGAAAATGCAGTATGTGCTGGAGTCCATATGCTTTGAAATCTGTGCATGATTCTTGCTTTGCTGAATTGCAGAGGCTGATGCCATCTAGATGCTGCGATCCAGGGCCAGACACACCTAAGGGTCCCAGCATGAGTTTACATTTATAAAAACTTTTAAAAGTCAGTCTACCCTTTTAGGTCTTAATGGCCTTGCATAAATTTTTCTAGAAAATGCTCTTTAAAAAAATGATGGAGTAAAAAAGACTCTTAGATTTTCATAATTTAAATGTATCTGGAAGGTAATTTATCTGCAATTCACAGTTTCCTCATGTTATCTGTTTTTTACAGAAAAGAATATTACATTTGTATCTGCATCAAATTTCATGATCCTTGTAGATTTTTTTAAAAAATTTTAAGACAGCATGTTTCACACATGATTAGATTACTTGGGAAGCATTCCTAGAAGTGACATGGCTGGGTCCAAGGGTGTGTTTTTAAAAGTTTTGATACCTATGGCCTAGCTGCTGTTTGGAAATTTTGTACCTATTTTATACTCCCACCCATAGTGCATGTAAGATGCAAAACACTATTCTAGATAGTTCATATGTTTATTTGCTTTTTTCTTTTCTTCTCTATTTCTTTCTTCTCTCTCTCTCTCTTTTTTTTTTTTTTTGAGACAGGGTCCTGCTCTGTTGCCCATGCTGGAGTGTAGTGGCATGATCATAGCTCACTGCAGCCTCTACCTCCTGGGCTCAAGTGATCCTCCTGCTTCGGCCTCCCAAAGTGCTGGGATTACAGGTGTGAGCCATCGCATTGCCTTATTTTACATGCTTCTTCATTTAATCCTCACAAAGCCTGATGAGAACAGAGAAGGTCAGTAACCTGCCCAAAGTTACAGCTAAATGATGGAGCTGGGGGTGAAAGCAGGCAGTGCAGCAGAGCTCCAGGGTCCATGTTGTTGCCACGCCCACTCGGCACTTCCATGGCAGCCGGCATGAGAACAAAGAGAGGCTGTGATGAGACTCCTTCCTTTTGGGAGCCCTTAGATATGGATATGGCCTTGTCTTTCACTCCCCTTCTTGATTCATCAGATGGGACAGGTGCAGAATGCTTTTCGTGGGCCAAAGCCTATGGTCTTCGCATTCTGTGTGCAGCGGCGTAATTTGGAAAGAAGCAATGGACACTTGGGAGAGCCAGCCCCTTTCCCCAGCTCTCGTGTGCCCCTGTGCTGCTGTCACTGCCCGTCACCTCTGCCGGCATCATTTCCCGTGACTGCAGTGCTGGGGGGACTTGGGCCTGGCCTAGGGTCTCTACATCACCTGAGGAGGGTCTCCAAATAGAGGTGTGAAGGTTTTACAGAGTTTCTATAGGGATTGCAGGCTTTAGACCCATGCTTGTCTCTGCTGCTGCATTTGGTGTGATGGATTTTGCGAAAAATGTGCTTGTTTTCATCGGCGCAGCGTAGGGTCATATTGGCTCAAAAGGCTTCCTCTTTTAGGAAGAGTCCCAGACAGCTGCTCACTTATCTTCTTGTTCCATCCCTGCTTGTGGGGGATTTGTATTTTTAATTGTCTTTCATTCTGAACAAAGACTGAGCAAGCAGAAAGTGTTGGGAAGGGCCCCAGGGAACATTCTGGCTTTGTGTTTTCTTTCTGATCTGCGGGCCTGGGGGACTTCAGTGTTCACGTTCCTGACAGGAGGGACAACCTGGGGACTAGTGTGGTGTCCAAGGCCAGCTGGGGAAGCACACCAGTTTCCTAGCAGTTCTGTTTGAGGATCAACGGCACATGTAGAAAAATACTGTTTCCCATGGTTTTATATTGCCAACAATACCCCTGAAGATGAAGCCCATTTTTGGATCCTCAGTTCTCACGATAACGGAGTCTGATGACCTAGAATCAGCTGTGGCATGGGCTAAGCCAGAGCACCCTTTTCAAATGAGGATAGTAATGAGGCCAACCCCGTCGGGTTACTGTGAGGGTTACATGAGGTAATGTATAGAGTTTAATGCTGGGTGCACCATGGGTGCTCAGTAAATAGTCACTGCTCTCATGATCCCCACCACCACTGTTACCTCCTAGACATCAGGAGAACATTTTTGTGAAGCAACTTTGGACTTTTGCATGTAATAAATAATTCAGTGCCTGCAAATGTAGACGCTGATTTAAGTACCTTGGCCGTTATGGTAGGAAGGTCTCGGGGCTCCTTCACCTTGACCCTCATTACCTTTAGTGTTTTTTCTTTCTTCACACTTTCGTGGGGAAGGATGTGCCTCTCTGAACTGAGTTTCCTCCCAAGCACCATGGAACCTAAACAGTTCAGTGCTTTTTATACTTCTCACGTTGCATGATATTTGCCGTTTGATTCGAAATTACGTGATAAAAGAAATGGAGGAGGTAAACTTGCCAGACAATTCCTGTGTATGGTTTTGCATTTGTGCTTCTGGGTATTGAGTCTTTTCAGTTTGGACCAAGGCTTCCGCAGAGGAGTAGGGCATGTTAAATGGAGCAGTTGCTTGTGTGCTCAGCTCAGTGGACGATGTGGGTGTCATTCATAGTGCACGCACAGCAACAAACAAATAAACAAATGCCATTTAACTTGATACTTGGAAGGGTATTTTTACAATAACTTTAGTTTTTAAATCAAATATTTAGAATGTCATGGAGAAAGAACAATGATATTACAAATGCCATCATAAAGGAACCTTAGGGAGACTTATTTTAAAGAAATTTTGAATCTAAATATTTAAAGCTTTTCTTATTTTATAAGTAACTATTTTATGTATTTGATTGGTAAGCTAAAGCACATACACGTTGTTAGGTAAACCTGATTTAAAGGAAATAATACTTGTAAATGGCTGCTTAAGATTTCAAATTTTATAAAATGTTCAGGAAAAGTATTTTCCACTTTCTAATAAGCAGAAATAGTTTACATTACACTTTTTTTCATTTCAGAACTAAACAGTGCTATTATTCACTACATTAAGCATAGTGTGTGCCAGATTAATTTGTAATATAAATACAGTTTAAGGAAAATGATGCTGATTTTTCTGTATAGCATGATAACAATAATATATTCCAAGGATTGAAATAACTTGAAATCTACTGCAAGCCCCACATCCCTTATTTGCAATCCAAAATGCTGTGAAACTGAAAGTGATTATCGTGACTCATTTGGCAGGGTACTCTGCCCTGAATTGACATGAAGCTATTTATAGCTTTTATTTATCCCAATCAGTGTGAATGTTCGTGTTTCGCTGCAGAAATATTAACTGTGTTGGATTAAGGGGTTCTGCCCTAGATACTTTCCGGGGTGTTCCTTGGGGTATATGGCATATGTGCAGCATTATCTTGCTAACATCCACACACTTTTGAATTCTGAAGACTTTATCTGGCCCCAAGATTTTGAATAGAAGATGGCGAGCCTGCGTCAGTATACCTAGCCCCTACAACCAGAGGCTTCTCACATCCTGGTGTTTCTAGGAACAGTCACGCTTTATATCTGTTTCAGGTGTAAGTATTAATGAGACCTCATTCACAGTCAGAAGTGCTCCATTTTGGCTTGGTCACCATACTGACCACATACCATAGTTCTTGATAACGGCCAACGCAGTGTTGGTGAACATCAGTACATTTCTAATGAATTCTCATGTATAAAATAAACAAGATCTACATAAACAAGATTCCAGATTGTATCTTAAAAACCTAAAATAATTTAAAGCATTATTGATAAGGTATCCCCGACTGCCTGTCTAGACAGCATTTCCCATGCATTGGTGCATGCTTCCTTTGATGGCAGTTCATCCTTCTCCTCACTGTGATTGCCTGTGTCCCTGTCTTCTCTTTCTAGGCTGCAAGCTCCTTCCCCCATTGCATATCACTATGCTGGGAGTGTATAGCAAGTTCATTATTTAGTCAACTAATACTTACTGAGCATTGGCCTTTGCCATACTCTGAGCCCTGGGAATAGCATGTTGAACAAAACAGAATTGGCTTTGGTTCTCATGGTGATTCTTGTCTACAGATTTGGGGGCCTGGCCTGGCGAGATGGAGGCTTGCTGTCAAGTGACTTTGAAGCCAAATCTGAAAAATGAGTAAGAGTTAGCCTGTGAGAGGGGATGCTCTTGAGGCTGAGGGGTGACAGACGCAGAGCCTTGGGACAGACCCCTCGCTGGAGGCTTGTGGGGTAACGAAAGGCTTTAGGCTTGTGGAATGACAGGAAGCCTGTTTGTGCTTTCGGAAGGGTGTTCTGGCTGCAGGGCAGAGCTGGGTTGGGGTTGGCGGCCGAGGAGAGCAGTCTGAATGGCTGCCTGGTCCAGGCTTTGTGGAAGGAAGGAGCAGTTCTTCACCCCTGGTTTCGGTTTCTGTTCTGAGTGTGGTAGCTGTTCTTGGACAGTGCTGTGTGCTCTTCTCCGGAGTCTAAAAGCAAGCAAGAAACTAAAAGCAAAGCCCTTACTCATAGTAGGTCTTCTCTGAGCCCAGTGCTTGAAAAGCTGTGGGAGTGGGAACTGTTGTCATGACAGTAAATGAAACTATGCTGGGAATGCCAGCTTTGGGGCGCTGGGAACCCTAAAGTGTCCTGCAGAGAACTGGGGGTGGAGGGGCCTCTGGAGGATAAACATCTAAAATTTGCAAATCTATCAGTGACCCAGCGATGGCACTTCTGGCGATTTTCTTCCACCTTAACTTTGAGGTGAGGCAGTGTGACTTGGAAATCAATTCTGGGCTTTAAAATATAAACTATAAATAACTTCTATTGAATTGGCACAGAAGTTTGACCAGAGGTAAATCTTTGCTGCCTAAACCTGAGGGCGTTCTCTCAAATACGCAGGAGGGCTCTTTGGTGGTCTTGTTTTTCCCTCTTCTACACAACCGAACAATTTAAATGAGGTATGGACCATCACTCCTCATCTTCCCCAGGAAATGAAGCTCAGAGGCTCCTTGTTCAGCTAATTGTTGCTTGATTAAGCCGCCCCTTATGGACGGATAGATAAAGTGATTGATGCGTGTGCTTATTAATACCGTCCTGGTGCACGGAGGAAGAATAAACCGCCAGCAGCTTAATTGAAGCACCACAAAGGGGTTTTCTAGAGTTTGTTGTATTTGCAGAAAGGCTGTGGTCTTTCCCTCTGTACTGGAAATTACTTCCCTACCTGGCATTGTCTTTCTCGCCAAGTCGTTTTCTTTTGAGCTAATTTCAGACTTCCACCACGGTTCAACAATAGCACCAAGAATTATTTTTCTGCACCTGTGGAGAGTAACTTGCCAGTACTGATATCGCATCATTCCTGAGTACTTCAGTGTATCTTTGCTGTGACAAAGACACTCTCCATTGAGAACCAGGCAGGCCGTCAGAATCAGGAAACTAGCACTGCTGCGTGAGTCCCCTCCCACCTGCAGACCCCGTTCCTGTTGGAATGTCTCAGTCACGTCCCTTGCAGCAGGAGAATCTGATGCAGGGCTAGGGGTTGAAGTTTGGTGCCCTGCCTCCTTCATTATTCCTTGACTTCCATGAACTTGACACTTTGGACAATGGTAAGGCAATTAATTATCTTAGAGAATGTCTATCCGATTGGGCCTGTTGACGTTTCAGGTTATGCATTTCTTAGAAGAATATCACGGCGGTGAGGTTTTCTTCTTCTTGCATCCTTATAGGTGACACATGCCTTTGATTTGTCCCTTAGTTGGTAACATTCGTTTGATCTTTTAATTAAGGAGCCATCAGTCAGGCTTCTCCACGATAAAGTTAGTCTTTTTTCCTTTGTCGTAAAAAATATTTTGTGGGAGGTATTTTTGAGGCTATGTAAATATCCCATTTTTCACCAACCTTTTACCCACTGGTTAGCATCCATTGGTATTTCTTGGCTGAGTATACTTTGATAGCTACCAAATGTCGACCTTCTAAGTCCATCATTCTTCCTATGTCTATTCGTTTGCATTCTGCTTTATGGGAAAGCTTTCTCATCCCCCTGTATTTATTCATAGATTCCAATTTTGTTCAATGACAAATACATTTCAGTCATGTATTTGGGTGCTCAGATTTTCTTAGGTGTGGCCAGTGGGAGCCCCATCAGGTTGGCTTCTGTGTCTCTTTTCGATATGTTGCTATTATCTTTTGAGCTCTTCCTTGTTTTCTGGCCCGGTCTTATCTTTTGCTTTCCCTGTCCCAGCTCTGGAGTCAGCCATTTCTCCAAGGAGCCTTGATTCCTTTTGGTGGAGGATGGTGTTTGGAAACCAAGATTTGGACACTGCCTGTGCTCGTTGCTGTTGGGGTCTTGCTGTTCCCAGGCCCTTTTAGTGGCAAGGTTAAAGAATATGTGTATTAGTTACATATATACTTACACATATGCATGCTTTTTTTTTTTTTTTGAGATGGAGTCTTGCTCATTGCCCAGGCTGGAGTGCAGTGGCACGATCTTGGCTCTCTGCAAGCTCCACCTCCCGGTTTCAAGCAATTCTCCCTGCCTCAGCCTCCTCAGTAGCTGGGACTATAGGCGCCCACCACCACGCCTGGCTAATGTTTTTTTGTATTTTTAGTAGAGACAGGGTTTCACCATGTTAGCCAGGATGGTCTTGATCTCCTGACCTCGTGATCCGCCTGCCTCCTATGCATGCTTTTTTACCTCTGTATTTATTTCTGTGTTTATTGAGATATATGAAAAAGCACAAATTCAAATGAAGTCCTCCTCTTCTAGTGCCACAGCCTGGGTTATTATAGTTTTCTTTCTTTCTGTATTTGTAACTTCCTTCTCCAGTAGTCAAAAGCCTGGCTTCCATTACCCTGGTATATAATATAATTTACTTAGTTGCCTGTGTGTATGTGGTCTTGTGTCCCCACTGCTGCCCCACCACAGTGATGATGCCCTCCTCACCTCCCTGCTCTGGCTCCCAGCCCCTGCACAGGGCTATGGTCTCCCTCCTGTGTCTATCCTCACTGCCCACATGGGCTTTCATGTTCTGTGTGCTGGGTGGCTGCTGCCCCAGCCACCCTAACAGGTGCCCTCTTTCTGCCAATACCTACCCTGGCTGCACCTGCCCCTCCACCCCTAGTGTCTGTTAGTTTTCTGTGGCTGCCATAACAAATTACCACAAACTGGGAAGCATGAAACAACCGAAATTTATTCCCTCACAGTTTTGAAGGCCAAAAATTGGCAATTAAGGTATGGACAAGGCTGGTTCCTACTGGAGACCCTGAGCGGGAACCTGCCCCATGCCTCTCTTCTAGCTTCTGGTGGCTGCTAGCAATCCTTGGCCTTCTTTGGCTTATGGAGGAGTCACTCTAATGCCTGCCTCTGTCTTCATTAAACATTCTCCTTTCTACTATGTGTGTCTGTGTCCAAGTTTCCCTCTTCTTATAAGGACGCCAGTCATATTGGATTTAGGGCCCATTCTAATCTGGTATGACCTCATTTAACTTGATTACATCTGCACAGACTCCATATGCAGAAAAGGTCACATTCACAGGCTCCAGGTGGACATGAATGTTGGGGGGCCACTGTTCAACCCAGTACATCTTTGCTGTGTTGCATCGAATGGACTTTTGGAGTAAATCATTCATAAAGGAAGGGTGGAAGAAGGAAGGGTAGAAGGAAACTCATTTGTTTTGAGAAGAATGTTCTCTATTACTATATTGTTCTTCTTCTTTTTTTTTGTGTGTGTGTGATGGAGTCTTGCTCTGTTGCCCAGGCTGGAGTACAGTGGCATGATCTCAGCTCACTGTAACCTCTGCCTCCAGGGTTCAAGTGATTCTCCTGACTCAGCCTCTCAAGTAGCTGAGATTACAGGCGCGCACCACCATGCCTGACTAATTTATATATATTTTAGTAGAGATGGGCTTTCACCATGTTGGCCAAGCCAGTGTCGACCTCTTGAGGTCACGTGATCCACCTGCCTCGGCCTTCCAAAATACTGGGATTACAGGCGTGAAACATTGTGCTGGCCTATTGTTCTTATTTTCTCATCTAAAATTAGGGCACCCTGCTGACATCAGGACAGTCTTGGAAAACTCAGGACTTAAGAGTGAGCACAGGGTGGCACTTAGTGTGATGACATTGGGTTGTCCAGGAGACATGTTCACCTTCTGTTCTGTGCCATCCTGGCGCTGGGGCACACCCCCGACCCCGGACCCCCAGAGGCCCAGTTCCAGGTCAAACAGCTATCTCTTGGTGCATGTTGTCAGCCCGGTGCATGCTCTGAGTTCTGTGAGTGTGAGTGAATGGGGAACTCTGTCATTGGTGCTGCGGTGGAAGAGAGCAGTGTATCAGCACATGGACTCAGCTGTGGGGAAACCACCATGGTGTGGAGGGCCTGGAAGTTTGTGCGTAGTCTTTGATTGCCCTGATGGTTAAAACCACCTGCTTCCCTACTTTTTTTTCACATTATGTTCTGTGCATTCCTGCACAAATTAAATATTCTAGAGGGTAGTTCTCCCTTATCTGTGGTTTTGCTTTTAGTGGTTACAGTTACTCATGGTCAACTGAGGTCTGAAAATATTAAATGGGAAATTCCAGAAATAAACAATTCGTAAGTTTTAAATTGTGCACTGTTGCAAGTAGCATGATGGAATGTAACATCCCACCTCTTCCTGCCCAGGACATAAATCATCCCTTTATTGAGATCAGGGGATCTGCTGTAGCCCCCATACTCTATTATTTGACTCTATTACGTTTTCTTTCCACATCTTCCTACTGTCTATTTGGGTTAGTTTTGCTATTATACCTGATGCTCTTTGAACATCATTGACTATAAATTTGTGTCTGCAGAAACTATTATTTGTTAAATATCGACTATTGATGATGGATCAGGTACCAGGCTAGGCACGTTATACATCTTATTTAATCCTTACCACACACCGTGTGGAAGTTATCCCGTTTTACAGAGGAGAAAACTGAGGCATAAGGGTCTTGGGTTCTGTTACCTTCTGCATTTGCTTCCTGAAGCAGTTCCCTGGCGAGTGGCTGTAGTTGCTGGATGGAGACCTGAATGGCTTCTACAGATGTGGAGACGGCGACCAATACTAGGGGATTTCTGAAGTTTTAGGGCAATGGCTTGTTGATTTCTCATTTAAGGTCTCATTTTTGTCACTACACTGTACATGAGATAAGGATAGGGACCTTATCTCATGTACAGTATAGTGATAAAAAAGCATCACTAGCCAAGGCTGGCTCCTGCCCACTTGTCATGGATGCAGGAGCCGCTGAGGTCTTCCCTGTTCTCTGCCCTGCCCTTAGGTGGCTGTGCTGTCCTGAAGTCATGTGGCTGTCAGACCTCGGGTGCCATCCTGCGTCCTGCATTGCAGCTGCCATCCTACTCCATGATGAATAAGGATAGGCCTGTGAAGGGCCTAATCAACTCATTGGGAAGTTGCATGTTGCCAGATTAATGAGCTAAGGGTCAGACATGATTGATCATTAATTTGGCAACATGCAACTTCCCAGTGAGTGATTAGGCCCTTCACAGGCCTATCCTTATTCATCATGGAGTAGGATGGTAGCTGCAACACACCATTTCCTAGGCTGTCATCTCAGCAGGAGTTGTGGTCATAGGTGAGTCTACATTGGCTAGGGAAAACTTTCCAGGATGGGTAGATTTAAAACTGTCTCCTGGATTTCTCAAAGAACTAAAAATAGAACTGCCATTCAACCCAGCAATTCCATTACTGGGTACATACCCAAAGGAAAAGAAATCATTCTAGCAAAAGATACCTGTACTTTTATGTTAATTGCAACATTATTCACAATAGCAAAGATATGGGCTTAACCTAGGTCCTCATCAGCAGTGGATTGGAAAAAGAAAATATGGTATATATACACTATGGAATACTATGCAGCCATAAAAAGAATGAAATCATTCACAATAACAAGCATGGAGCTGGAGGCCATTATCTTAAATGAATTAACACAGAATCAGAAAACCAAATACTACCACATGTTCTCACTTATAAGAAGGCGCTAAACACTGAGTACACATGGACATGAAGATGGGAACGAGAAACAGTGAGGATTCCAGAAGGGGAGAGAGAGGAAGTAGAAGTGGGGCAAGGGTTGAAAAACTACCTGTTGGGTACTGTGTTCACTACTTGGACAGCAGAATCATTAGGAGCTGAAACCCTGGCCAGTATCATGCAATACACCCATATAACAAACCTGCACATGTGCCCCCTGAATTTAAAACTAAAAGCAAAAGCAAAAACAACCTGTAATCCCAGCACTTTGAGAGGCTGAGGTGGGTGGATCACCTGAGGTCAGGAGTTCGAGACCAGCCTGGCCAACATGGTGAAACCCCATCTCTACTAAAAATGCAAAACTTAGCTGGGCATGGTGGTTGTGCATGCCTGTAATCCCAGCTACTCAGGAGGCTGCGGCAAGAGAATGGCTTAAACCTGGGAGGTGGAGGTTGCAGTGAGCCAAGATCACTCCCCTGCACTCCAGCCTGGGCGGCAGAGCCAGACTCCGTCTTAAACAAAACAAAACAACACAACCTCCTCCCCACCAACACACACACACACACACACAAAGTTATCTTCTGAAGACCAAGAGAGAAGTACTTGGTATCAAGTGGTAAAAAACAAACAGGGCTGAGAGATGTAAGTAGGTTGGGGAAAGGAGTTTTGGGGCACAGGGATTTTGTATTTCTTAGAGGTCCTGATACTAAAATGAGGTCATTTTAGAGTGGAGCAAAATGGCCCCGTAACGAAGTGTTTGCTCTTCATATGCGCTGAAATGGCAGGAGGTGGAAACTGACAAATACTGAAGATGCTTATTAGTACTTCAGTGGTTTTCAGCACCTTAAATAAATGCCCATGTGAAGTTAACATTAAGATAGTGGAATGTTTGCCTTCTGTGGGACTTACTTGTGCCTCTGAAATAGTTCTTCAGGTTAATCAGTTATGGGCTGGGCAGGGTACACTTTCCTCCCCTTCTGCCTTCAAAAGACCCTGTAAGCACCCAGGTGACCCTGCTTTATGGCAGACGCAGCAACTAACACGAAACAACTGGAGAAGACACCCAGGTGATGCAAAGCTAGAAAAAGTCCCTCTGGTTCTCTCTTGTTTTCTTAAAGACAGCGTGGAGGTGAAGGGGTGGAGAGAGGGCGAGTGTCTTTATTCTGGAATATGGGAGTGTTTACCTGGTCCAGACTACAGGAGGAAGGCCCGGGTTGGCCACAGGAAACGCAGCATGTGTCGTTGATGCCAACTCGCCAGGGAAGTATTGAACAGGGCAGGAAGTGTGACTTTAGAAGGGGCTACATAAAGGAGGCTGGGAAACTGCTTCCTGTGCACCAGGGCCAGCTCAGGGGCTGGAACGGTGTTTGCCAGGCTGTGGGGATCTTGCGGCCCTGGCTGTGTCCCCTTCCACACAGGCTCCCAGTGCAGATGCTAGGTCAGACAGAGGTGTGGGGCCCTCTCTGCCTCTTGATGTGAACCCTGGTTTGGCCTGCCTGTGCGAGCCTCATATCCAAAGCTAAGTAAGGGCCTAGGACTCCAGTTCAAATACGAGTTCTGCCATTCAGTAGCTCTGTGACCTTGGGAAGTTACTTAACCTTACGTGCCTCAGTTTCTTCATCTATAAAATGGGGACCACTGTGGTACCCACATTCTTGGGACGCTGTGAATCAGGTGAGCTTATCCTCTTAACGTGCTTAGAACGTGCCTAACGCTGTTAAGCGCTTAATACTTCTTAGCTATTGCTAATACCCTCATGGTGGAGGATATGGACAATATCCTGGCAAGTGGGACACTCCCTTCTGGCCAGACTTTGGGAGGCCAAGGCAGGTGGATCATCAGGTCAGGAGTTCATTTCCAAGGGTTTGCAGGTCTAGACCTGGATCAGGCAGTTACTCACACAGAAGCTCCCTTGCTTACCAACAGGTTGTGTTCCAAAGGTGATGAAGTTTGCAAAGTGTGCATCAGACTTTTTAAAATTAAGCTTTTCTCAAAACAAAGCAGTTTCAATGTCAGGAGCTCTACAGGGGTGTCACCAGCAGGTATTTTCTTTCCACCAGACACCTGACCACTCACTGTGATTTGGAAAGATTAGAACTGGCCTGGAAACTATGTTTCCATCTTTGATGACAAAGCTTTCCTCATTCATGCTAACCACATTTCAGGTATTCAGGAGCCACCTTGTTGACTGCCCTGATACATAACAAGTTAATTGTTGCAAAACGTCTACTGGATAGTGCTGGTCTACACTCATTGGGTGTTTGCTGGGTGCAGAGTACAAGGCCTGTTTAGGCCTAAGGAGTGTTGGTCTCAGTGGATTAAAGCACATAACAATGAACCGGTGACTTTAGGGCAGTGTAAGATGCGTGCTAACTCACTGTTAGAGGCAGTGAGTTTTATGACTTCAAGGGAAGGGGGCAAATATGTGTCTTGTGTTGGCCAGGCGATGTGGAAAAGATGACGTTTGAACAATCTTTCAAGGTATGGCTGGACGTTTCCAGGCTGGGCCTTTCTCCTGAGCTCCAGCCTCGCACAGCTAATAGCGCAGCCACCACCTCTTTTTGGGTATCTCAAAGATCTCCAACTCAGTAGTCCCCAAACCACTCTCAGTATCTCTCCTCTAACATTCCGCATCCTCTCTTGCAGAGTGGCACTCCCACGCCTTATAGTCTAAGAAAGGGAAAAAGGTCACACCCAGATGCGTGTGAAGAGGGCGGGGAGGCAGACATTCAGAAAGAAGAGCCTCGCAGATCTCTTCTCTGTGAAGCTGGAGGCAGGGAGGGATCTGAAATTGCACCTGTGGAAAATGGGAACAGCACCTGAGGAGAGGAAAGCAGAAAGATCTGCAGAGACTCTGAGAGCTCAAGAGGAGGCGATCAACCGTCCATCTGTTTTAAGGTTCTCCAGCCTATCACAAATGTTTGCAGTGTGAGCAAACAAGACGGAGGCATGAGGCCCGTTTGTGGTGGGAAAGTGGTCAGGCCACTGTGGGAAGCAGAATGGGGCCAGGGAATGGGCATTCTAGGGAGCAGGGCAGGAGGCCTCTGGAGCTGGAATCCATATTAACGTTGCTGCCCATGTTAATATACAGGCCTACGTAGTCTTGTACTCTCACCCAGCAGACATGCGGTAAGTACAGGCCTCCACTGTGTGGCATGTGGAAGTGGATTGAAGGGAGGGTGGCCAGGACAGGGATGCTGCAGCAGCTCGGGGCAGAGTGGAGCAGCCCCTGAACAGGCTGGAGTGGGAGCATGGAAGGAGGCTATGGGTAACGGGGATGGTCCAATGGATGGAGACTGCAGCCCTTGGTGGCTGACATGGCAATGGGTGGGAGGGCCAGGGAAGCGGCTACTGAGCCAGGGAAAGTCAAGAGAGTGTCAGCAGAGAGGTCTAGCTGCTTTCCCATTCGTGTTCTTGCGCTGTGTTTCTTATATCTGCCTAGGGAACTGCCTTTTGAGAGTTTGTGGGGGCCTTTCTCAGAAAAGCACACATCTGGGTGAACATAACACCTTGCATGTATTTTTTAAGGCTTGATCTCTGGATGAAGATCTGCTGTTCTTGTTAGTCTGCACTGAGAACTGTTTTCTAGAGTGACCACTGGGTCGTCTGCAGAACCAAGAGCCAGTGATAGACAGGTGACTTTTGTGCACACACACATAGGGGCCCCAAATCAGTTTGCTCGATTGTGGTTGTGATGCAGCCCACATTTCAGGTACGAGAGGAGTTTGTGGTCAGAGACAAGGTAAATTTTAGAAAGTAGCTATGGGAATAGCTTCCAAAAGGATATAGAAAACGCACCTAATAGGAAAATTGTGCATAGAATGGCAAATATGTAAAACTATGATCTGGATGATTTTCAGCCTGGAAAACTAGTTTTGTGGTATTTAAAAGCATTTTAGACTTTTAATTTCATATACATTTATATTTCATTAATGATGAAATCTATTCACCACTGGCCTCCTGTTTTCCCATGACTCAGCTGGAGATGTTTATTAAACATCTGGAATCTGGAAGTCCATTGGGTTAATGGATACTAAATAACAGTGAATTGCTTATCAAAATTACTCTAGGATAATAAAAAAAAATCCCGGTTCTTATTTCATTAGAGTGGGGCCAGGGACTTATTTGTCCCCTCCCCCCACCTTTTTTTTTTTTTTTTTTTTTTTAAGTTTTAAAGGTGATAGACGTTGCAAACAGGTTTTGGGCTAGTGGTATGAAGAAAAGAATAAAGGTGGGTTATGATGTATTTGGAGAGCAGTCCTGCCCCATCATTCATCCTGAGAAATCTACATAGTGGGAAATTCATGGTTGAATTGCTTAAAACCTCCTGAGGGAGACTGGCTGGAGACTCTCATTCTTAAATGAATCTATGACTTTCTAAAGTTCAACAAAACTTATAAAATCAGTTTTGCGTTGGTGCAGATAATATGTATACTGAGAGGCATGCTTTTTTCTGTATCTGGCCCTCCATCCAAACGTTAAACGTCCTTCTGATTTCAGGACTGGCAATGGCTGACTTCAGCCTTCAGGGTCCGTATCAGAGTCCGGAGAGTGATTTGAAAGTCACAGGCAGAGCAGGATTAAGCATGGCCATATAGGAAGGTCTCAGGCCACCTCTCTAATATACAGGTCCTATTATCTTTGCTCTGAACATGCTATTTTCATGCCATGAAGTTCTCGTACGTTTTATTTCTACCTCTTAGCACTCAGTACAGCTCTTAGGGTCTGCTTCTCTTGTTTTCACATATCCTGTTTTCCTGCATTCTACTTCCCACAGCGTCCCCTCCCTGTCTGCGCCATCCACGTGCTTACACACACATGCACACACACCCTCAGGAGGCAGTCCAGCCTGCTTCAATGTTTTTATACCCCTTTGACCCCAGGACCAGTATAATATAATGTGATGTGACATTAAATGGAAGCAAACGTTTCGTAAAACAATGCTTACTTCACTTTGTTTGGGGTGCTCCCTCATTTTCCATTCTCTTATATTGTAAATTAAAATTAAATTAAAAGTGCTGATCTTAATGCAATAAACGATCCCATGACCCTCTGATGGGTTGTTAGCAGAGACTTGCAAAGCACTGGTCTAGAGGTTTCTGGCATATTCTTTGAAGTCAGACGGATCTGGATTTGAATGTTTGCTTTACCACTTACTGGCTGTAAGTGGAGCTTTGTAAGTAGCTTCATTTCCTCATCTGTAGAATGGAGAGTAGCTACTCTGCCTTATGTAGCTTGTTGGAAGATTAAATGAAATAATGCATGAAAGGCATTTGGGCTGAGGGTCAGCCTCCTAGTAAGGGCTGGAATGGTATTAATGATGGGGATGACGATGGTGGTGTTCAATTTCTAACTCCAGCTTTCTCTCAATTTACATAACTTTCATGGAAATTCTTACTTTTGCTGAAAAAGCACGCAGAAGTCAGTGTGAGGAACTTGCAGGAGGAACTTGCATTTGGGAAAAGACTGTTGTGTGCCCAGGAAAAATTAGTACTAAACACTGCTGTTAGATTCCTATGCGCGCGTCATCGCGTGTTTTTTTTTTTTTTTGTACATTTCCATAGTCATTGTCCTGACGTGGAGCAGTAGTTTCTAGCTCCCCTCCTTCCCTCCATTTGGCTCTGGATAGAGTGCTGGATGGCTCATGAAACTGAAGCATGGTTTTTCCCAAGTCATGCACTCAGAAGTTGTCAGCAGCCTGCGTAAACAAGCTCAGACTCTAGCTGGGCATCCGAGACCCTCCTGAGGTTCAAATCCTGGCTCCTAGTCTAGAGGCGTGGGTGTCTTGGACATTTTCTTTTCTTTCTTTCTTCTTATTTTTTGGGGGGACTGCCTTTTTCGTTATGCTTTTCCTCATCTCTAAAATGAGGATAATAGACTGGGCACGGTAGCTTATGCCTTTAACCTTAGCACTTTGGGAGGTTGAAGTAGGAGGATCGCTTGAGGCCAGGAGTTTGAACCACCTTGGGCAACATAGGTAGTGAAACCCCTGTTTCTACAAAAGTATTTTAAAAATTAGGCCAGGCGCAGTGGCTCACGCCTTTAATCCCAGGACTTTGGGAGGCCAAGGCAGGTGGATCATCAGGTCAGGAGTTCAAAACCAGCTTCACGAACATGGTGAAAACCCATCTCAACTAAAAATACAAAAACATTAGCTGGACGTGGTGGTGCATGCCTGTAATCTCAGCTACTCAGGAGGCTGAGGTAGGAGAATTGCTTGAACCCGGGAGGCAGAGGTTGCAGTGAGCCGAGATTGCACCACTATACTCTAGCCTGGGTGACAGAGGGAGACTCCATCTCAAAACACAAAAACAAAAACAAAAAATTAGCTGGGCATGGTGGATGCACCTGTAGTCCTGGGTACTTAAGAGACTGAGGTGAGAGGATCTCTTGAGCCCAGGAAGTCAAGACTGCAGCGAGCCAGGATTGCACCACTACACTCTCGTGTGAGTGACAGAGTGAGACCCTGTCTCAAAATAAAATGGAAAAATAAAATGGGGATACTAGTATTTAACTGGTTAGAGCTGTTATGAGAGTTAAAAATGATTGATGTGAAATACCCAGCACTTGCTTCTCACACACCAGTGACTCTTATGAAGACACCCATGTTGGTTCATAAGACAGTTGCTCTGCTCACATCAGCAAACACATCTTCAGTCCTGCTTTGGCCACCAATACCAACCTTTTACCTCCCCCGGCTTGCCTGCCACCTTCTCCCTGCCTAGACAGCACCTCCCCATCCATTAAGGTCTTCCTTTGTCATAAAGCTTTCCCTTACCATAAAGCTTTCTCTTACAAGCCCATTTAACAATGATTTATGTATTCCTTATGAACTAACTAACTTAGTTGGCAATTAATAATACATTACCTTCTGATCTTTATTGCATAGTCTTTTATTATTATAATTATAGGATTATTAGTTAGCTTTATGTGATTTATCTCTCATATCCTTAGTTAACTTATTTGTTCCTTGAGGGTAGTGATCATGTCTTACCCATCTTTGAATCCCCCATAGCACTCAGCACAGTTCCTTGTGACAATGTGTGTTTAATGAATTTTTGCTGATCCACTGGGTGACTGGGTACCAAGAAAAGGCGTTCCGTGGCCGGGCACGGTGCCTCACGCCTGTAATCCCAGCACTTTGGGAGGCCAAAGTGGGCAGATCACGAGGTCAAGAGATTGAGATCATCCTGGCTAACATGGTGAAACTCTGTCTCTACTAAAAATACAAAAATTAGCCAGGCGTGGTGGGGGGCGCCTGTAGTCCCAGCTACTCCGGAGGCTGAGGCAGGAGAGTTGCTTGAACCCGGGAGGCAGAGGTTGCAGTGAGCTGAGATCGAGCCACTGCACTCCAGCCTGGCGACAGAGCGAGACTCTGTCTCAAAAAAGAAAAAGAAAAAGAAAAGCTCCAGAGATAATATGAATCCTAGGATAATGTTATGTTCCTCAAGATTTGATTTATATTTATTGTTGGTAGTTCCAGGTCATTTTCATTTGGTCAGGGATTGAGATGATTCAAAACTGGGCTTCAGCCTTTGATATTAGTTTATTTCTACTTAGTTGTATTACTTACAAAGCTTGTGGGGGTGTTTCCAGGAACCCCTTTTCCTAGCTGGGTCCTGTCTTCGATTTTTGTCTCCTTAGTCACCTGAGTGTGTCAAACGCTCTGCTCAGTTTCAAAGCCCCGCAGCCTCCTCTTCAGAAATGAGCAACTGTCCCTGCGCTAGGATGACAGCAGCCCTGAATGTCAGGTTCACCGTCCTGGGCTTCTTTTTCTCCCAGAATTTGCCCCCCTAATTTTTAACTACCTTGGTAGCTCTCTGATGCATGTAAGTGGATTTTAAAAATATATTTTGTCCATGTTTCTTAGTTATTCAGCCTGGGAGTCAGGTCTGATTTACCTATTGCATCATTACCAGAAGCACCACCCCCGTCTCAGCTAAGGAATTTGTTACCTTAAGTCCAGCAGGCACATTTAGAAGTCTCTGGAACAGAGAATTAACATGATTAAATGGTATTTTAGGAAGATGACTGTCAGTGGTATGCAAGACAGAGAGGAGTTTGGAAAGTCTCAGCAAGTAGAACAATTAAGAGGTCATCATAACTCAGTGCTTTCTAAAGTAAGATGAAGGCAGAGGTTAGAGTGGATAAGCCTGAGCTTTTCATGTTAGGCCTGAATTTAAATGAGAGTCTCGGCTCTCCACTTACTAGCAGGTAGTAAAGGATGATAAAGTCCCTACGTCCTAGGGTTGTAAGGGTTAAATGACAAAACTTGTAGAAAACCCTAGGTTTTTTATTTTTTATTTTTAGAGAGGGAGGGGCTCTTTCTGCCACCCAGGCTGGAATGCGGTGGTATGATCACGGCTCACCGCAGCCTCCAACTCCTGGGTTCCAGTGACTGTCCCACCTCAGACTCCCAAGTAGCTGAAACGACAGGAGTGTCCCACCACGTCTAGCAAGAAAACCCTAGTTTTAATGCCTAGCACATAGTTAAGTGCTCTGTAAATGGTCACCGTTGCTCTTACTATTCCAAGAACCAAAATTCAGTTATTTGGGTGAAAATTCAACCTCATTGTTGACAGCACTAATCATGGCCATAGTACTGTCAGCTTCATGGAGGATCATTCGTGACTTACGAATCACAATGAATAGCTTGTAAGCCTTATATAGCAGGCTTGGCACCAGTGATATTCTCAGTACCCACCGTGGGCTGAATTGACTTATGGCCAGATGGCACGGTTTTGAAACCAGTCCTAACCTCAAATCTCAAAGGTGTAATGATAGGTGATTTTACACAGTGCCTTTCGTCAGACTCCAGGGTAGATGCTTCAACTCTTTTACTTACTTTGAAGTACAGGTTGCTCATATATTAGGTTTGTAGAACCATAAAATTTTAGCATTTTACTTCTAAAAACAATCTGATGTACAAGAAGAGAAGCTTACAAAAAAAAATCAAATTATGATTCATCGTATCACGGATAACCCCAGGAATCATCTGTTTAAAACGTCCCACTTTTCTAGATGATCAAAGTGTGGACCAGAAAGATGGAGTGATTAATGCCCAGGGACACACACCAGCAATGGCAGAGTCAGGGCCGCGGCACAACTGTCCTGACTTCTGTGCATTTTGTTCTTAGACAAACATAGCCGCTCTGTGTCATCTCCACTGAGTTACCTGCCTGCTCTAACTCTGTTCGAGGTTCACATGGCCTGGCTGTTAGTGCCTGTGGGAGGCTTGCCTTACAGAAAGACCAGCACGTCACCCTGACTTTCAGTAATGGAAGCTACATGATACATACCGAGTAAGCATCTTGCTTTCCAGTCCTCAGTCCCCTGATCCTCTGTGCCTGTCATCTCAGTCTTTTAATCTCTGGAAGCATAATTAATCTATTTTTAGTGTCCAACTAAATGATCCATTTCTGGTGCTAGGCTTGAGGTAGATTCTGCCTTTGCTGTTTTTCACAGAAGTAAAGATGTATGCTCACCCTCTGCTAGTCTAGAGAAACCTATGTCAAATGGCAACCTTTATACCCTCTCGCATGCCAAGCACACTGGTAATGCACTACCTTCCTAGGGTGGGGGATGAGTCGGGGAGAAAAAATCAAGTCAGAAAGGAGAAGGGCCTTCATGTGACTGGGTGAGCTTTTCATTGTGTCTCATTGGAGATGTCCTAGCTACAAACAAACAAACAAACAAACACAAACAAAACCTGAGATAAGTATAGACCTTTTAAGTGTTTTTTTTTTTACTCTGATAAAATACTTGTTTGATTTTTTGCCTTTTCTAAAAGTTACTTATACTTAATAACAGTCCTGATTTAAGATTATGAACTTTTCCAATAAGCTTGAGGTTGGGCACAGCTGCATCCTTACTAGACAGGCACACTGCGTAAGTGAGGAGTGGACCCAGCTGGTGGATGACAAGCCTGGCATGCTGACCAGCGGAGGACTCTATCAGAATAGCCAAAATAACCACACGGCAGGAGCATGGGAGATCCAGGCCATTAAGCATGGAAAATAAGGGGACTCTAGAGCTCTGCTTTCAGAGTGTGACCCAAGGACCTGGGGGCTTGTCAGAGATGCAGACCACAGGGGTTGCCTAGAATCCACTGACTTGGGATTCCTGTGTGCATTCAAGTTGGTGAAGCACTGATCTGGATTTGACAGTCAGCTCTTCCCTTTACTACTGGCCACACTGACCCTATCATTCTTTTGCTAAAATCCTTCGGTTTCCTCTTCAGTCTTAGATCATGGTCATGACCAAAATCCTAGGCATGGTCTTCTGGGTGAGCTGGGTCTCTGGGCCCTCCCTGCCACTGACTGCCGTCCACAGGGGCCCCTTGCCTCAGGGCCTTTGCAGCTCTCCCTTCTCTGTTGGTTGCTCAGGGCTGCCATAACAGATGGTTTTCACACAATAGAAATGTATTCCGTCACAATTCTGGAGGCCGGAAGTCTCAGATGAAGGCGTCAGTAGGGCCCTGCTCTGCCTCACGCCTCTCGGGGAGAACCCTTCCTTGCCCGTTTGAGCTTCCAGGCCTGGCGGGCTGCAGCAGCCTCACTGCAGTCTCTGCCTTTGGCTTCCTGTGCCCATGCTCCCTGTGTCTGTGTCTTCAGGCGGCATTCTTCTGTGTATCCGTTTCCACACTTCCCTCTTCTTATGAGGACATCCGGTTCCTGCGAGCTACTGGTCACAATATTTTGTCAGCTGATCATTGTATATAACCTTGTCTTACGTGTTTCTGTTTGAAGATACCCTCTGTAGTATTTACTGTTGATTGATTAGCATTGAACTCACAGCACTACAATGCATGCCTGAGCAAAGCTTATCTAATATACGTATTTTCCCTGTAAGGCGTATCATAGCCTTCTGGTTCTTAGGAACCCGGGAAGGCACTTCGGCACAATGCCTGAGCAACAAAAAGCACAAGGATGCAAAATGTCACACTCCATAGCCTGTGAAAAGGATACTTGTTTGCCATAGGAGAGCAAGAGCAGGAAGGCAGAGTGTGGCCTTGTCCAGCCTCAGCTGGGAACACGTGTGTCAGACGACTTGAATTCAGCACACGTCCACGAGTGACCACAGACGCACCAAGTATTGATTTGGGGGTTGCGGAGATGTTTTAGTGAGTAGGCAAATTCACAGATACAGAATCTGCGAACAGCGTGGATCGAATGTGTCTTCACACACAGGCTTTAGTTTTAAAGACAGAAAGTTGGGTTTTTTTGTATTGGTGCTTTGCTTTACCTGACAATTGACTTTTCAACTACTGTTTCCATTTCAAACTGATCTTCATTGTCTTTCAGAAAGATTCTCGTCTGTGTGAACTTTGAAAGCCATCACTAACATGAGAACAGGAACCACCATGGGCTGGTGGGGGCACCTGAGAGGAACCATACCATATGGCTTTTTGAACTATTTCAGATGGGACTTCCTCCCCCGCCCAACTAGGTTATTTGTAAGAAAGATAATGGAGGAAATATGATATTATTCTGAGTACTAGCTGGAAGCAGGGCCACTTCCACACTCTGCTCATGTTTCCATATTGCTAGGCTCAGGCTCAGCTGCAGTGCCAGGGACCACACACAGCGCTTCTGCACATCAGGCTGTCAGGAGAACTGGCATCTGTTGCTCTCTACTCATGACCACTGTACCTACCCCTATCCTGTAACTACTCTTCCCTCGCTCTTCCCTCTACTTTCTTGACTGCTCTGAATTTAGTGGTCTCCAATCTGTGTCTTGAGGTCTTTTCCAGAGGGAGGATCAGGCTGGGCTGGCAGTCACCACCCTGGTGGGCAGAGCTCTTGCAGGGTGAGCCTCTGAGGGGTCGCCAGTGCACTCCTCTGTGCACAGCTTTCCCCAGTGCTCCCCAGACTTTTCTGAAACTCTTTATCTTCTTGTACCCAGGAGTCTTCGTGGAGCATGGTACCTCCCTTCTTTCCAGTGTCCTGTTAGATCGGGAGTTCCTAGACGATAGGGAATGTCATCTTTCCCCGTTCCTGGAGCATCATTCTCAATACATGATCTCTGAATGAGTGAGTGAACAAATGAATGAATGGAACAAATGAATGGATGAGACCAAGAGCAGCAGTATCTGCAACTCCTTGCGGCCATTCCATGTCCTTGTGAAATAGCTCTGAGGTTCCTGTTTGTGTCTCAAAGATTGCTGGCTGGAGCCTGCATATGAGTGGATGAGGCCAACCTCTGACGGCACCTCACCTAGGCTGTCAGAGCGATCTTCAGAGCTGGCCTGGGCCTTGTAGTGAGCGTTCCCTGTGTGGAAGGCAGCATTTGGGCTTTGTAGGACTAGTGAAAGACCTAGAGGAGGGCGGAACATGGGAGCTCACATCTGTAATCTCAGCACTTTGGGAGGCCAAGGTGGGAGAATTGCTTGAGCCCAGGAGTTAAGACCCCATCTCTACAAAAATTTAAAAATAATTAGCTGGGCGTGGTGGCTCACACCTGTGGTCCCAGCTACTCAGGAGGCTGAGGTGGGAAAATTGCTTGAACCCAGGCGGTTGAGGCTGCAGTGAGCCGTGATCATGCCACTGCACTCCCATCGGGTGACAGAGTGAGACCCAGCCTCCAGAACAAAAGAAGGTGATGCTCTTCCTATGTAGAACTTAAATTTGGTTAGGAAAAGAGAGTGGAGTGTACACGGCTGAGAAGCGTATAGGTAAAGCAAGGGATAAGATGAAAGACTTCACTTAAAACAACTTCCCTAAAGCAATGTTTGATTTTTCAGAGGAGCAGTGTACGGTTAGTGAGTATCATAGGAGCTGGAGGCAGAGGGACTGCTTTAGGCGGGAGTGGTCTGTGAAGCCCTTGTGGAGGAGGAGGCCGGGTCTTAGAGGGCGGATAAGGACCTGCAAGGCCAGGGAATGAAGAGCAGAGGGCATGGGATGAGCACGGAGCAGGAGGTGTCTGCAGCATTCAGTGGGCCTGACTGCGGGAGGCGTACAAGGAAGGAAAAGGCTGTGGACTCCTGCAGGCCCAGTGAGGCCCGGGCAGGTCATGGAAGGATGCTTGTAACTCTGGCATGTTCAGGGCACAGGGAATAGAGGAGAGAGGAAGTTCGTGGCAAGCTGGAAAGGAGAGTAATTGAGACATCAGCCCAAATGCCAATGAATAGAATTTTCCGAACTCAGTTTTGGAGGAAATGAACCAAAGAAGGAAGGGACGCATCAGGATTGAGAAGAGGATTACAGTGTCACACTGTCTGTGAGGTCCTATAGAATGGAGGCGTGCACCGGAACCGTCTTTGCTTTTGGACCCCAGATTAGAAGTAAATGCAGGCATAGAAAGGGTGAAGATGGGTGGGGGACAGTGTGCAAGGTACTTTGTTAGCGATTCCCCTCTGGATCTATTCCGATGGATAAGGGGAAGTCCATCTCAGAAAGGCATCTGGAAGCAGCGGGAGGCATTGTGTGGACTGGCGGAGGAATGGTGGTCAGACTGGGAAAATGATTTTCAAAGGGAAAGTAAGTTAAAGGAAAAGGGGGTGATGTCAAGTCAGAGGGGAGGCTGGCATTGAAGAAAGACACTTGGGTGAGAGATTGCACTCAGGTAAAAGCAAAAGCAAAGGAGATACTTGTGCAGGGTGCCAGGGGCTCTGGAAGTAAAGTCGGGAGGGACGGGTAGTTGGTGGAAAACTTTGGAAAAGCCAAATTAACTGATTCCTTTCGAGCTTTAAATGTTAATATTGGGGGTTGAAAGCGTTTGTATAACCCAGATTCTCAAAAGGAATGGCTTGACTATCAGTGCTTTCCCACAACTGCTTTGCTCTGCCCACCTCTGGCTCTTGGAAGGACAATCCCCAAAGGCATTGGGGCCTCCAAGCAACTGAAGCCTCAAAATACAGCCAGGGTAGTGGGGATAAAGCCCCTCTAGGCAGAGTCCCAGGGAGGAGTGCCGGTCCTCGTCTCCAGTGTCCATAGGACTTCCCAGTGGAGGGCAGGCCTGGACCATCCTGCGTCCCCAGACAGCCTCCTGGCCAGCACGAGGGCTGGGCTTGCACAGGTGGCTCTAGGACACAGCCCCTGAGTACACCAACCCCCCAGTTCCCCAGTCCCCACCCGCAGGAAAGGAGAGAAGGAGAGGGTCAGGCGGGGTGTAGAACTCTGCAGCGCAGACACTACGTTGAGTGGCACCAACGCCTGACGCTGTGTTTCTCTCCCGCAAGGGCACCATGCCGGTGGAAAGGATGCGCATGCGCCCGTGGCTGGAGGAGCAGATAAACTCCAACACGATCCCAGGGCTCAAGTGGCTTAACAAGGTGAGTGGATCAGAGTGGGTGTATGCGTGAGAGAGGTCCTGGCTGAAACACGTCCAAGCAGACTGCCGAAAGTAAAATTGTTTGTATTCAAAATCTTAGACTCATTCATGACAAAAAACAGCCAACGCGAAATGATCATAAAACATCAAGTTACCATCTCAAAGGCTTTTTTTCTTTTAGAGACAGGGTCTCACTATATTGCCCATGCTGGAGTGCAGTGGTGCAATCGCGACTCACTGCAGCCTCGACCTCTTGGGTTCGAGTCATCCTCCCACCTCAGCCTCCAGAGTAGCTGGAACTACAGGTAAATGCCACCACACCTGGCTGATTTTTGTATTTATTTTTTGTAGAGCTGAGGTCTCACCATGTTGCCCAGGATGGTCTTGAACTCGTGGGCTGAAGTGATCCTCCCACCTCAGCCTCCCAAAGTGTGGGGATTACAGGCATGAGCCACTGAACCCGGTCGCAAAAGAATTTGTATCCTCTCCGACTATAGCCTCAGCCTGGAGTCTCCAGTGTCTGCTCACCTTTGCTGTCTTGGCTGACTGCCTATGGAAAGCTCCTTGCTGTGTTGTTCTTTGAAGATTCTTACCCTCTTCCTTCTCCAAATTCCTGTTTTTGCTTCTCCTGGCCTTTTAGGACTAGAGGACATGGGAGCTCCAGGATTTTATATTAGGAATGGAGCATTTCCTTTTCCATGTTCTCTATTTAAAGAAAGCTTGTTTTTGTCTTTAAGAAAAGCCTTCTTTTACCTCTTAATGAAATGAAGCCCTATCTGTGTGCCCACCTTTCCTAAGAAAGCAGCCAGTCATTTACAACCTGCCCCTTCCATGCACAAACACTCCCTTACTTTGCTAACCTAAAAACGCTTAATTTAATTGATCCTAGCTATTAGGGGTGAATCAGAAAGAGATAATGTAGGTAAAATGAAAACTTCTAGAACTATATAATCTAGAAAAGCAACTAAATATATATCATACCTTCTTTAAGGAGGCCCAGGAGAGAAGTTCCTCTCCTGCCAGGAACAGTTCTGAGTAAATGCCTTTTTCCTCTTCTCCACTCCCTCCCCTTTTCTTTTTTAATCTTAAGGACACAATGAATAATTTAGCTGGCCAGGCTTTATCTTTGTATCAGGTGCAAGAGCTTAGAGCCAGATTGCAGTTTGTAGCTTGCTTCCAACAAGTAAACAGGATATTGCAGTATAATTTTTTTTAACTAATATCATTCCTGGCCTTATTAGGTCTTTTCAGATATCTTTTAAATCTTATTTCTTTTTGCCCTTTTCCTTCTATCCACTTATTTTGATTTTTTTTTTTTCTTTAGACAAGGTCTAAAGGTCTGTCGCCTAGGCTGGAGTGCAGTGGAACGATCTCAGCTCACTGTAACCTCTGCCTCCGGGCTCAAGCAGTCCTCCCATCTTTGTCTCCCAAGTAGCTGGGACCACAGGTGCACTCCTGGATAATTTTTGTATTTTTTTTTGGAGAGATGGGGTTTCACTATGTTGCCCAGACTGGTCTGGAACTCCAGGACTCAAGTGATCTGCCCCGCCTTGGCCTTCCAAAGTGCTGGGATTACAGGCAAGAGCCACAGTGCCCAGCCTTATTTTGAATTTAATGTTACTGTGTTGAATAGCTCTATTTGAGCCTTTCTGAAACAAGGTGGGGCACTAAGTAAATAGAAATGAAGAAAACATATGCTTATTCCCTGTGACCTGTCACATATCTCAAGGTCTTAACACAAACAATGTATTTTTCTAGAGTTGCTCTATCTATAGTGTTTTAGATTTACATATGTAATCAGCTTCTTCCAAAGAAACAAACAAGAAATGGAGGTGCTCCTTGGTCAGCTCAGTTAGCAGGGGTGCCATGGAGGTATAAGGAAGTGGGGACCAGAGTAAAGGGGAGCTGGAGAGCCAGGGTAGCAAATGACACTAAATGAAAGCTGACGAGTACTCAGCACTTACTGTTTGCCAGGCACCCTTCTAAGCAAGCTACATGCATTAACTCACCTTCTGCCACCGTGGGGTAGGTACAGTTAATATTTTCCATTTTACAGACAAGGAAACCGAGGCACAGAGAGGTTAGGTAGGACTCTGTTTTGAGGAACAGGTAGCATCACTGTTTGATGTGGAGTGGAAGAGGAAAGCATATGCTCCTGTGTTCTAAAGAGAAGTAAGTTGTCTGGTTTTGCTTTTCCTTTTTTAAAAATACCTGCACCAGTTTTGGTTGGCTTGATGCAGTGGAGAACAGAGAGTGTCTCACACCAATCGTGTTGAGCAGTGCCTGGTATGTTGACCTCTGTGATTGGTTTAGACTAACCATTAGTCCCTTCATGGTGCGGTAGTGGGTGGAACTGTGGCTCCCCGAGAAGATATGTCCACATCCTCACCCCCAGAACCTGTGGATGTCACCTCATTTGGAAAAAGGGTTTTTGCAGATAGAGTGAAGGACCCTGACATGAGATCATCCTGGGTTTTCTGGGTGGGCCCTAACTCCAATGAGGAGTGCCTTTATAACACACAGAAGAGGAGAAGGCACACACAGAGGAGAGGGGCGTGTGAGGACTGAGGCAGAGACTGGAAATAGGCAGCCACAGCCGAAGGACTCCAAGAAGAGGCGAGGAAGGAATCTTCCCAGAGCCTTTGAAAGGAGTGAGCCCTGGCTGGGCATGGTGGCTCACGCCTGTAATCCCAGCACTTTGGGAGGCCGAGGTGGGCAGATCACTTGAGATCAGGAGTTTGAGACCAGCCTGGCCGACATGGTGAAACTCCATCTCTACAAACACAAAAATTAGCTGGGTGTGGTAGGGGGTGCATATAATCCCAGCTACTTGGGAGTCTGAGGCAAAAGAATCGCTTGAACCCAGGAGGTTGAGGTTGCAGTGAGCTGAGATTGCACCACTGCATTCCAACCTGGGCAACAGAGCAAGACTCCGTCTCAAAAATAAATAAATGAATAAATAAATAAATAAAAGGAGTGAGCCCTGCAGACACCTTGATTTTGGACTTCTGGCCTTCAGGACTGTGACGGAATACATTTCTGCTGCTCTAAGTCACCCATTTTGTGTCATTTTTCACGACAGTCTTAGGAGATTGATGCACCCTCTAAGGGTCACCTCCTTACTGGGACTCTCGGTTGAGATGCCTTCTCTTCCATCTATTATGTCCATGTTTTTCTGATACAGGACCAGAAGGCAAATGGATTTCTCTTTGTGCAAATGAACACTTGGTCCCTTTCAGGCAGCCCTTACCTGCTGAGCGTCACTCATCTGACTCTTGGCTGGAGAGTTCTCTTCCCGAGGCATGGAAGGAAAGGAGACCTCTGTGTCATCTCACTGGGCTCCTCCGCTAGAGCTGGACATGAGCCAGGCTGATGAAGAAGGGCGTGCCCATGGCTGCCGGCCCGTGCTGCCTCTCAGCACCACCCTGGCACAGAGGCCAAGGCCTGCACTATGGCCCCGAGGCCCTGTCAAGCTGCATCCTGCTGAGGCCTAGCCAGAGTGGGCACGTGTGCTGCTCGTGCACATGGGCACTGCCATCACTGTCACTGCAGACCTCGGCTGGGGTCAGGGTCTCTTCTCTCCATACCTGTACTCCTACAGGGTATCTTTTTATAGGTTTCCGCCAACTTAGGCTTGTTGGCATTCATCCGTCCATAGAAATACTTAACTGAGAGCCTAATGTTCTTCCCTCCCATTCACAAGCATTCTGCCTGGAAATCCTTGTTTATATTTTGAGTGGTTTGAGGTCATTCCAAGATCTCTTTTGCCACTGAAGACTGTTGTGACGCTTAGAAAACACTGTCCCTGGGGCTGTGGGACTCACTTCTGCTTCAGTCGGCATTCCGGATGTGTTCACGTTTATCGTGAAGTGCTCCAGGCTGGAAGCCCCATGCACTGGTGCCTTGGCCGTCTTTATCGTGTCTGCGTGCTCGGGGCCAGGCCTAGTGCCTGGTAAGTGGGAGGCCCTCTGTCAAAATTGTTCTGGGAATACGCAGATGAATGTCGTGGTCTTGAAGGGGAGCAACGTTGGTGGTATTTTTGTTCTGTTAAGATCATCAGATTTATGGACACTGGATTGGCAGTTGTCACATGGCTTTATGGACACTGGATTGGCAGTTGTCACATGGCTTTATGGACACTGGATTGGCAGTTGTCACGTGGCTCTCAGAAAGTCCGTTTAACCTATTCCATTTTCAGTAAGAGAGAAAGAGTTGGTTCGTTAATGCTCTAAGTTTGTTTCCATCCCCTGTTGTCTTAGTCTGTTCCCTGTTGCTTATAACAGAATACCTGACTCTGGATAGTTTATAAAGACAAGGAATTTATTTCTTACAGTTATGGAGGCTGAAAAGTCCAAGGTTGAGGGGCTGCATCTGGTTGAGGGCCTTTTTGCTGGTGAGGACCCTCTGCAGAGTCCTGAGGCAGTGCAGGATATCACCTGGTGCGGGGGACGCGTGTGCTAACACAGGTCTCTCTTCCTCTTAAAAGCCACAATCCTACCCCATGACAACCCATTAATCCATTAATCCCTGAATGGATTAATCCATTCATGAGGGCAGGGCCCTCATGACTCAATCACCTCTTAAAGGCCTCACCTCTCAGTACTGCCACATTGGGGACTAAATGTCAGTGTAAGTTTCATAGGGGGCAAATATTCAAAGCACAGCACCTGCTTTTAATAAGTTTGAAGGAGGGTGGGAATGGAATGGGTCCCTTGGATTCCTCTGAAGGAACAGCGAGGACATTTGGAAAAGTGCATTAGAAGCAGCTTATGAATGAGGCCTTGGCTGGGGCCATTTGCCTTTGGTTCTGGGTATTCGCAAATGTGCATAGCATGTTTGAGTAGCCCAATGACCAAAAAAAAAAAAAATAAGATAGCAAATTTTCATATGCCTGCATCTAGATGTATGAATATTTTGCCTTTGTGTGTGTGTGTGTGTGTGTGTGTGTATCTGTGTGTATCTGTGTGGTATTTTAAAGCAACTCCCTGACAGTGTACATTGTAAGACATAAGGACGTTTTCTTATATATCCACAATATACCATTGTTAATTGGACAAAGTTAATACTGTTTAGTATCATCACTGCTCCATTCCTATTCAAAATGCCTTGAGTATTCCCAAATCATCTTGTTACAGTTGATTTGTTCAAATCAGAATTCAAAGACTGTCCACAGGCTGTGTTTCGTGTTTGTGACTCTAAGTCTCTGCTGACTGTGGGCAGTAACCTCTGTTTTTTTCCTTCTTGCCATTGACTTGTTGAGACCAGGTTAGTTTTGGGTTTGTCCATGTGCTTGCTTGGGGTTCCCTGGGCCATTTCTTGAGGAAGGAAGGAGACAGCCACATCCGGGGTCCCGGTTTCTCTCACAGCTCCGTGTGACCCCCAACACTGGTGGGGTTATTGATTTCTTATTTCCTGTGGGAGATCCTCCTGGATCCATGCACTAAGGCAGGGGAATCATCAGACCTTTCCCTTTTTTTCACTTTGAAAGTAGACTCGTGTTTGTGTAAACATCAGGCTGTCTCTGACTCAGGTAAGGAGTCCAAACAAAAATAGCACAGTCATTGGAACATCTTGCAAATGCTGCGGGGAAGAAGAGACAGAGGAGATAACAGAACTAGTTTCCATGTCGGGCCAAGGAACATTTTTGTTCTACATTGCTCAAGATAATCTCAGATACTTTTCTGAAGTCAAGCAGCGCTCATCTCTCCTGCCTTCCTTCAGATGGGCAGAGTTCTGCACACACGTATAAATCGTAGGCCCTGGCACGGGGCGTCTATCCATGCACAGCGTGTACCATCACCACATGTGCAGGCCTGGTCACTCAGGACATGGGACACCTGGCACATACTGACGTCATAGGGTCTACACACACATAGCAACACCGTCATGTCCCATGGAACACACAGCTTGTGACCAGAATGTTTGCTGGTCAGAATCTCTTTCAGTTTTAAGATGAATCTTGCTTTCTCTTACCTTTTCATATGGTCTTCTTCAAGAAAAGAATCTGTGATACGATTTTAAAGATATTTCTGATAAGTTTATTAGTCTTTTCTTTTTTTTCCTGAAATATGAAAAACTAGTTAAAAGTGACATGTAAGTTTAAAAAATATGCAGCCATCACCACTGTCCAGTTACAGAACGTTTTATCCCTCCAAAAGGAAATGCTATATCCATTAAGCAGTCACTTCCCATTTCCCTCCCCGCTAGCTTGTGGCAACCACTCATCTCCTCTGTCTCTATGAATTTGCCTTTTCTGGATATTTCATGTAAATGGAATCATTCAATATTTGGCCTTTTGTGTCTGGCTTCTTTCACCCAGCATAATGTTTTCAAGGTTCATCCATGTGGTAGCATGTGTCAATACTCTATTCCTTTTTGTGGCTGGATAATACTCCATTGTATGGCTATACCACATTTTGTTTGCCCATTCATCAGCTGGTGGACACTCGGGTGGTTTCTATATTTTGGCTTTTGTGAGTAGTGCTGCTATGAGCATTTGTGTATAAGTTTTGATTTGAATGTTGGCTTAGAATTCTTTGGGTGTATATCCGGGTGTAAAATTACTGGGTCATCAGGTCATTCTGTGTTTCACTTTCTTGAGGAATGGCCAAACTTTTTCTCCAGGGTTGGCTGCACCGTTTTGCATTCGCACAGCAATGTATGAGGATTCCAGTTTCTCCACATCCTCACCAACGTTTGCTATTTGTGTATCTGGTTTTGGAGACATGTCTCTGGGTCAGTCTGTTTTGTGTTGCCATAAAGGACAACCTGGGGCTGGGTAATTTATAAAGAAAAGAGGTTTCTTTGGATCAGGGTTCTAGGCTGTACAAGAAGCATGACCTTGGCATCTGCCTCTGATAAGGCCTCAGGATGGGAGACAAAGGGCATTACATGGCAAGAGAGGGAGGAAGAGAGAAAGGTGCAGGCGCCAGGCTCTTTTGAATAATCAGCTCTCACAGGAGCTAATGGAGCAAGAGCTTACTCATTACCACGAGAGCGACACCAAGCCATTCATGAGGGATCCTGCCCCATGACCCAAACACTGCCCACCAGGCCTCACCTCCAACACTATCGATCACATTTTAATGCAAGATTTCGAGGGGACAAACATCCAGACTCTTCCAGTCTACTCAGGGCTGTCACACATTTCAAGAGGATCCGTAGTGGGTAATTGCTAGGTTCGGTCAGCGCTTTTGTAGTTGCATGACTTTTGCGGTTTCTGTGGGACTAGGTTTGGTTGCGTGTGTGTGTATGTGTATGCATGCATGCGTGCAGATGCTTAAAAAGATCTACTTTATCAGTATCAATTTTGTGTCTTGCAAGTTAGATTTCAGATTGTGTCACCCTAGAACTCCTTTGATCTAGAAAAAAGTGCAACAGCAAATTCTTAAGAATCTTGGTGTTTAAGCATAAAGCTTTAGATTCTGGGCGTGCACTTCAGGAAAAGTTCTTTCACTGAAATCAATCAATTTTCACTTGTATTCATTTTCATGTGAACATCAATAAACGGCATTAAGTGATTTTGCTGTCGATTTTCATCTACATTAAAGCATCCAATGTCACTCAGCCCCTTTCTGATCGCTGTCCTTCTGAAATTGGCTAACCTGAAGCCCTCTCTGTGGGTGATGCAGAATGAACAGCAAGGAATTTATGAAAAAGTCTCTCACTTTCAGTTCTCCTTTAATAACTGACTTTTTAGAAGATGGTAGAATTTTCCTTTTAATGGGTTTTGGGAAACTCTTCAATGTTCTGAAACAGTCTTAGTTCTGGCTTTGTGATTGGTTCTGTGGAGAGGTGCTGAGTCTCTTTGGGGACAGCTGGACCCTTTCTGCGTGTCACTGTGTGAGACCGAAGAGGTGGAAACTCCCTGCTGACATTTCCTCTCCTTCCTCAGTGTCTAGTGCGGGGACCTGCATACCTGGCAATTATCAGAACTGCCTTGAGAGCTTTAAAAGAGTACAGTCTCCTGGGCTTTAATCCACAGAATCCAGGTCTCAACCAGTCTGTCATAGGACAGGGACTCTTCCAAATCTAAAAGCTGGGAGATAATGAGTGGGTGATTAAGTAATAGTATATGGAGTTGCATGACCTGGGGTTTGAACTGAGACACTTACTACCCTGCAAGTTCCTTGACCAAATAGTTAAAATCTGCTTCTTCGTTTCCTCAGCTGTAAAATGGAAATCATAACATATACCTCGCTCAGGAGGCTGTAGGAGGAAAACAAAACTGAGGTCCATGTGGACGTGTAGGCAGATGCACAGTGCCTGTGGGACCTTAGTACCTGCCGCTACCGCCACAGGAGCTGCTTGGGCCAGGTTTCTCATCTGTAGCTTCATTAAGAATACAGCTTTCTTAGTAAACCATGCGTTTCCGGTTTCCAATCATTTGTTTTTCAGGGTTGCTTGAGGCAGTTTTGAATTACAAACCTCAGTTACATTGAGAGAGATGTAGAGATAGTCTGATATAAGGATTGTATTGAGAGATGTTTCTCCAGAAAATGTGTCATCTCATAACCTCTACCTCTTTGTTTGCACTTCTTGCTATTTCCTGCAGGCAGTGGACCCAGAGGGATTCCAACATTACTTTCTATTTCTGTTGGATGCATAAGCAAATGGAGATAATCGGTTTCTGTGACAGTGGCCCAGATATACCCGACTTCTCTGTAGCAGCATCAAGGGTTTTGGAAAGTTGTCTCATTTTTAATTTACCTAAGATAGCTGGAGTTACTATTTACCAAATGATGAGAGTAAATTATAAGAATAAGCATTGGAAGTTTCAGTAGGTGGCCATTTTTCTGTGGTTTTATAAAAAGAGGCACAGGGCCGGGTGTGGTGGCTCACACCTGTAATCCCAGCAGTTTGGAAGCCTGAGGCAGGCAGATCACTTGAGGTCAGGAGTTTGAGACCAGTCTGGCCAGCATGGTGAAACCCTGTCTCTACTAAAAATACAAAAATTGACCAGGTGTAGTGACGCATGCCAGTAATCCTAGCTACTCAGGAGGCTGAGGTGGGAGAATCTCTTGAACCCGGGAGATGGAGGTTATAGTGAGCCAATATTGTGCCATTGCACTCCAGCCTGGGCAACAGAGCGAGACTCTGTCTCCAAAAAGAAAATTAAAAAACAGAAAGGAGGCACAAATAATGGAACACACTAGCATATCCCAAATCATCACCTTTGACCTTGGAAAACATTCCTGCTCTGCAAGACTTCATGGGACTGACTGTCACTTGGGGTAGGCTATCAGGATTTGGGATCCAGCGGGGGAAGTGGGTTTGGTTTACAGTAGATTTTCTTGTCAACAGTCAACACATTCAGTGATGCTTGGTGGGGAGTCTTGCTGGCTAGACCTTCACAACCTTTTGCAGTGGTGGGTCAAAACCCATGACTGCAGTTGTTCTTTACCTTTTTTTTTTCTTCAGGAAAAGAAGATTTTTCAGATCCCCTGGATGCATGCGGCTAGACATGGGTGGGATGTGGAAAAAGATGCACCACTCTTTAGAAACTGGGCAATCCATACAGGTACTAAACCTCCCTGCGGCATTTATAGAGGCAGGCACTCTTGCTTAGTTTTGTTTTTATTACACGTAAAACATCCTGGCTTATGACCTCATGAAGATGGCTGTGAAAAACCTGTAACTTGTCCCTAGGCACATCCAGGACACATGGGGTACAAACTACAGCCATCAGAAGTAATACTCCCCTCATCTCATAGACTCTTAGTCCTTCAATTTCCTATAAATGTGGTATTCTAAGAAGTTCCCTAGGTGTTACCAGGGAATAGAAACTCATTTGTTCTGATGCTATAAACTTTGATCAAATTTATCTCCCCCACAAAAGGTAGTCAGAAATACATTTATTTATTACGACATTTACGTAGGGAGCTATTTACAGGAATGGACTCTATTGGAGCGTCAGATGAAAAAGAGGCACTCAGGTTCCCTCTACCTGTTGACTTTGCAGCCTCTCAGTCTTCTATATTTTTCTTACGCTGGTGCTCCATTCTTCCAGCATTTATAGTTTCCTCAAGCTGTTCAGTAGAACCAGGGTGACCAGCTTGTCCCAGTTTGCCTGGAACTGTTCAGGTTTTAGAAACAAAATTCCCACATCCACAGAACCTTCTCACCCCCAGGCACACCAGGACGATTGGTCACTGGAGGTATAGCCTGGAGTGAAAAGGTTTCCTCATACTGCCTGACCAGCAATAGTGTGTTTCCAGAAATGTCTTCTTCTGTATCTAATGTTTTCTCTCTTTTTCTTAATCTTTGTCTATTTTGTTAGGAAAGCATCAACCAGGAGTAGATAAACCTGATCCCAAAACATGGAAGGCGAATTTCAGATGTGCCATGAATTCCTTGCCTGATATTGAAGAAGTCAAGGATAAAAGCATAAAGAAAGGAAACAATGCCTTCAGGGTCTACCGAATGCTGCCCCTATCGGAGCGGCCTTCTAAGAAAGGTAAAGGCATTTACAGACTCAAACAAGATCACTCAATTTATGTCATCGTGCCTTCGTGATCTCTTCATTTCTACATCTGCAGTCACTTCGCAGGTAGAATAGCCTGTTCATGCTGTGGGGGATCATTCCGCCCCTACCTGGCTTGGAAACAAGACTCTCAATTCACCAAAGGCAGTAAAAGATGCATGTGGAATTTTGATCATGTACAGAGTAAAGCAACAGGTTCATTGAGAGTTTCAGAAAGAGTTTAATTGGAGGGAAATGTTTCTCTGGAGGCCCTTCATGAATTAATCCAAAACTACATTTTTGTTGCCACAGGAAAGAAACCAAAGACAGAAAAAGAAGACAAAGTGAAGCACATCAAGGTAATCTCGGGTGTTTCAGAGAGAAAGCCAAGGTTGGGCTCCTAGTAATGACTCATACTCCGCCTCGTAAAGACGAGTCACAGGACCTCTGCCGAGTGTCATCTTTCTTCCTTTGCTTGTGTCTTCTGTGCTTTACATGTTTGCGCTTCGGCATGTATCCACTTGCAGTCATAGGTACACAGGGCCCTGCCTCATCCCGTTTCCCTGGGAAATTTATGAATGAAGTCACAGTCTCACTGTGCTCGGCAGGCTGAGGCCTCCATCTGGCCACCACGGCCGTTGCCAGCGGTCATTCTGTGCCAGCTAAGCTCCACAACAGCTTGTGGCTCATACTATTAAGCATATTTTCAGGCTATTAAATATACTTTAGTGTGTATTGAATGTTCTGTACCTCTAAAATGTATGAACTGTATGTTACAGACATCCGTCACGGGCGCTTCGGTGGGGACGCAGTGGTTAGCTTCAGCATTCCATCAGCACAGCTCTCAATGACTGCCTTCTGCCCCCTGCATCTCTCGCACCCCACAAGGGTTTCCCGTGGGATGTGCGTGTGTGTGTGAGTTCTCACGAAGCTGTGTGGTCTGAAGTCCCCTGCAGTCTGAGGATCTCTGTGCACAGATGAGGTGGCCCTTGTTATAGTGAGAGAAGAGCCGAATATGCCCCGCAAAACTGGGGACAAGCCTCAGTGGCTGAGCAGAGAGCAGACACTGGCCACAGACCCAGGGATCTCAGAGAGATTGTCTAGCTCGCTGGCCTCCCTTTGCAGATGAAGAAATTTAGGCAGCGTATTTTTGCAGTGATACTTTCAGTTTCACTTTCACTAATTTTTATTTTTAACTAAATTTAAATATTGCACTATATTAAAGGCCTATTATGCTTTAACTTTTCATTGTGGAAAGATTTTATGCACATAGAAAGGAGACAAATGAGTAAAATTTACTCCATAGGCCATCATTCAGATTAATTTTAACCTTAATCAGCTCCTGGCCAGTTTTGCTTCATCAATAGCTCTTCCCATTTCCTGACTTCTAACATGAAATTGCAGCCCTTCAACCATTTTTGACTTACAAAAATAATTTGTTTATTTATTTATTTATTTATTTTCTTTTTTAATTGAGACAGAGTTTTACTCTGTTGGCACAGGTTGGAGTGCAGTGGTGCGATCTTGCCTCACTGCAACCTCTGCCTCCCGGGTTCAAGCGATTCTCCTGCCTCAGCCTCCCGAGTAACTGGGACTACAAACACATGCCACCACGCCTGGCTAGTTTTTGTATTTTTAGTAGAGATGGAGTTTCACCATGTTGGCCAGGCTGGTCTTGAACCTCTGACCTTAAAAGATTCTCCCACCTCAGCCTCCCAAAGTGGGAATACAGGCGGGAGCCACGGCACTCGGCCCAAAAACAATTCTTTATAGTTCAGCTTAATGTAATGTTTGAAGCAAATTCCAAACCTCATAGCATTTCTTCCATAATAGTTCAGTATATATATTTAAAAGATAAGTGCTCTATAAAAATACCATGATGTCATTCTTGTACCTGAAATAGTACACGGTAATTTCTCAATATCAGTGAATATCCAGCCAGTGTTCAGAGTTTCAGTTGTTTCATACATGTTATAACTTTCGTGTGGTTTGTTTATGTAAATTAAGACCCATATAAAATTCACATGTGGTTTTTGAATGTCTTTTAAGTATTTTTTAAGTATATATGTTTCTCCTATATTACCTCTTAAAATATATATATATATATATTTTGCCATTGAGCAAACCTAGTTGTTAGCCATATCATTTCTCACAGTTCTTTTTTTTTTTTTTTTTTTTTTTTTTTTTTTTTTTTTTTTTTGAGACAAGGTCTTACTCTGTCACCCAGGCTGGAGTGCAGTGACACGATCATGGTTCACCGCAGCCCCAACACCCCGGGCTCAGGTGATCCTCCTGCCTCAGCCTCGCTCTAGTAGTCGGGTCTACAGGTGTGTGCCACTAAGCATGGATAATTTTAAAAAATTTTTTTATAGAGGTGAGGTCTCACTCTGTTGCCCAGGCTGGTCTCAAACTCCTGGCCTCAAGTGATCCTCTTGCCTTGGCTTCCCAAAATGTTGGAATTACAAGTGTGAGCCTGGCCGAGTTAGTATTTTTAAGGCCTACATTTTGATTCATGTTATTTAGTCAGAAAAGTATACCTTTCTCACAAATGTGTGAGAATTTACTACAATTTCAAGTGTGACTGAATCGTATTTACTACTGTTTTCCCATCATCTAGCTCAGTGTCTGGCCCAGAACAGATCACTAATACATATTTGATAACTGAATAGATGGATCAGCGTTTGTTGACTAAATAGATGCATAAATAAGTAGGATATGTGGGGTGGGAGTGAGGGGTTTTCCATTAGGATGCAGATTTAATTTCCGAATCACAGTTAATGAAGAAATAAGAATGGAGTAACAGATGTTGCCTTTTCAGCCCACGTTGCTCACATGTATCCACTGTATTCCATCGAATGCCAGATGCCAATGATGCTAAGATGCACTATTATTTTGTGTATCTCTTAGAAAAATTGCTTCCAATGAAACCATGACACATAATGGATTGAAAGGCATGTCCTCTTTCAGGGATGTGGCAATGCGAGGAAATGTCCGTCTTAGTAGTTCGTGCCATGTGGTGGTCCCGTTCGTCCGGGATCTCTACAGCCACATCGGCACTGGCAGTGTCTTCACATGGCCCTAAAATGAGCAAGTTGTGGAAGGCACAGTCCTAGGTGGGCTTGACCATCCTGGCCCAGGGAAGTAAGTGAGAGATTCCCTTAGGTGCAGCCATGTGGGTCAAGAGCCACCTTAGCCAAGTGTGTTTCATGAAATCCTTGTGCCATGAGGATATGATTCATACCTCAAACTTTTCTTTTGAAAGGACCTGATTCCTTCGGCAGAAGGCAGGTGATTCATTAGGCCTAAACACAGCCTAACTTTGGAATTTCGAGCTACTTGCATTGTGCTTTACAGTAAAGCAGGGAAGCTCGGAGGAGGCCAGTGGGCTTCCCGAGTTCTGTGCTTCCTGGCTGTTCAAGCCATCGTGTGGACTCTGTCTCTGTAGAGTGTTTGAAAAGTGAACTCCCCAGGGCGCCTGGAATTGGAAAGTCAGAGGACAATTACTAGCTATTAATATATTACCTTTTAATTGTATATCAGAACACCCAAGGACTGAGTTAATATACCCTGTGCAAATATACTAAACCTACTTAGTCCATCCAAATATGTAACTGGATACACTAAGCAGGTTTCTTCTACTGAGGAAATCTGTCTTTCATGTGGTAAGTAGGTATGAAAATTTGCTGTTGAAGCAAGCTCTTCCCAATCTTCCATTCAAGTTGAAGTTTTAATTAGCAAACAGTGTTTACAACATGTAGGCCAAGTGTTAGAATTTTCTTGGGGTCACTCATGATTCATCTCCATGCTGTATATCCCCCAACAAATAGTCTCCCCGAGACTGGAAGACCCAAGGCCCAGTGGCCATGTGGTATGTGCAGAAACGGCCTCAGCATCCTCTGACATTTCCTTTTGTGGGCATATCCCTGCATACTCAGTGAGCCATGTTTTCCTTGAGCTAAGCCCCACCTGTGCGGCAGTAACTGGATATCTAAGGAAGTGAAAACAAGAAAAACAGCTGGGTACAGTGGTACATGCCTGTAGTCCCAGCTGCTCAGGAGGCTGAGGTGTAGGAGGATGGCTTGAGCCCAGGAGTTCGAGGCTGCAGTGAACCATGATTGCACCACTGCACTCCAGCCTGGGCAACAGAGCAGGACCCCTTCTCCACCTTAAAAAAGAAAGAAAAACAATAGTGAGAAATCCTGGATTCTACATCATCGGTGCATGCATATGCTTCAGAAAATATCATGGAACGGTTTGCTCTGTGAGACTTCACACAAGGCCAAGAACAATAAGGATAGAAGTAGTTAAAACAGAGGGGGACTCGTTGATATTTTTGAGCTGATTCCAAGTTCCCAGCTATGATTATTGTCTCATTGAGGTCTCCCTGTGATGGGCAGCTTGTTTCCCTTGTAGACATTTAGGAAATGGATGCACAGAGAAGCTGATTCATTTTCCCAAGGCTGCATTGCTTTACAGAGCTGAGATTTGAATCCAGGTTTGTCCACCGGGTGCCTGGTAGCCTTTGGAGCCTAAGCCAGGCCTTGAGGGGTGGACAGGGTCAAACCATGGTCCTTCCCCCACACTAGGGGCATCAGGAATGAAGGCCTGGAGATTAGAGTTGGTTTGTCTTTCCTGGATGAGACAGGAAACTGACTTAATTAGAGCAGAAGTTTGTGTAGCGGGCAATGGGAAATACAGGCGTGTAGGTGAGGCGAATAGAAATGGGTACTTCCTGCTTCAGAGGGTTGTTTGCGGCTGAAACATACGTGCCTTGAAACTGCGGAGTACTTCCAGATCAAAGTGTTAGTGTTATGAAGGAGACAGAATTGGGAAGGGCTGCCAAAGTCACTTGGAAAAGATTAGGCCTGGTCTGTATTGGTTCTGAGCGCAGACCTATGGGTGGAAGTTATAGAAAAGCAGATAGGGGTTCGGCTGCTCTTTCTCATAGAGTTGTTGGCTCTAACAGTGACATGAGCTGGATGAAGACACGGCACACTCCCTGGCAGGGCTGCTCCTGGAGTGATCCCTTCACTGGTTGGAAGAGGTCTTCAGTTTTTAAATTTTAATCAAATGAAAACACACGCCAGCAACTCACTTGAAAAACAGATAAGATGAGAGATGCCCTGGGTGAAGCGGGTTATCAGGCTTATTCTGCCTGCCTGGGATCCTCCCTTCCCATGTGGTGGCTCAGAACGGGACCTCCGAGCCCAATGTGAAAAGCTTGAGGGACAGTTTTATGGGATGAGATGCAGTTGAACTCCTTGGAGCACACTTAGAGCAGGAGGGAACTGGTTATGTAAGGGAGGCCTTTCTCACCGGGGTAGGAAGGGGCGGGGGCGGAGACACTGCTGTGGAAAGGCAGTAGCTGGTGCTACTGGCATGGAGGGAGGAGACGTTTCTCCAGAAAGTGGAGGAGGTTATGGAGGATGCAGATAAGAGCGGCCTAAAGAGGAGGCCCCTGCGTCTTGCACCTTCAGAAGGGAGTGTTGGGAATGGAGGTCGTTTTGTGGAGAGGGTGTTTCGCTTTGGACATGCTGCCTTTGAAGTGACAGAGAGCCCTGAAAGTCAATGCCAGCTAGAAAGTTGGAGAGCATAGCACTTGAGTGAGTGCCCAATGGGCAGATGTGTGGTCATGTACTTGAGAATGGCATTGGTAGCTTTGGAAACTGATGGCTTCTCCAAGAGAGAAGCTGTGTGAGATACAGACAAAGGCCTGCAGAGAAGAGGCAGAGAAAAGTGAGCTAAGGAAAAAAGTCAAGAGGGAAGCTGCAGTGAGAGAAGGGAGGAAGAGAATGATGATGGCCTCATTCCAAGGAAGGAGCGGAAGGAAGGTGGTTCTGGGACCGGGCAGGAGGCCCCAGCCTGTCTTACGAGAGCTT
The DNA here is from genome assembly GCF_001698545.2 of Rhinopithecus bieti. NCBI lineage: Eukaryota > Metazoa > Chordata > Mammalia > Primates > Cercopithecidae > Rhinopithecus > Rhinopithecus bieti. The sequence continues at coordinate 73,148 of NW_016816095.1, forward strand.
CTGTTCTCAGTGGCATTGCAGCCTCTGTGCTCGGTGTGTGCACTCGCCAGGGTCCAGTTCCCTGACCTCCTTGTGAAGTCCAGCTCTCAGCCTACACGTTCTGTTAGCAGAGACCTAGAGATGCCCTTAAATTTGATGTTCTTAAATCTGGCTTCAAAGAGATTGGCTTTGCACAGATGAATTAGAGCATTGGTCCATCCCCAAACCCATTCAGCTTGTGTAGCTTCAAGACCAGCTAAAGGTGTATTATTTTACAGGTCTAAAGACGTGTGCTCCTGCCCCTGAACTCTCTCTTGTGCCAGTTTGCTTTTGCTTAAAATCCCTTAAACCATAGACCAAACCTTGGGTTCTATAATTATAGCAAAGGTTCTTGAGCGTCAGTGTTTGGCAGAGTTCATGCCCCCGTGTAGACCAAACCTTGGATTCTATAGTTAGAGCAAAAGTTTTGAACATAAATGTTTGGCGGCGTTTATGCACCGTGGAGGAGTCTGGACCCAAGCAGGGTCTTCTTTTTTCTTTTTTCTTTTTTTTTTTTTTATCTTTGGAGTAAGTTGAGAAAATTAAAAGTCAAGAAAGCTATGGGTTACTGGATTTACAGAAGAGCCTCTATCTAAAGTGAGAAAGGGAGCAGGAAGAGGAGACATGAGTCCTGGCCAGGATTCACCGGGCCAGGTTATGGTGCAGCAAAGCAGCAGGCAGTTGAGCCAGGGCAGGAGTGGGGCATCGGGGGTCCAGGAGAGGCTGCGGGTGAAGGCTGTTCAGGGGCTGCAGGATCTGTATGTTCATTTTACGTAGAGAACTCCACACCCCTTTTCTTCATTTGAGATCCTTGGATTTTTAATATAGCTTAGATTTAGATGTTTCTACTTCCAATCATTTCCAAAATTTTGACCCAGTTTAGTGAAGATCCTTCTCTCCTGGGCCTATTCTGCACCCTGGATGGAGGCGTTTCGGGAGGTGCTGGCTCTATTTTACTGTGCCATTGACTATACTGTCTGTCCAGAGTGACAGTATCAGTGAGATGATAGCTCTGAAATGACGGTTTTTTTTGAAGTGGGGTGAAGGGAGTAACACAGTGTTTGGAATGGTCTTTCTCAACCTCCATCGGTGGAATATATGATGTCATTATAGAAGTGGTCAGTGCAGGATACAGGGTAAGAATGGAGAGAGTAGAAGGCCAGGTGCGGTGGCTCACGCCTATCATCCCAGCACTTTGGGAGGCCGAGGCTGGCAGATCACCTAAGGTCAGGAATTCGAGACCAGCCTGGCCAACGTGGTGAAACCCCATCTCTACTAAAAATACAAAAAAATTAGCCAGACATGGTGGCAGGCAACTGTAATCCCAGCTACTTGGGAGGCTGAGGCAGGAGAATCTCTTGAACCCAGGAGGTGGAGGTTGCAGTGAGCCACGATCGCGCCATTGCACTCCAGCCCAGGTGACAGTGTGACTCCTGTCTCAAAAAAAAGAAAAAAGTATGGAGAGAGTAGAATAGTGTCCAAAAGAGTGTCTCAGTCTCCACTGGAATTAGGGCACGATACAAGGGCTTCTTAAGACAGAAAGCTCCTGGAATTGAACCATATTTTATGACCAAAGACAGAGTTCAGTTCCGGTGTCTCTGCAGGCTAAAAGTAGCGTGATCTTGAAAAATTAATTTAGACTCTGAGTCATCGTTTTCTCAAGTGATAAAAGTATCACTTGTCACTCATTAAACTGTAGATCATGTGTAACATTTAGAGGTCTTCAATGGAGAAATCAGAATTAATTTAGCTTTTTAAATATATGCAAGCCTGACTGCCTCATTAGTTTTATAAGAAACCTAGAAACAGAGTGAGTAAAAAAATAAGGTCAGACAGCAAAGGAAACCCATACAAATGAGCAGTTCTCTGGTCACTTCTTCAGAGGCCTGTGCTTAGTTCTTTTTGAGGGAGTTGAAGAAATGGGGGTGGAAGAGTGAAAGGTGGGGCATGACTCGGGGGAGGGAAACTGACCAGGGTCATTGAGGACGCCATTGAGAAACGAGGCTGCCATCGGAGAGGTGGAGAATTGCAGCAGTGTCAGTCCAGGTGGCCATGGAGGGACAGCACAGTCCATCAGAGGTCAGAATATGGGGCCAGGAGAAGGGATTTGAGAAAAGGCCATTGGATTTAGGAGAGCAGAGTTTTGTTGGTGACCTTTGGTAATGGTGAGTACTTATTTACTAATAAGTGCTATGTACGTAGTTAGCTCATTTAATCTTCACCTTATCCCTATGACGTGGGTCCTATTATTGGCCTCAGTTTACAACTGTCCGCGGTGCCCTAGGGTGGCTTACAGAGGTTCAGTAAGGAGCCACAGCTAGTGAGGAGGGGAGGTGCCAGGCTTTGCCCCAGGCCCTTCTGATTCCAAAGCCTGAGCTCTCAAGACCCGCTGGGAGCTTGATTCTGGAGGTGGAGGGGAAGCAAGACCACAGGAACTAAGGGGGGCCCAGGTGGAGAGGCCAAGTCCGGAAAGGCAGACGGGGGGTGGGAAGTTTGGCTGTGAAGGAAGGGAAACCTGCTGACTCACCCACGTCACAGGCAAGGTTTTTTTGTTTGTTTTTTTGTTTTTCCAGAAAGGGCAGGTTTTTTTTTTTTCCCTTAAGAATCAGGCTCTCACTCTGTCACCGAGGCTGGAGTGCAGTGACATAATCATAGCTCACTGCATCCTCGAACTCCTGGACTTAAGAGATCCTCCCAACACTGCAGTTTCCCAAGTATCCGGGACAAGAGGCATGCACCACCACACCCGGCTAACGTTCTTATTTTTTGTAGAGACAAGGTCTTGCTATGTTGCCCTGGCTGGTCTCCAACTGCTGGGCTGAAACAGTCCTCCAGCCTCAGCCTCCCAAAGTGCTGAGATTCCAGGGTGAGCCACCGTGCTGGACCCAAGAAGGGGCAGACATCTTATTTAGAGCTTGTAAGAGAAGAGATGCAAGATGCTGGGGGAGAAAGGAGTAAAAATCATGCCCGGTAGGGATGGATGTTCTGGGCCTACCCTTAACGTTGGACCTTCGGGACATCTGGTAAACCAGGCAGCGTATCGTTTATTTGAAAACTGAGCTATACAGTGGAGCGACGCCTTTGAAGTCATGTTATTAAGGTGGGAGTTTGCCAGGTGGGATTATGAAGGAGGAGGTTATTTCCCCTCCTTCCGTTAGTGACTTTTTGAGGATTTTGGGAGGATTGATTCCAGCTAGCGTATAAATAAACTGATGAGAACACCCACCATGTTTCAGAGCCGACCACTGTTGACTTTTCCAAACACAGTCACATCCACTTGCATGATCCTCTGCTTCCAGTCCTGTGTTCCTTCTGCTCTCCACCCTCTTCTTCCGCTTTGGATTCCTTGGGTGTTGTCCTGTGTGGCTTTTGTCTGACTTGATTGCTATGGTAGCAGCAGATGCAAGCTTACCTTGAGAGCTGAACGTCACCAGGCACCTCAGGGCTGGCTTCTGCAGAGCTGTTTAGTACAAGGGAATGGAGGGTACTGGTGCACTTGAAAAAAGCACACATTTAGAGCTCCAATAAGGGAAAGGAATTTGTTCTCATTATTTCATTAGTGTGCGCGTGCAGAATTCTTGGGCTGGATGGGATATTCAGCCACCTGAAGGGCAGTTATGTAAAGCCCATGGTATGGGGTTGCCTGGCTGGACTCAGGCCAGGGTACGGCCCTTGTGATCAGCCAGCCATCCAGTGCAGGGCCTCAGGTGGCCAGAGGCCATGGCAAAACTTATCTGCAGAGAATTCATCTACAACTTCCCCTAGGCTCCTGTTCTTGGGCCAGTCATTGAGGCAGAGCTTTCCCTAAGAAATAACTATGAAAGAGGTGGCATGATTCCTCCCTTAGGAGAAAGCCAGGCATTGATTCTTTTGAGCACTCCCTCAGAGGAGGAGAATGTGGAATCCACACAGTGCAGCATTTTACAGAGACAGTGATGCAGCTCTGCGTAGCCCCAAAGCTATTGTCTGCAGGTGGAAGCATTTCCTAAAGGCGAGCCAGATGGGCCGGTACCGTTTCCTTGAAGGAAAATGGAAGGAGCTGAATACCCAGCAGTGTACCCTGTGCAGAAATGTGCTTTAAAACAGGCCAGCTTAAAGAGGCAGGGAATGAATGTATCGGCAGCTGAGCATGAATGACCCTAGCATTAAAGAAAGTAGGCCGAGGGTAGAATTTCAGCTAAGAGAAGGGAGGGGAAAGGAAGTGTTCTCAATTCTTTTTTCTTTTCTTCTTCCTAGCAAGAACCAGTTGAGTCATCTCTGGGGCTTAGTAATGGAGTAAGTGATATTTCTCCTGAGTATGCGGTCCTGACTTCAGCTATAAAAAATGAAGTGGATAGTACGGTGAACATCATAGGTAAACTGTTTTGACATCTCATTTTTTATACATATGAGCAGCCCCCTGGGGCCTGAAATTTGTAAAACAGTGAACTTCAAATAACATAGTCAGTGGGAGGAGGTCTTGGAATCATCTCAGAATGCAAGTTCCAGCCCCCGGATTTCAAGGCTGAGAAACGAAGGCTTTTGAGGATCAGATAAAGGAACTTAGACGGGTCAGTCTCCGTGGAAGAAGGCTGGGGTGACCTCCCAGGAGAAATGTTGGTTTCCCGGCGGCTCGTGGCTGGCGATCCGGCTGGCGATCCCAGTCTTTCAGTATTTGGTTCACATGGACAAAAGAGTATTTATTTAACTCGGGAACCAAGGAGAGGGAAGATGGTCCTCACAAGTCCTCTCAGCAGCTGCTTCCTGGCAGGCAGAGAAACTGAGGCACAGAGACGGGTTGCCAAAGGGCCCACTCTGATTCAGCCGATATTTTTGAGCACCTTCTGTATATCAGACTCAGTACTAGGAGCAGGAAATAGATGGAGGAGGCCCAATTTCTTTTTTCATGGAGGGATGCAGATAGTAAACATAAGACACCCACAGATAACTGCAGTGTTACCATGTGTGGTAAATACTGCAAAAGAAAAGAAAGGAGAGGGAAAAACCAAGCCACCAAATTTAGATTGGAGGTCTCAGAGGAGCAGTGTTTTCCCTCCTTCCTGACAGTTGAACAGCTTCCAGATGTAGCTAGCTGTGCCCGCCCCCAAGGAGGGCAGGGTCTTTACAATGAAGACATGTCTTCTGATGTTCCTTCTCTCCCGTATGGCCAAATGCACAGGTGTGGTGCCCAAAAGACCTCAGCCTGCTTTCCCTTTAAGGGGAAGGAGAAGAAAAAACTCCTTTTATTTTACTTTCTTTTAGCATTGAATTTTTGTTGTGTGTGTGGTGACTTCTGTTTTTAGGAACGGAAGAAGCCAGCAGCATGCTGAAGTGTCCTGACAGGCCTCCGCTGGCCTCTTGCCGAGGTTAGCAGTGCTTTTTTGTATTGAAACCATCTCCCAGGCAGTGTAAAAAGTTTGCAGGTGCGGACATTCTGTGTGACCGGCCTAGGCAGTGCTCTGTAACCCTGTTGTGTTTCTTGATAAAACACAGCCCCACCCTTTAATAAAGCAAAGATTGCTATGAAACCAGAGAGTCTATTCATTACTCTGGAGTAAATAGAGCAGTCTGTAGTGACTAGACATATGGCAATTAGGAAGTCATGGAGTTGGGATTTTTGTCTTAATTTTGGCTGCCCAAAGTGCCCCCTATAGGATATTCTTTTTTTGGTAATTGTTTCCAAATTTGCCTGTCTTTATCTACAGTGAAACTCAAGCAGCTTTTTAAGGCAAGCCTGCAAACCTAAGTATCAACATGGGCTCCTGAAGGCGCATGAGAGCAGATCCACAGCTTACTGGCCAGTGTTAGGGTCCCCATGAGGGCCACCCAGTTGAACTCAAGGTTGGCAGACTCTGGCCCCAGCACTTGCCATGGTTTCAGGATGGCCAGAGGTGACACAGGGCTGTGGCACTGGGTCTTCATCTCTTCCCATATCCTTTGTTTCCCCTTATTTTTGCCATATTTTATTATGCTTCAGATAGAAATTTTATTTATAAGATAAAAAGTAGCTCTGGGGCCGGGCACAGTGGCTCACACCTGTAATCCCAGCACTTTGGGAGGCCGAGGTGGGTGGATCACGAGGTCAGGAGATCAAGACCATCCTGGTCAACATGGTGAAACCCTGTCTGTACTAAAAATACAAAAATTAACTGGGCATGGTGGCAGGTGCCTGTAGTCCCAGCTACTCAGGAGGCTGAGGTAGGAGAATCACTTGAACCCAGAAGGTGGAGGTTGCACTGAACCGAGATGGTACCACTGCACTCCAGCCTGGGTGATAGAGGGAGACTGCCCAAAAAAACAAAGATTAAAAAGTAGCTCTGGGTGAGTCTTTAGATGGAGGGCACCCCCTCTGAAGAGATCACCTATGCTGTCAGCCGTGCCCATGCCTTCCTCCTGGAAGCTGAGTTGTTCACCCCTTAGGAGAAGGGGCCTGAGACAAGGCATTCGATTTTATCCACACCCCTAGAACGCTCTTAGCAAGATGAAACACCATATGAGATGTGAACCCTTACATCGCAATATGCCCAGACACAGAACCCACAACAACATACTTTATTCTTGGCTGTATTGGACCTGGAGCGCCTGGGCACTGAGGTGAGACTGTGGGGCCGCTCCTCAGTCACCAGGTGCCAACCGAGAGACCCGGGCAGTGGAGTTGGGCTGCTGTGTTTTCAGCCTTAAGAAGTTTTTATGGGAGGCTGAGGCAGGAGAATGGCATGAACCCAGGAGGCGGAGCTTGCAGTGAGCTGAGATCCAGCCACTGCACTCCAGCCTGGGCAACGACAGAGCGAGACTCCGTCTCAAAAAAAAAAAAAAAAAAAAAGAAGTTTTTATTTACTCAAGAAAGCTGTCATCTTTTTGTGATGCTATATATTGTTTTCTTCTTCCTTCTCTCCCTGGCTGCCAATACCTCGTTTATAATTAACTGTCACCTCCTCCTGTCTTCCCTCACCCTACTTCTCAAGTCCATCCCTTCTGTTTCGGACACTGTGTGTGGGCCTGCCTTGGCTGTCACCTGGGCTCTGCTTCCATTCTGCCCCCCATTTGTTCTTCTCACAGAATAAAAATGCCAGTGTCATCATGTCACCACTGACCCCAAGAGAAGGAGTTGAGTTCCCCCAGGTCCCTGGGGCCTGGCATGACCTGGGCCCTGCCCACCGTTTTCATACCTGTCTTTGAACTTGAATTACTCTGAACAAGTTCAGCTCCCTGTGGCTGCTCATGGAGACAGTGAGGTTGGTGGTGGGCCTCTTTCTGGTGGAGCAGCCGCAAAGCCTTTGTCCACAGGGCACAGTGAGGAGTGGACATGTGGCAGTTCCAACAGGAGCTGTAGCTCCAGCCCAACACGTCTCATCCACACGTCTGCTCCCAGATCATTGACCCTGGAGACATTGGTTACCTCTACTGAGTGGTTTTTTTTTTTTTTTTTTTTGAGACTGAGTTTCACTCTGTTGTCCAAGCTGGAGTACAGTGACATGATCTTGGCTCACTGCAACCTCCGCCTCCCGGGTTCAGGCGATTCCCCTGCCTCAGCCTCCCAAGTGGCTGGGATTACAGGGATGTGCCACCATGCCTGGGTAATTTTTTTTGTATTTAGTAGAGACGGGGTTTCACCATGTTGATCAGAGTGGTCTCGAACTGCTGGCCTCAAATGATCCACCTGCCTCGGCCTTCCAAAGTGCTGGGATTACAGGTGTGAGCCACCGCGCCTGGCCTCTACTGAGTTTTTACTGGGATACATCCTGTGCTTCCCTTCGTGTAGTAGCCTGAGATGCTGTTTTCTCACGGGGTGCAGGGTGCACGGTGCCCCGTCCCACTCTTGCCTACTCCTGCACTCTGTCACCCTGGTAAGGTGTGTGCAGCCTGTAGTCAGGGACAGCCTGGCCCAGGCATCTACAGATCCCTGTCTCTGAATCACTGACCCCACAGTGACTGTCTCTCCCACCATGGCTCTCGAGTGCCTAAACCAAATCATGGCTGTATTTTATACCGAAAGAGCACGAGATTGGAAGTCAAAAGATGTGGTTTCTAGACCTGCTTCTGAAGTTTTTTATTTACCATGTGATTTTGGGCAAACTCCTTAATCTTTGAAATTCAATGTCTATATAGATTGGAAATAATATATAATTATTTATAAAATGGAAATATTTAAAATTGCATAGAAAATGGAAATAATCATACGGATCCGGCCCATCTCACAGAGTTACTGTGAAGATGAAGTGAAACGTACAGATAAATCACTCTGGGGCTAGAAGGGGGTAAAATGATATGTTATGATTATGATATTACCAAAATCATATTAAAATATATTTGATTAAGAAAAGTAGCCTCCATCTGTGCTGTGTCATCAGGGCTGGTATGAAGTTTAACTCCTGAAACCTTCAGAAGGGCGGGGGGAAATTCCCTGCGTGATGCCCTGCTGGTGGCCTGATTTTATATGCCTGCTAATCAGTTTCATTCTTGACTCTGCAGCTACCTGGGTGACCTTAGCAATCTACCTGACTTCTGGGTTTCAGCTTTTTTCAGCTGTAAAATGGTAGGACCAAGCTCCCTCCAAGGACCCCTCTGTTTCTAATAATCTGCTTTTAAGCACTTTCTCTGAGGCGTGGGAGCAAGCTGCTTTCTCAGGTGGAGACCTACATTAAGTCAACAATGGCTAATAAAGTAAGAATGACCTTTTAAGGGATCAAACCGTTCATCAGTAACCAGCCATAAATAATATTGTTATAATTCTCAGCAACTAGATTCAGTTAAAATTGCATTCCTGTGGGTGACTCTTTTCAGATGTGCTGACTTTAATAAACTGGAGAAACTTAGTGGATTTCTCCTTCTTCTAACTGAGAATTTCCCTGGCACACAACAGAGAACTGTTGAAAAGAAATGTCACTATTAGTTATGAGCCTGAAGACTCACTAAGGTGAGATTCAAAAGTTTTTTATCCTGAGAGGGGCTAAGAAAGCCAACAGTAGCTCAGTTCGGACTTCATTAACTCTCTCTGTTAGGGAGAGCATATTATAAAGAGTTGAAATTTGGAGTCAGGTAAGGCTAACATTGAATCCCGGTTCTGCTGCTGATTGGCTGTCTGACCTTGAATTCGTTATGTGGTTATGCCTTGTCTGGTTATTTCAGCATCTCTAGAATGGGGATCACTATTGTGCCTTCCTCATGGGTTGTGAGGTCTTGGGAAGTGGTAGGTAGAGGCAAAGATAGGTGCTCAGAAAGTCAGGTTTTGTCATTATTATCAGTTAGGACACTCTTTAGTACCCAGAGGAGTGCCACTTCTGACTCTATTTGCTGTAGCAGGTAAGTTTGTTATTCATGTGTCTTTTCAGCCATCAGGAGTCAGTGTTGCTGTGAGCGGTTCAGGGAAATCAGTTCACGTGGCATGAGACAGAGAGAGGGACAGAGAGAGAGAAACAGATAGAGACTGGTTAGCGATAGTGTTGATGCTCATCTCGAGAGCATTTCGATACCGGGATTTCCCTGCTTCTCTCATGGGCTTTCACTCGGGAGCTGGAAAGTTTCTAAAGTACCCAGGATGTTTGGATGGAGAGAAGCCATTGTCCCTTACCAGGGCATAAAGCAGCACACTCCTGTGGGGGAATTTGGCCTGAGAGATAACATAATTACATTAACTTGGTATCCAGATCATAGCCCAGAAAACAAAGACTGACTTTTCTGTCCTGGTCACCCGCATTCAGGATACACCTAAAATCTGCATGGACATGCTTATCTACTTTTTATCCCAGGTCATGTATATTAAGTGAAATACGGTAAAAGTCACCCCTTTTAAGGCATACAGTCCTATAAATGTTGACAGATGCACTCAGTGATGTAACTACCACCATACTCAAGACAGAACATTTTCATCACCCCAACACGTTTCCTCCGTGTCCCCCAGCCCTCGCACCCACAGCCGGCTGTCTTTATCACTTCCCAAAGGCTTCAAGAGTCCGCTCGCCAGAAGTCTTGACGTTTTCTAGAAAACATTAATTGTCACATCTCGTAATTGCAGATTGTCACAATCTCCTGCAGGACTCGACTCTGGCTCCAGTCAGTGAACCTCAGCCCCTTCACGTGTCCATTTATTCAGGGGAGAGTCCCTGAGTGCCTCTGGTGGGAGTTGTGAGTGTGTGTCATGACTGGACACAGAAAGTTCATACTTTCGTTGAGGAGAGATGCCATTGACCAGTTCAAAGTGCCATACGGGTATATAGAATTAACCAGCAACACAAGGCCGGAAGTCCAGAAGTGTCGCAAGGTCATGCCCCGTTGTAGTTTTGGCCGAGCGACGGGGACAGTGAGTGAGAGGCACCCAGGGGACAGAGCCCGGTCTGTGCTGGCGGGTCAGGAAGGGGCTCCGGAAGTCAGGGGCATGGTGCATGCTGCCTTTTGCTAAACCCCCACCCCTGTGCCACTGCCTCATTGAAGCCTTTGATTCCTCAAACTAGAAAAATCACCCCACTTCTCCAGCTTCCATCGCACGGCCCCGTTCTTTTTCTTTTCTTTCTTTTCTGTGTTCACGGCCTTCAACTTACTCTCTCGATGGTTAGTCGCTGGCCTATAGCCATGTTTGTGAACTTCTTACAAACCGGATGCTTGACTGCATCGATTTTCCGCTGCTCCTTCTAGCCCTGGGAGGCTAGGAGGTGCAAAGCAGGTGTTCCATAAATCTCTGTTAGTTGAATAACCGACTTGGATGTCATGGGGAAAAGCAGTGAGAGAAAGAATTCCTGGTTGGAACAAAGGGATCTGACTAGGGGGATACTTGAGCGGCTGCCATTGTTTGTAGTCCCAGCTAGCTTGCTTCTTTCTATTAGGAGCAACATGCAAAGGAGAGATGAGTTTTGAAGTACTGGAAGTTTAAATGGCTTCGACTTAAGTCACATTTATCTAAGGCCTTCATTGCCTTAGTATGCAAAGTATCACTGTGCCCTCCCTCCTCAAACTCACCCATTTGGTTTCTACCTCCACCCACCAGCTGCTTCTTAGGACTTGGGCTAGGGCAGGACATTATCTTGTTTTCCTGCCATTTTATTTTACTTGGAGGGAAGAGGCAGAAGAAACTTGAGAGAGGTCAGTGTAGGTCAGTGTCAGTCTGTGTCTAGTGACCTGCGTAATTGATGTCCTCACCCTCAAATAGGATAGTCCAAAGGATGAAATAAACAGGCTTGGGATCTGCCTGCCATATATAGCCTGCCTGCCTTTTCTTTAATTTTATCCCCACCAGGAAAACCTAAACGAGATCCGGTTTCCTTCCATTCTGTATGCTATGGCTTTTGGACTCTTATCTCAGCCCCAAATCCCCTTTCTGAGCCTCTTCTGTGCCTTTCCTTTCTTTATTAAAGAACCTATGAATTGCCACTGCCCTCTAAAACCTTCCCTGCGTAGCAAGCAGAGAATGTGCTTATCGCTCCACAGAAAGCAATTAAAACAGGAACCTGTTTATAAACAAAATACTTTAGAAAATAAAATACTTGGAGTGATTAAAACAGGAGCCTCTCCATGACGCCTGGCGTCTCAAGGAGACTGGAGTGCATTCTAACCTGAATACTTTGCCGATTGGTGAGAAAATGTCAGCAACATAGAGCACCACATATTCTCCAAGCTGTGTGAGTTTGGACAAGTCACTCTCCCTCTCTGTGCCTGAGTTTCTTCATCTATAACAGGATAACGATGATTTATCTGTCATCCTTGTGGGATAAAATGTTAAAATAACATATACGAGGACCTTGGGAATTATTTCTTCACCTTTATTTATTGAAGCTAATTTTCAGGGACATTTCATCCAACTGACAGCGGTATGAAGTCAGTTTCATTTAAAATTAGGGCAGGACCTTAGGGATCTTCAAATTGAAACGGCAATGAAATATCATTACTTAACTATGAGAATGGCCAAAATAAATAAACAGTGACAACACGAAACGCTGCCGAGGCTATGGAGAAATCTCATCACTCAGACATTGCTGGTGGGAATGTAAAATGGCACGGTCACTCCGGGAAGCAGTTTGGCAATTTCTTGTAAAATTAAACATGAAATTACCATATGACTCAGCAATTGCATTCTTGGGCATTTATCCCAGAGACATGGAAACTTGATGTTCATACAAAACCTAAACACAAACATTCATAGCAGCCTTATTTGTAATAGTCAAAGGCTTGTATCAACTCAGACATCCTTCAGGGGGAGAATAAACACTGGTACATCTATACCATGGAATACTACTTGGCAATAGAAAAGGAACACACAACTTGGGTGACTCTGCAGTGAATTCTGCTGAGTAAAAGCCAGCCCCAAAAGGTTACTATATGAGTCCATTAATATAACATCCTTGAAATGAACAAATTAATGAAATGGGGAACAGATTAATAGTTGCCCAGGTGTCCTGGACAAAGAGATGGATGGGGAGGTACTGAAGGAAGGTGGCTGTGGTTACAAAGAGTAACATGAGAGACACTGGTGGTGATGGAACTGTTCAGTGTTTTGACAGTGGTGGTAGGTACATGAACCTTCACGTGTGATAAAACTGCACTTAGTCCTGGCGCAGGTACACACTCACGCAAAAGAGTGCAAGTAAAACTGAGGAAATCAGAACAAGATGGGTGGATTGTTATTTATGTCAATACTCTGGTTGCGATATTGTGTTCTAGCTTTGCAGGATATAACCATTGGAAGAAAATGAGTAACAGGCACACGATCTCTCTGTATTATTTCTTACAACTGTATGTGAGTTTACAATGATCTCGAAATAAACAATATAATTTTAAAAATTGAGGCAGATTTCAGAGCTAGGGTTGTCAGATTCCATCTTATCAGTGTTCTGGGGAGCTGATGCTACTAATGTTTGCCAGAATTGGAGATCTGACTCTATTCCACTGTGCTGATATTTCAGCTAGTTGGACATATTGCCTGCAGAGCAGGAGGAGAGCTGGGAGCGTAAGCAGAGCACCCCACAGCTAGATGTGACACAATTGGGTGGATTTTCATGGTCCTTCCTCTTTGGTAAGGTTTGATAATGTCTCCCTGGATCATAGAATCCAGAAAATAAGCACAGCGCCTTCTTTTGGAGCAAGAGCAGGGAGTAGAAATTGGTCAGGTTCAAAGTACTGTCATGTCTGGCTCTGGGGCTGGGGCTGGATGCTGCCTCTGGTCCTGTGGCCTTGGCTGTGACGGGGTTGAGTGGAATTCTGCTGAGCTGGATAGGACATGGCTACGGTGCATGCCATTGGCAGGCATGCTGGAGACAGACCTGGGGAGCCAAGGACTGGCCGGCTGCTCCCTGGGAAACATCACCCCAGAGCTACAGAGCTCAGGCTTGTTCTTCAGCCCCATGGCAGGGGACAGATGGTGATGGGAGCCTGGCAGCCTGGCTCTTTTGGGGAAGACTTTCTTTCTTGAGAAAGTGTGCTAGAATTGTGAGGTCAGGGGACTTTGCGTGATGGCTGTCTTTTCTTTGAAGTTGTAGGACAGTCCCATCTGGACAGCAGCATTGAGGATCAAGAGATTGTCACCAATCCGCCGGACATTTGCCAAGTCGTAGAGGTGACCACTGAGAGCGATGAGCAGCCGGTCAGCATGAGCGAGCTCTACCCTCTGCAGATCTCCCCCGTGTCTTCCTATGCAGGTGAGCGGCAGCGGGAGGCTCTGGGAGGCCTGGGAACCGGCTGCGCAGTGCTTTGGTCTAGGATCACCCATCTCACCACCCCACGGGGCATCTCTCCTCTGTCCTAGGAGTTATTCTTCCTGGAGTTTTTCATACTTTAATTATCTTGATCAACATCTTCTTGGACACTTCTGTTCTCAGGTAGAGGACAGGATCACAGCATTTCTTTACTCAGTTGGCCATAACTTTTTTTTTTTTCTTTCTGAGACAGAGTCTCGCTCTGTCGCCTAGGCTGGAGTGCAGTGGGATGATCTCGGCTCACTGTAACCTCTGCCTCCCAGGTTCAAGCGATTCTCCTGCCTCAGCCTCCTGAGTAGCGGGGATTACAGGCACACACCACCACTCCAGCTAATTTTTGTCTTTTTAGTAGAGTTGGGGTTTCACCATGTTGGCCAGGCTGGTCTCGAGCTCCTGACCTTAGGTGATCTGCCTGCCTCGGCCTCCCAAAGTGCTGGGATTACAGGCTTGAGCCACAGTGCCTGGACTCCCATAACATTTTTATGTATGGTTAACAGATAAGATTTCTTTAGGGCAGTGGTTCATCAGAGTCTAATTTATTAGTCCAAGTTATTAGAAATTTGGCAGTGTTTTAACGGATTCTCAGTTTGAGCAGACTGGATAGGACCTTAGAGGTGATCTCTTCCTGTTCCTTCATTTCTGAAAGGGAAGGGACTTACTCGGGGTCGTACAGTCAGCACGTGTCTGGGCCAGGACTTGACCTCCACCTTCAGACCCCAAGCTCATTGCTAGATCCACTCCATTCCGCCAAGTGTACTTGTCCTTTCCACATATTTCCTCTTTCTTTTTATATCTAGTACAGGTTCTAATTAGGCCAGATGACTGAGCCCATTGCCAATTCCCCAGGGAACTGGCGACATAATGGCAGGAGTTGGCCCGGGAGGAGTCACAGGAGAAGGAACAGATCAGTTGGTTCTTGATTCTTACAGAGTAAAAGGACGGCCCCTCTTGTTCACCGGCATTACGTCATCTTCTCCTCTCTTCCTGATGATCTCCATTTAACTTTGTGGAAATCAGTCGTAATTAGGAAATCTAAATCCTGAGTCAGTGTTACTGCTTGCAGATATTAAAAATAAAAAGCAGAGGCCCCATCCTAGGAAACTGCAGTTCAGTTCTAGTAAATTGTTCAGGGATTCTTCCCTGTGCTCTTCACACGCTGCCAAATGGGGTGTCCTCCAGTAGGTGCCACCCCCAACACTGGCTCAGACCAGCGCTGAAATTAAAGGACCGTTGTTTGTGAATTATCAGCCACTAAATCTAATCTCATTTTCCCTGAATGCCAACTTTCTTGTTTTTTCTTTTTTTTTTCACTTTTAAAAATTGTGGTAAAATACATTAACATAAAATTTACCATTTTAGCCATTTTTAAGTGCACAGTTTAGTAGCATTAGGTGCGTTCATGTTGTGCAGCTGTCACCGGCAGCCACCACCAGAATGTTTCTCATCTTGCAAAACTGAAACTCTGTCCGCATTAAACACTAAGTCCTCTTTTCCCTCCTCCACCCTACCCCCTGGCAACCTCCTACCTATTTTCTATCTCAATGAATTTGGCCATTCTAGGTACCTCATATGAGTGGAATCATGGTGTTTATTGTTTTGTGACTGGCTTACTTCACTTAGCATAGGTCCTAGTGTGCATTGATGCTAGGAACGTAAGTGGGATGTGAGAATAAACCTTGGCTACAGGAAGACTATAATCTGTCAAACAGGATAAGCTTGTCATCAGTGATTTATTCAGCAAATGCATTTTGAACTCTTATACGTGCCAGTCCCTATTTGGTCCTTGCCAGTATTCAGTCACAAGAACTACCATTTGTTGCAAGTTTATTGTGCCCTGGGAACCATGCTCAGTGCTTCGGTACAGTTGACTATTTGTTGTTGTTATTGTTGTTGTTAATAGAAATAGGGTTCTGCCATGTTGCCCAGGCTGGTCTAGAACTCCTGGGCTCAAGTGATCTGCTCGCCTCAGCCTCCCAAAGTGCTGGGATTACAGGCCTGAGCTGCCAAGCCTGGTATGATACAGTTGACTTGTTTAATTATAATTAGAGTAACTCTGTCAGCCGGCCATCATCATCATCCCCTTTTTAAAAGTGATGAACCTGGCTGGGTGTGGTGGCTCACGTCTGTAATCCCCGCACTGGAAGGCTGAAGTGGGAGGATCAATGGAGCCCAGAAATCAGAGACCAGCCTGGGCAACATAGTGAGACCCCACTTCTACAAAAAAATAAAAAAAGTTAGCTGGGTGTGGTGGCATGTGCCTGTAGTCCCAGCCACTTGGGAGGCTGAGGCAGGAGCATCACTTGAGCCCAGGAGTTCAAGGCTTCAGTGAGCCCTGATTGCACCATTGCACCCCAGCCTGGGAGACAGAGTGAGATCCTGTCTTTAAAAAACATATATATATGTGTATGGATCTACGGCTGTCGTAGGTAAAGCAGTGTGTCTGAGGGAGGAACGATTGGAAGCACAGCTAGAACCCATGAACCGTTGATGCCAAAGGCTGGTCCTTAACCCCTCACCCTGTGTTGCTCCCCTGGACAGCTGCACGGGCTGTGCCATTCAGAGCACAGCCACATCCCGTGATCTCATTTGATTTTCACAAGGACCCACCAAAGGAGGCAAAGCCGAATGTTTATGCCTTAATTTTACAGTAGAGCTAACTGAAGCGTGAAACACTCAGCCACTTTACTTACATTTACATAGTTATGGCTAAAAACCCATGACTTTCTTCTATATCCTGCTGCTGCAGGCATCGTTACGCTCCATGTGGTTTTCTTTTTCTCTTCTTTTTTTAGGGGTCGGAGCTTTAGAATAGACTTCTATGTTTATCTGTTGAGTAAGACTTTTCTGAGGTCTTCCTGGGGATTCTGGAAAGACCTCTTCTTGCTGTTCTGCCAGCAGTGGCATTTGCTCAAGCAAAAGAATCCGGAGAAGAGCAGATCCATGCAGACAGAAATGAAAATTTCATTACTGCCTTCAGGACATTTGCATAGATTTGAAAGGAAGGATTTCAGTGCCAGGATGGCAGTCAACAGGAGGTTTTGCTGGAGCCTGGCTTTTCAGCGTGGTCTTTGGTTCTTTCCATTGTTTTCATTGTCTGGATTCTCCAGAACCTTGTGGAGGGAGGCTTACTGGATGGAGCCACAATGTTCCATCGCTGCTGCTTTTCTAGAGCTCACACTGATATAAAACATTTCCCTGTTACTGACTGTGGCTAATTTTAGTTCCTCCGTCAGAAATTGTATAACATGCTGCCAGGAAAGGCAGCTTTCTGCGTGTATTCACCTTTCTTGCTTTATGTTCTCCAATAGAGTCGGCCATTTGCCTGTTTTTCATGATGGAGTTCCTTTGTTTGGGCTGTTCATCTGAATGTCAACCTCCTCTGACCATCTTTATTCATCTGTTTGGGAAACTGGTATTTGGAGGCTGCTGTTTGCTAGTTTTCCCCTCTACTAATCATTGAACTATAATCCCAGTAGTATATTAGAAAACTACATTCAGTTTTGCAAGTCTGTCTTCTTCTCTATGGTCTAAATATTACGGTGAGAAAGAGAAGAGACAGTACTTGCATTGGATGTTTTAAGACAACATAAACGTCTAGTGTGATTTGTAAACCTTTCATACTAGGGAGGGACATTTCAAAGTGCCACTTTGGGAAGCTCTGGCAGAGAGACATGTCATATTTAAAGATCCATCACAAAGTGACCGCTTGCCTGATCTGTGGCATCAGAATTTTATTAGGTGGTTGATGGTTTAATTAAAACCACAGTAGAGTAATGGGGGAGGATGGGTAAGAGGGGCTGGAGAGTAGACTCGAGAAGAAAGCATCATCTAAAGGACTCACTGGCTATAATGAGAGAGTGGAGATCTTCTGCTGACCGGCAGCCATCAGTAAAGGCTTTGAATCCTTCGGGAAACCACACCAGGCTTGCATTTTGTTGGGCGGAGCAAAGACACAATAGCTTTGAGATTAAGAGGACTCCGATTTGAAAATAATTTACTCCTGGTGAAAGTAATTGAGAATATGATCAATAGAAAGACATTCAAATCAAACTTGTTGAACAAGAGCCTTCCAGAAAGTGTAGCAGAATGTCAGAGTGCAAACAGGCTTTCAGGTAAAAATGTATCATCTCCCTTCCAGCAGTATTCCTGAGATGGTTAGACAGTATGTGTATTCTCAGGGAGGCATTAAAAACTGGTCTGGAATAGAGAGTTAACCTACAACCAGTGTCACCCTAGAACTGGAAGAGCTTTTGAGATCATCTAATCCAAATACTCCCCTTCCCTCCCAGCCCAGATGCTTTCAGGAAAACTGAGACCAGAAAGGTTAAGTGAATTACTCATGTGCCTGTTGGTGCCATGTAAACACCTTCAGCTTCAGCTTGTTTGGAGTTGCTAGAGAAGCATCTCCAGACTTCTTTATTCCATTGTATTTGAAGTAAGTAATAAACAAAAAGCAAAAGCAAATTCAAACTGATCAAAAGGGAAAATGAAATAACTTATGTTGATAGTTCCATAGTAGCGCTGATCTGGAGGCACAGCTGCAGTCAGCTGCCTTGTGTAAGAAGTCAGCGTGGAAGTGGGAGTGGTGGAGTCAAACCAAGGAAACAAGAGGACATGGGGCGCGGTGCATCCACCAAAGCACTTTGAGTCACCGATTTTGGGGTCGCAGAGAGAACTGCTGCCCTCAGGGGGAGGTTCAGGGTTCTCTGCTCCTAAGCGAAGGTACTCATGGCCCCTTTTTAAAACTGTTGGTGTCTGGCCGGGCGCGGTGGCTCAAGCCTGTAATCCCAGCACTTTGGGAGGCCGAGGCAGGCGGATCATGAGGTCAGGAGATCGAGACCATCCTGGCTAATACGGTGAAACCCCGTCTCTACTAAAAAATACAAAAAACTAGCCGGACGACGAGGTGGGCGCCTGTAGTCCCAGCTACTCGGGAGGCTGAGACAGGAGAATGGCGTGAACCCGGGAGGCGGAGCTTGCAGTGAGCTGAGATCCGGCCACTGCACTCCAGCCTGGGCGACAGAGCAAGACTCCGTCTCAAAAACAAAACAAAACAAAACAAAAAAAAACTGTTGGTGTCCTAATATGGCGCATCTTCCTGACGATTTCAGATGCTGTGGACCTTAATCTAGACATGACGCTCTTCAGCTCGCGTTTGTGTCAGCTGAAAACAGAAGTTCAGAGCGTGTGTATCTTTTCTTATCTGCAGCTATTTCCCTGAAGCTGAAAACTGGGTACTTAAAGGAAGTTAGCATCCCAGTCATATTCATGGGCTGTGCAAGGTCTCACCCAGGAGCCTTACCCCAGGATCTGACTTCCAGCCCTTCTTGCACCTGCGACTTGGGCTGTGCTGGAATCCCAGCCCCCAAAGCATGCTTGGTGGCATTATTTTGTTTGTATTTGGAGGGGAAAGGAAAAGAAGACCGTGATATTTATGGAAAGTCGTTAGGAGTGAAGAGCCTCTGAACCCATATGAAAGGAAGAGAAACCTTGGCTTTGGAGCACAAAGAAAGCTCAGCATAAAATGGAAAGCGGATCTTGAAATTTCGTCAGAGGCCAGAAGAGCAGGGAAGTGGGGCTGTTGTGTGCAGTGTGCAGGCCCTGGAGTCAGAAGTCCGGTTTTGTTCTCTCTCCTCTGTGCTGTCTCAGTTGGCAACTCTGGCAAGTTTCTCAACATCTCTGTTCCTCATTTTTCTTCTTGGGAGTGACTGTTCCGATTCCTGCCTCCTCGGGATACTGAGCCAGCACAAGGGTTCTGTGAGGAGGGGATTCTGCTTTCTGTTGTTTTTTGTGTGTTTCTGCGTGGAAACAGTTCTTGTGCTTAGCACTGTCAGCTCATCTTCATAGCTGGGATCTTCGTCAGCTGAGGCTGAGGGCTTCTCTGGGCCTCTGTGGCTCCCAGCACGGTATGTTTTGGGGAAACATGCCCAGTCCGAGGAGTGGAGAGATCTGCCTTCTGCATGCTCATGGCCAGCCCCCCGTGATCGCTCAGGCTTGTGTGAAGTCACTGGAGAACACTGGCTGACAAACAGGCCCAGAGACTCCAGGCTGGGACCAGTGGAGTCCACGTTCTTACTTTCCTCGTTTAAGGAATGCACCTGTGGCACAGTTTGTCCATTTGTTCTTTTGCCTTTAACTGATAGACAGCCTGGTCTGGGGCTAATGCTGTCGGTGGAAGAAAGGGCTCTGTCTGGGCTGGAGCCATCTCATCCCAGCTCTGCCACCAGGAAGACGTGAGACAGAGGCCAGCCCCTCAGCAGGGACTGGCTGGAAAGCTGGAAGGCACTGGAGCATAAGAGCTCTTCTGCATAACGGGGGATAAGAGCAGCTGGTTCCTGACGTAGGACCCCTGTGAGACCTGCATGCAAAGACTGTGGCATGACACTGACCCATAGGGCTCCCTTCTTTTAGAATGTTCGCTTCTTTTAGAACATGAGCTTCGCTTTTGGATTTTCTTGTGTTTTGAAATATACGTCACCTAAAATTTACCATACTTTTGGGTATGGGGTTATTAAATTCAGAGTTGGAACTAAATGGGAGGAAAGGCAGTTAAAGGTTACCATCAGGAAGAGAAGCTATTGCAGTGACTCTTTAGGCCTTGTCTGTACAGTGAATGGCTCAGACTAAGTGATCTCTAAATGCCTAAATATTGCACAGGCTCTGCCCTCTGTGATTTTATTTCTCAGTGGTTATGGACACTGGAAAAAATCGCACACCATTGATATTTTATTTTACAAAATCAAAATGTTTTTACATTTAAAAATCTTTTTATAACCATAGGTTGTGTGTAATCACTAGACTTCAATTCCATTAATCCAGCCTGTTGTGCAAACCCAGGGTTAAGCAGTGCTAATGTACGGAGCGTGTGCTGTGTGCCAGGCCCTTGCTAGGCCTTTTCCATGTACCCTCTCACTCACTCTCCATGTAATCCTCTTAGCAGGTGGCAGTGCCCTCATTTTACAGAGGAGAAAACTGCAGCTCAGTGAAGTTGAGAAACTTGCCCAGTGTCTCACAGCTGGCAGGCCAAATGGGGATGGTAACTGATTGGCTGCCATAACCATGAAACCACAAACTTAGTGGCTTGAAGCAACACACATTTGGATCTTACAGTTTCTGTGAGTCAGGAATCCAGGCGTAGTTTAGCTGGGTCCTCTGCTGCAGAGTCTTGCAAACCTGCCATGGAGGTGTTGACTAGGGCTGCTGTCTCATCTGAGGCTCAACTGGGGAAGGGTCCACTTCCAAGCTCACGTGGTTTTGGCAAAATTTCGTTTCTTGCAGGTTGTTGGACCAAGGGCCTCAGTCTCTTGCTGGCTGTTGGCTGGAAGCAGTCCTTACTTGTTTGCCATAGGAGCCTTCCCAACATGGTTGCTTGCTTCAGCAGGGCCAGCAAGGCAGAGTGTTTCCTCTTCCAACAGGTTTCTGTGTTATGTAACATGATCATGGACACAGGATCACATCCATTCCATCCCCTTTGCTGTATCTTATTTATTAGAAGCAGACACACATTCCATCCACACTCAAGGGAGGCAATCCCAAAGAAAGTGAACCTGCGGAGGTGAGGATCATAGGGAGCACCCCAGGTCTGTCCACCTACGGTAACCCACATGGCAGATGCAACTCTAGAAATCCAGGATCTAAGTCCTAAAGGGGTGAGAGGTAAAGGAAGGATCTGAGTGTGATAGGGATAATGTAGGAAAACCTTTTTGAAATGGTCAACTCTGCATTGGAACTTAAATGAATTGGTTGGCATGGATTGGAAGACAGGACCCATGTGGGCATCGTGGATGGAGCTGCAGGGAAGAGGGCCCCAGGGACCAGTGCCCCTTCCTGGGAGTTAGTGCCCAGTGTGGACACAGCCTGGCCCTGGCCAAGGGAGCCTCCTCACAACTCTCAAGCCTGGCTTCTCCGAAGATTATGGAGTGGAAATTCACTGTAGCTTCTTCCATGTAGAATGTTTGACTTTACAAAGGGAGGAGGTGATGAGTTTAGTTACTCAGTCTCCTTTTTATAAACACTGCCCGAGCCTGGGCACAGCTTGAGGGACAGGAATGATGGCCCTGTGTTTTTCTCTCTGTGAACAGAAAGCGAAACGACTGATAGTGTGCCCAGTGATGAAGAGAGCGCTGAGGTAAGCTGCCACCCCAACCACCCACGATTCTGCCGAGGAAAAGCCTCCCCACCAGCTCCGGGCTTTCCTTGCTGCTGGTTACACACCTTTCCTTTAGATCACAAGCTTCACTTTGGGATTTTCTTGTGTGGGGAAATAATGCATCACCTAAAATTTACCATACTTTTGGGTTTGGGGTTATAAAATTCGGTGTTGGAACTGAATGGGAGGAAAGGGAGTTAAATGTTACCATCAGGTAGAGAAGCTGTGATGGCAGGAAAAGGGAATGAAGTGGAGGCCAGGAAATGCTGATGCTCTTACCACTTAAACATCCTATTTCACTGGCAAAAATAGAACAGCCTTCCCAGCCAAAAGCAGTGACCAGTACACGTCAGAAAATGCTAAGCAAAAGCCTCTTCCACGTGTGCGTGGGTTTCCTCCCTCTGTGACCCATGCCCAGAGCTGGTTGTGTGCCCCATCTTGATTCCGAGTGGGTCCCATCCCCTCTCCCTCCCGTAGATGGGGCGTGCGCAGTGGCAGAGAGTGGCTGGAATGGAGATGGAAAGTATTCCTGCTGGCCACCTGCTGGGGGTCTGTGCTTGAGTGAATGAGAGAGAGCAAGAGGGAGGGAGAAAGAGAGGGAAGCTCATGGTTGTTTGAATTAGTGGTTTCCCATGTACTAAACACTTTCAGAAAAAGTGCAGACATTCTGAAAAGACAGATGTACACACTCACATATACCCTGGCCTAATTTCTTCAAGGTTGCAGATCTAGTCCCTTCTCTGAATGAAACCAGCCCTTCATTCAGAGCTCCACACTGTGGAGCTCTAAACCACCCCCATTTGAAAGCAATCAAGGGGTATACATTATTGCATATCACTAAGTTCCTCACTACCTTTTCTCTGCAAATGCAAGTTGGCTCAGGTTGACTGGGCCAGCACTGAGGGACTGAGTCACTGTGCCACACTGGCCATGGTGACCTGAAACCTATCGAATAATCGGGCCGAGCGGCAGAGCATAGGGGAACCAGAAACCAAGCTGCTGCCTTCTTTTTTTGCCTTCATAGAGTAGTCTGGAAAGTATTTCTGGGAGGTAGCAAATGGGAATTGATTTAAAAAAAAAAAAAGAAAGAAAGAAAAGGGAAGAAAAACCATTACTTGGCATATGAATAGCTGGGTGCAATAGATTTCAGTTGAGGGATATAGAAGTGCTAAGCCTTTGTTCATTCTGCAGTTCTTAAAAAATTCAGCTAAAGCACCAACACATGGGAACAGTGACACATTTTTCATTTTTAAATTTTATTTGTGGGTTGTTTTGAGACAAGGTCTCATTCTGTTCCCCAGGCTGGACTGCAGTGGCGTAATCATAACTCACTGAAGCCTTGACTTCCTGGGCTCCAGTGATCCTCCCACCTCAGCCTCCCGAGTAGCTGGGGCTAAAGGTGTACACCACCACGCCTAACTAATTCTTATGTTTTGTAGAGATGAGGACTCACTACATTGCCCAGGCTGGTCTCAAACTCCTGAGCTTAAGTGATCCTCCAGCCTCAGCCTCCCAGAGTGCTGGGATTACAGGCATGAGCTACCACACCTGGCCAGTGATGCATTTTTTAAAAAGCCATCCAATAGAAGGAGAAGGAAATACATATCTTAATTACTTTCTTGAAAGGGGCGGCCACACTGGCGGAAGAGGAATATTGAAGGCAAACAGTACCTCAGCAACATGGGGACTCGAGGCTCCTACCTGCTGCCCGGCATGGCGTCCTTCGTCACTTCCAACAAACCGGACCTCCAGGTCACCATCAAAGAGGAGAGCAATCCGGTGCCTTACAACAGCTCCTGGCCCCCTTTTCAAGACCTCCCCCTTTCTTCCTCCATGACCCCAGCATCCAGCAGCAGTCGGCCAGACCGGGAGACCCGGGCCAGTGTCATCAAGAAGACATCGGATATCACCCAGGCCCGCGTCAAGAGCTGTTAAGCCTCTGACCTCCCCGGTGGTTACTGGGGCTTCTTGGCTTTGTTTTGTTGTTTGTTTGTATTTTATTTTTTTCTCTCTGACACCTATTTTAGACAAATCTAAGGGAAAAAGCCTTGACAATAGAACATTGATTGCTGTGTCCAACTCCAGTACTGGAGCTTCTCTTTAACTCAGGACTCCAGCCCATTGGTAGATGTGTGTTTCTAGAGCCTGCTGGATCTCCCAGGGCTACTCGCTCAAGTTCAAGGACCAACAAGGGCAGTGGAGGTGCTGCATTGCCTGCGGTCACGGCCAGCAAGGTGGAGTGGATGCCTCAGAACGGACGAGATAATGTGAACTAGCTGGAATTTTTTATTCTTGTGAATATGTACATAGGCAGCACTAGCGACATTGCAGTCTGCTTCTGCACCTTATCTTAAAGCACTTACAGATAGGCCTTCTTGTGATCTTGCTCTATTTCACAGCACACTCAGCACCCCCTTCTCTGCCCATTCCCCAGCCTCTCTTCCTATCCCATCCCGACCCATCCCATCCCACTCTTTTCCTACTTTTCCTTCCCTCAAAGCTTCCATTCCACATCCGGAGGAGAAGAAGGAAATGAATTTCTCTACAGATGTCCCATTTTAAGACTGCTTTAAAAAAAATCCTTCTAATCTGCTATGCTTGAATGCCACGCGGTACAAAGGAAAAACTATCATGGAAATATTATGCAAATTCCCAGATTTGAAGACAAAAATACTCTAATTCTAACCAGAGCAAGCTTTTTTATTTTTTATACAGGGGAATATTTTATTCAAGGTAAAATTCTAAATAAAATATAATTGTTTTTTATCTTTTCTACAGCAAATTTATAATTTTAAGATTCCTTTTCTTGTTTATCAGCAGTTGTTATTACATCCTTGTGGCACATTTTTTTTTTTTTTAATTTTGTAAAGGTGAGAAAAGCTTTTATGAGCTCATGTAGCAATCAGATTATCCTGTGGATTGATAATAAATGAATATGATATATAGTTAAATTTTTAAGGGGCATCACTCCTGGCTTTGTCTGTGTCTGCTTTAAAAGAGCACAATCACGGAATAGGACTGACAAAGTATTGTTTGTTTTGGGGGACCAAAATGTTTTCCCTTGTTGACCACAAGAAACCCTGGAGGTTCCTACTGTGAGGCTGCAGATGACTTCTTCTCTTGAGTGCTCGCCTGAGCAGGGGCCTGTGCTGAGCGTTTTCCATGAGTTCCCATCTTCATTCATCACACTTGTGCTGTAGAATAGGCATTCATCCCCGTTTCATGTGGAGGAAATGAAGACTTAACGTGAAGATGCCTTTACTCGGCCCACAGTAGCACTAAGAGGCCAGGGCACAAGTTGGGCACAAGTTGAGCCCAATTCCCTGTGCTATGAAGTGGGTCTTGTTTCTTGTAAGCATGTCTGTGATCTCAAATGTCTCTCTTCCTTTGTGTTGGGAGCGTTGCCTAGGGAGGGGGAGTATTTTAGCTACTCCACTGGTTTCCTTCTCTGCTATGAGCGAGGTTCAGCCACCTCTGTGTCTTTCCTGTTTTCATCCTTAGGCTTACACGTACGACGAACGTTTTGTGTTTATGTCACTTACAGGGGTGCGTGGATAAGACATTTTCCACTACAGGAAGTATGTGTTGGGCTCCAACACCATGTCTGTCACTGTTCTTTCCAGGACCCAAGGCCTTACACATAGACCCTGCCCTCAGAACTTGGGGTCTGTCTTGTGGAATAAAAGGGGTGACTTCAAGAACACCAGTCTTTATCATCCACTTGGTGTTTGAAGGTATAGTCTTGGCCTGGAGAAAGCCACAGCACCAGCCTCCCCTGCATCCCCAGTATCTTATTCTGTAAAATCAGAATGTGAAAACTCCGCTGCCTGCCTGCTACCTCTGGGAGGTTGTGGAGGAGATTGCTAAGTTAATATTTGAAGAAGTTCCTTTAATGAAGGACAAAAGGCTATTGCTGTGCCCATCTCCATGTGTGGCTGCAGATATAATTAGTGGCCATAAAGTTATCCAGCCCTGGATGGAAACCAACTGGAGCATTTTCCTGGCGGATGCATTGTAGCTGAAATACCACACACAGAGGTGGGGCTGCTTCCGGAAGGAGCACCTTCGTGGACTGTCTCAGTTTCTTAGTGAAAGGGGAGTTATCAGGAGGAAAGGGATGCTCCCTGGCTCTTTGGCACCCTGCTTTTCAGTTGAGACCTGCTCTTCCCCCAGGTCCTAAATGGAGGAGTTCAGTTCTTTGAGACTTACATCTGAAACCTTTTACTGAGTCATCCTGTTTTTAAATAAATTAACAAAACAGTAAGGGAAGGTTGCCCTGAGTCACATGACCTGGTTATCAAAGGGTTTCAGGTAGCTCAGGTCTCCTCCCCTTCCTTCTTCCCAACACAGGCTCAGGGCTTTTTCCTGCATCTCAGGTCCCAAATGCCAATCCTGCTGCCCTCCCCCTGCTTCTGTAGTGTAACCAGACTTCTCAAACCCCATCAAGTGGAGTAAAATTCAGGACTTGGAAACGCATCATTTAAGCTCCAGAGATGATACTCCATTGCCAATAAGGCCATGAAAAACAGAATCATGTTTAAAATACTTCTGAGAAAGCCTGTATTGTTTCTAAGTGATCTTTGCGAGCAACGTAGGAAAACCAGCTAGTCTCAGGATGCCTAGGGTTGACACAAGGAAGAAAAAGGCGATGGAGCAGCTCATGGACCCAAGCCTCAGACCTTGTCGTCACTTAGAGGAAGTACCAGGGACACATGCTTCTGGTTGGTATTTGTGCGAGCTGATAGGCTTTTATGATGGGCTTGGGTGTGTGTGTGCACGTGTGCACTTAACAGCAAGTTCAAGTTCAGTGTAACTGCCTTTGGAACAATAGTTTCCATTCTCTGCAGCCAGTTCCTGGGTCACTCCCTTGATAACGGGCTCGCTGTACAGCTGTGAACTGTGAATTCAGGGACATGTACTTCTGCCCAGCCTTGAGGTTGCAAGCACCCAGCACATCCACATGCCTTGACGAAAGGGGCTTCTGGAATGCCATTTGCATATCTAAATAAATCCACCCTCAACCGCACTGTTTTGTCCGTGTTTTGATGAACCACTGCCAAAGGTGATATTGAGTCTATTGAAAAGGATCTGTAAAAAAGAAGAACTATACATGGCTATGGAATACAGATTCTTGGGACATTGGAACCCTAACACAACAGCCTCTTCCCCACCCGAATCCAAAGTGTCCCATACTATCATGTAGCCACCACTGAGACAGATTTTAGAAGTGAAGAAGATGAGTGATTTGATTTCAGGAGTCTGAGTTTTCACACTTGTGCTTTTGGAAGTACTTTGCATATGAATGAAAAGATGGTAAGCCCCAGATGGCCTCCTGCCCCTAGTTCGAGAGATGGAACAGGAGACGTTCCTTCTGCTTGAGGCCACTCTGCAACGCTGCATTCATTAGGCTGTAAAGGCCCCCTGCTATTGTAGTTATGGACAAATAAGCCCAGATCAAAGGTGAAGAAAAAGAACCCCACTGTTCTGCCTGACTTCTCCTGATAAAAGACAAAAGCTAGGGAAAGGTTTACACACAGGTGGCCAGGATGAGTTCCTGGCATTCAGGGGTCAAACAGCTAATGGCTGAGTACCAGTTTGGTTTGGAGGCAGAAACTGGTTTTCACATGGTACTGTTCAGCCACCTCCCTCACCCTGAAACTCCATCCCACAGCACAGTGACATGCCTGGGACCAGAGTGATCAGAGCTGGTAGGACATGACGCTGACCTCCCTCTGTCCCCAGGCTGCAGTGGACCCTCCCAAGGCCAGTTGGGTGACACCATCAGCTTCTTGAGGCTGTTTTTCAGTCTCATTTGCACGGCAACATGTGAATCAAGGTTGAGTGCTACTAGGCTGTCATCCCCCGGATCTCCTCCTTCCCTGAGCCCCACCATCCTGGTGTCAAAAGAACAGGACTGGGACTCTTGGCTTCACCCCCTTAGGAATGTGTCCAACCACAGGCCTGGAGATGAGAGCCCAGCTGTGCGAAGCCGTCAGGTCTCAGGTCAGGAGATGCAGGAAGCTGGCAGGAGTCAGGGGGAGATGATTTCTTGTGAGGCTGCCTGGCCTCTGGGTCCCCACTGGCCCCATGGGACACTGGTACCTTCCCCATTCCCTGTCTGGGCTTGGGCATCTCTGGTTCTGCTATGCAGACAAATGAGGGTTTTGTAGAGGTTTTCTTCTGTGGCCACACGAACAGCAGGTGCAGAGGCACTGTGTCTCTGCTTCCGAAAATAGGGCCTGGAAGGAAGGAAGTGGTCAGGCCTAATAGCTGGTTTTAGCAACAATGTTAAGTCTGTCCAAGAACCTGGGTTGTGCTGTGGAAGGATCAAGATGTAGCACATTTCAGAGTTCATATAATCTGAAAAGAGCATGCTCTGGAGTCTGACCAAGTTTCTGCAGAAGAAAAGCAGTGTATGTGCTTCTGTTCCTGTAAGCACACTGCCCTGTGGAGGTTTGCTCAGTTTCCCCATATCTGCTTTATAAACACGTCCAGACAGAGGTTGCTGGTGCTGTGGAATGTAGTGTGCTGGGATCACGTAACTGCTGCCCAGTTAACCCCTTACATGCGTGGCTGGAGAAACACCAATATCCCGTGCAACAGCCTGTGTTGCGAAAACAGTTAATTTAAAAAAACAACTTTTTTTTTTTTTCCTGCAGGTGCAAAAAAACTCCACAGTGATAACAGCTTTAAGTTTCACTTTTGGTTGAGAAGCACATTTTAAAATACAAATATCTCTCCATGTGAGTCATCAGGGAGAGGATATCCAAGATGTTCTGGCAGCTTGGGTTGTGTATCTGAGAATACTCTTATTCTCCAAATTTTCTCTAATGTGCCAGTTCAAAGGCATTGACATTTCAAATCCACACATGGCACCGGAACTGACTGCCTGAAGTTTCAGGATAATGTTAGCAGTGAGATGGGAGTGAGTTCCTTAATTGGGGGGAGGTGATGACTAAGCGTTTATTCATCCCCAGAATTAACATGGATCCATATTCTCTGCCGAGTTCACTCTGCCGTCTCCCAAGGGGACGTCCCCGGTGCTGGGACTCTAGAGCACGTGTTTATGCTGCAGTATCTTTTCTCTGGGAAGCTCATGTTTTGAATGTAACTGAGATGCAGGAAAGATGTCACAGGCTCAGCTCTGCAATACTCAGGGTACAAGCAATAGAAATTTTAGTAAAAATCATAAAATACAGCCCAAAGCCATTGCTTGGATTTTACCTGATGGTTCCAGGGATCCTGTGCAACACAGCTGATATGGGAAGGAGACCACAGGTGGATTTGTGTTTTCAAACTTTTATTTGCAAAATTGATCTGAAGTAATGTAATGACAGTGCCTTTCTCAGCAACTAACGTACTTAATTAGGGTAACCAATCATCTTCGTTTGCCCAGAACTGAGGGGATTCTCAGGATGTGGGGCTTTTAGTGCTAAAACCAGGAACGTCTCAGGCAAACTGGGAGGGGATGTCACCTAAAGGTAATGCTGAGTTACATAGCACAAATGACATTTTGTGTTTTGGAAGATTTTAAAACCCAGGTAAATGTTTCATGAGGAGGTGTTATTGAGAATATCTTGTTGATGACCCTATTCATGCATTAATTTAAAGTAGTGTTTTGTTAAAAAAAAAAAAAGTAGATTTCGTTCATTCAACCCTATGTACTGAATTCCCACTGTTTTCTAGTACTGTTCTAAATGTCAGAGAGTTGTTACAGAAGTGAACAAAGCAAAGTCTTTGTTCTAATGGAGTTTAAATTCTAGTAAGGTGGACAGTCAACAAATAATAAAAATAATCTTTGGGCGACAATCAACTCCATGGAGAAAAACAAAGCAGAATATGGAGTGATGAAGATATTCAAGGCTTTCATTTTAGAGCTTAAAGGATTGATTGCAGGGTTGGCGGTTGTGAAAACCAGCAGTTAGAGGGAAAGAAGGAAAACAGCATATATCAATGGGGCTTAGTTGCAGGAAACAAAAACCACGCCAGCTATTTTAAGCAGAAAGGCATTGTCTAGAGAGAAGCAGGTGTTTACAACTTTGTCGGGAAGGCTGGAGGAGCCGGCTTACGGGTGCTTCCACATCTGCCACCACCGTAAAGGGAGGAAATCAGGAGCCTGTGGCTGGAAACAGTGACTCTGAAGACACATTGTCTTAGCTGAAAGCTGTTTATTAGAAAGTTCTGTCACCACCACTTTAACTGTCTCTCAACACCCATGCAGTCAGTGGCTGAACTTTGAGACATGGCTTCAGAAAGCCCCAGTGTTACCACAATCATGCTTGCCAGTGTTTACAGTCAATCAGGAGGAGGTGGCTTCTGCCTCCATTCTGACTTCCAAATCTCTTGCATATAATTGGTTGAACCTAATTCACAGTTAAAACCCCAGCTGCAAGTAAGACTGGAGAAATGGTTCTCAGAGTTGCCGCCTCTGCAGTACAGGAAGACACTCCAGAAGGAGTTGAGAATGGGTGCTGAGTGCCTCTTCAGGATGTCTGTCACACCTCAGGAAACCTGCCAAGAATACCAAAGGGAGTGAAAAATCCAAGGTAAGAATATCCAGAGAATGAAATCTGCATCCCATACCTTCCAGCGTAGATGGGAAAGCAACATATGTAGTGGGAAGAGAATACGTTTTTTGAAATCAGATAAACCTGGGTTCAGTCTGCTCTTACTTGCTGACGACTTTGGGAAATCTCTTTGTATCTATGAGAAAAAGGTTCTTCACATATAAAATGGGGATATTAACACCTTACTTGCAAGGTGAGAATCAGATAAGATAATGTAAAGTTTGAAGTATGAAGTACATTGTAAGCACTCAGTTATATCAGCCACACCATCTGCATATAAAATAGCTAAGATCCATATTTTGGAGCACTGATTCCAAACTACCCATCCTCTCTCAGACTTACATGAATTCAAGATTTGACCACTGAGGATCTCAGAGCTCACACATGTGACCCCAATTTCTATACAGCTAAAATTAGTCTTTCCTTCTCTGAGCTATCCTTTTTTTGAGCAAGCCTAATTCTGTTGTCAAGTGGCATAGAAGGAGCTGAGAATTTATTCCTTTCTGGTAGAAGCTGAAGGGGATATAAACCTGCTGGCAGTTAATTTAATTTGATTTTTGTTTTTTAAGACAGCGTCTTGTTCTGTCACCCAGGCTGGAGTGCCGGCTCACTGCAACCTCTGCCTCCTGGACTCAAGCCATCCTCCCACCTCAGCCTCCTGAGTAGTAGCTGGGAATACAGGTGCATGCCACCATGCCCAGCTAGTTTTGTGTGTGTGTGTTTTCTGTAGAGACAGATTTTCACCATGTTGCCCAGGCTTATCTCAAACTCCTGAGCTCAAGTGATCCACCCGCCTCAGCCTCACAAAGTGCTGGGATTATAGTGTGAGCCACCATGGCTGGCCAATTTTATTTTTTAA
This sequence comes from Rhinopithecus bieti, assembly GCF_001698545.2. Classification (NCBI taxonomy): domain Eukaryota; kingdom Metazoa; phylum Chordata; class Mammalia; order Primates; family Cercopithecidae; genus Rhinopithecus; species Rhinopithecus bieti. The sequence continues at coordinate 104,402 of NW_016816095.1, forward strand.
ACAACATAGATTCAAACAAACTTTTTAAGCTTCATAAAGCCACCCAGTGGAATTACATTAACTTTTGATTATTGAAGTGATTCTGATTTGCTTCATTCTGGCCATTGATACAGTTTCCCTTGTGGACCAGTTGGCATTATAATTCCCACTAGATCCTGGGATTCGTGACATTTTGACTCAACAATTTTAAAACTGGGAATATTTCAACATATTCATAAAACAGAGCCACAAACATTAAGCTCTTGTGCTTTCTTGGTATCTTTCTACCCTATGCTAGAATCTTACCCACACTCAGGACAGAATGAGGGAGCTTACATGGCAGGTGCTTTGTCAGAGCCTAACCTGTGCCAGACATGAGGGCAGGGCCAGGCCTTCTGTGTTATCTTTTTGCATAAACAGATTAACATAGGGGCTGAGGAGGCTCCTGGGAAAAGAGCTAGAAGAGCGTGCAGAGAATGGATCCCAGGAAAAGAATATAGCCTGAGGATGTGACCAGCTGGGGCCAATTAGGCTCTGAAGGTGGTAGGAGGTGTTCTTGGTACAGTGTCTTGACTGCTGCCTGAACCTGTGAAGACACCTGCCTGCTTCAAGGGGTGTGCATACCTTGAAGAGAGAATGGCTGGGAGTGTAAAGCTGCCACTTCCGGTCCCGGTTATCCTTTGTATTAGCCCGTTTTTATACTACTATAAAGAAATACCCAAGACTGGGTAATTTATAAAGGAAAGAAGTTGAATTGACTCACAGTTCTGCATGGGTGGAGAGGCCTCAGGAAACTTACAATCATGGCAGAAGAGGAAGCAGGCATATCTCACATGGCGGCAGGTGAGAGAAGCCTGTGAAGGCAGAACTGTCAGACACTTACAAAACCATCAGATGTTGTCAGAACTCACTCATTATCTCGAGAACAACATGCAGAAACCACCCTTATGATCTAATCACCTCAACAGTGGGGATTATGGGGATTACAACATGAGATGAGATTTGGGTGGAGACACAGAGCCAAACCATATCACCTCTATTAAGCAGAGTTTTCCCTAGCTATTTCTTAGTGGCCTGAGCCTGGGTGGCAGATTAAGTAGAAGATGAGAATTTCCCCAGTAATGACAGAGGCATGTGTCCCAGTAAAAGTTCCTAGACATCCTGAAATAGGACTGCATCAGTAGATGCTATGGTCTGAATGTTTATGTCCCCTCGAAATTCATATGTTGAAACACAATCTCCAATGCAATAGTATTAAGAGGTGGGGCCTTTGAGAGATGATTAGGTCATGAGGACTCCACCCTTATGAATGGGTTAATGCCCTTATTAAAAAGGCCTGAGGAAGCTTGTTTGCCCCTTTCACCATGTGAGGACAGATAGAAGGTGCCATTTATGAGGAACAGGTCCTCCCCAGATACCGAATCTGCTTATGCCTTGATCTTTGACTTCCCAGCCACCAGAACTGTGAGAAATAAATTTCTATTGCTTATGAATTACCAAGTCTGAGGTATTTTGTTATAGTAGCCCAAACTGACTAAGACAGTAGGGAAAGCAGAAGCCTTAGCTAAGGAATGAAAATTGCCTAAAAGCAGAAACACAGTAGGTAGGCCACTGGCCCAGGCAGTGGCAGCTCCAGGGCTAGGGAGGGCAGAAGTGTACTTAGTGGATTGACACACAAAAGCAGAGAACCCTGGATACTAAAGGTGGAAGGGACCTCAAAAATGGTAGTGGAGGCTGGGTGCAGTGGCTCACACCTGTATTCCCGGCACTTTGAGAGGCCAAGGTGGACAGATCACCTGAGGTCAGGAGTTTGAGACCAGCCTGGCCAACATGGTGAAACCCCATCTCTACTAAAAATACAACAATTAGCCAGGCATGGTGGCAGGTGCCTGTAATCCCAGCTGCTCGACAGGCTGAGGCAGGAGACTCGCTTGAACCCAGCAGGCAGATGTTGCAGTGAGCCGAGATTGCGCCATTGTACTCCAGCCTGGGCAATAGAGTGAGACCAAAAAAAAAAAAAAAAAAAAAAAAAGAGGTAGCGGCAGGGGGTGCTGTTATTGATTTCCTGAGGTTTCATAGGCTGGGCTCTCAAGGTTAGGACTTGAATGTTTAGGACAGCTCATATAGTAGTAATATGACATCATGTGTACCTACAGGTTGGGAAGCCCTGGGACACTGAAATTACAACTGGATAATAAAAACAGAGTTTTTTCCTTGTGACGTGACCACTGTGATGTAAAGCTGTATCTCCTTCATTTCATCAAGAAATTCTTAACATTCCCCCCAACTTGCTTTCATCTTTCTCTTCATTGCCAGCTCTGTAAGCAGTACCACCACTTTTCTTTGAATCTGATTCTCCTCCAAGAAGGAATGCTTCTCTGCGGCTTTCACCTTTGCTCACATCAAAACCCCCATACAGAATAAATACCATCCTTCCATGCTCTTCCAAAGACTCCCCTAATGGACGAGCTTCCAACAAAAGATAACTGGGAAACTTCAGCAAAAAGACTGTTGATGAAAATTTGCTGTATTTGATTATATAGCTAAGACTAAAACGGGGAACATGGTTGGAATTATACTAAGTAAATATGATGTGTTCTCACCAAGTAGAAAGAATGCAACTAAATAATATAGAAGAAGAGGGAAAGTAAAACAATATTATTTACAATTTTATAGGTATTGGGTGTGAGTTAAATTACGCCACTTAAAATGAACAGAACAGACAGTAAAAAGTGAAGAAAAAAAGACAAAAGTATCATAAAATATATAAATTCAGAGGTATTGAAATATGTATGCATCAAAACAACTATGGCAAAATTTTACTGATTCAGTATTATGCCTATGAAAATTATTCAGTTCAGTGATTTGGAGAAGAGGGTAAAGAAATGTTTACACATTGGAATCTGTGGAGGGGAGAATGTGTGTCTAGAAGGAAAATGGTATTTTGTCTCATTGGTTGGATTTGTTTTTAGTTATAATATTTCATCTATTTTGAATTTTATAAAAATGACAGTAGTGTATGTGATTTTATGCTAATGAAGAGAAAATGGATTCAAAAAGGTTAAGAAACACTAATCCAAGGGAGCTTCCAGAGTAATTGCAGCCATCTAATTTGGACCTCCTCACAAAACCCTTAAATTCAACAGGAGCACCACAAGATAATCACCTATGGTCCATGCCTTCAGCATTAGTGGAAGATGGAGGATACCACAAATGTTAAGTGACCAATAAGTAGAGAAACGAACGCCATATTCCAAATGAACTCCCATCACTTATACCCACTGTAAGCTGTGTGCAGAGAGTGGGAGAAAGAAGACTTAAAATCCCCAGGAAAAAGAGTAAAGAGGCAGGGAAAGCTTAGACATAGCATAAACAAAATCACCTCCAGAAAGTAAAAGTTTCACTGCTAAGTGACACATTCACAGCACAGTTAAAGGGAAGGGGATTGAAAATAAGCAGAACCAGAAATAGCAACTTCAAAGAAGCATTGCTTCTTGGGGAGAATCAGATAAACTAAGAAAGAGTAGTGCCCCTTAGAGACTTGACAGTGATGAGAAAGAAGGAAGTAAGAGGGAAAAATGGAAGACCTTGCAGAAAGTAGAGAGAAACAAGACATAATGGCCCACTACCCCATTACTACCCATTTCTGCACTACACTTGACAGGAGAGGATATTCTTGAATTAAGAACCTGTCCAAAAAACTTTAAATTTAAAAAATCAACCTAATTCCATAAAGAGCTACTATTAGAAGAACACATACACACAAAAATGAGAATCATTACAGTTTAACTGATGAGAATTCTTAACCAAAACCAACCAAAGAGCAGAAGAAAAATGTAACCCAACATTCCAAACTGAAGTAGTTATCTTTAAACAATGGGATATATTTAGAAAAAAAAACCCAGAATCAGAAATTTTATAAGTAAGACCATAATGGGCACAAAATAAGAAAACATGCAATGAGTTGATTGAGCTATGGAATGAAATTCAAGAAAAATACAAAGTCATTTCAAAAATGAAGAACAGATTACAAGGTACTGAAGGATAATAGATTTGAACATTGAACAATTTCAACAATGAAAACTGGCAGTAAAATAATGAAGAGAATAAAGAATGATGTAAACAGGGTTAAACACAAGTGATTGGAATGGAGGATGGGCAAATAAGATCCAACATACATATAATAGGAGCTCCTGGAGAAGAAAAGCAAAGCAATGGAATGGAACTGTAATTCAAGAAAATTTTCCAGAAAGAAAAGAAAATATAATTTACGTATTGAAGAGGCCCACTGTGTATCTAGAAAAACTGACCTAGAGAGAATAACTGAGATATTTTTAGTAAACTATGAGGCTTTAAAGGTACACACACACACACACACACACACACGCACACACACAGATAATCCTCAGGGCCTATGTTAGTTTCCTGTGGCTACTGTAACAAATGACCACAAACTTGGTGGCTTAAAACAACAGAAATTATTATTTCACTTTGGCCAGAAGTCCAAAATCAAAGTGTCAGCAGGGCTATGTCCCCTCTGAAGGCTCCAGGGAAGGATCCCTCCTTGCCTTTTCCAGCTTCCAGTGGCTCCAGGTGTTCTTTTGACTTGTGAGTGCATGACTCCAAACTCCACCTCTGTCTTCACATGCACTTTTCCTCTTTATCCCTGTCTCTTTCCTCTATTGTCTCTCTCAAATCCCCCCTGTGCCTTTCTCTTATAGGAATACTTGTCATTGAAATTGGGGCCCGCCTGGATAATCTGTGATGATCTTGTCTCAAGATCCTTAATGACATCTGCAGAGACTGGTTTATCAAATAAGGTAAGATTCACAAGTTGCAGGGACCTAGACATAAACATATCTTTTTAAGGCCATTATTCAATCCACTAAAGGGCCTCCAGGCAAAGAGCTCAAATTACTTAAAAGGATAAGAATACTAAACTGGCATCACACTTCTCGTAAGCAACAGACAAAGCAAGTCAATAATGGAACAGCCTTTTAAAGGACTTATGAACAGAGTATGAGCCAATGTTTTTACATCCAGCCAGGCTCTTTCAAATATCAAGATTAAAGTAAAACAGTTTCAACATACAATAACTCAGGAATACTGTACGCATGTACAGTAGGGCTCTCCTAGAGAACGAGCTTTGTTTGAGCAAAACTAGAAAAATTTTAGCAGAAGGACTGGTGGTGAAAATATATTTTGTGGTTGATATGGTCTGGTTCTGTGTCTCACCCAAATCTCATCTTGAATGGCAATCCAAATTGTAATCCCCACATGTTTGGGAAGGGAGCTCCTGGCAGGTGATTAGGTCATGGGGACAGTTCCCACATGCTGTTCTCATGATAGTGAGTGAGTTCTCATGAGATCTGATGCTTTTATAAGGGACTTTTCCCACTTTGCTTGACACTTCTCTCTCTCCTGCCACCATGTCAGGAAGGACATGTTTGCTTCCCCTTCTGCCATGATTGTAAGTTTCCTGAGGCCTCACCAGCCATGTGGAACTGTGAGTCAATTTGACCTCTTTCCTTTATAAATTACCTAGTCTCAAGTATTTCTTCATAACAGCGTGAAATGAACTAATACAGTAGAGTATATTGCATGGTGAAAATTTAATATTTTTAATTGTATAGCTAAAACACAGGCGAGGACATGGATTAAAGAGTAGTATACATATATTATGTGTTCTGAAAAGCAAAACTTATGGAATCAAAAAGAAAAGAGACGAGAAGAGAGAAAAAAAGGAGAAAGCAGAGAAGTAGAATTAATAGTTACATAGATAAAGGGTGAAGGAGAAGAGTATAAATGGTCATACCAGACAGTAGAATGTTCAGTAAGAAGAAAAGGAAGTTAAAGGGATTAAAATGGAATAAATACAACCACTGGAACAAACACACAAACATTCTGAAATGCCAAAAGCAATGAAAAAATAGCAAAAAAAATATGGCAATTAAAGAAGGAAATACGGTAAGTATGACACATGGAGTAATTATAAAATAATATGATACTTGAGACCAAATATATGCGTCATACCAATAAATGGATTGGGCTTTACTGGTTTCCTCTCTTTTCTTGTTATAGTGATGAATAAGCCCATTCTCAAATTGGCCCACAAGGCAAAACCTGAGCTCATGCTATATTTAGTAGACATATATCAAACATGATGACTCAAAAGGCCAAAAATATAAAAAATTGGCAAAGATATACCAGAAAAATACAAACAATAAGAAGATAGGATAGTGGTTATTACATCAGATGAGTTAATTCAGGCCAAAAAGCCTTAAATGAGACAATGGAATGTACTACGCAATACTGAAAACCAGGTTTTCACAGTTCATGTACAATAATTATGACTATCTATGCACCGAATAACACAACCACCACCAATATAAAGCAGAAATCACACAAAGTGAGACTAGGAATCGAATATTAAACATATTAATAGGAGACTTTAACATCATAGCCAGTACAAGGCAGATTGAATGGGAAGAAAATAAACAAAGTTGTTTAAATAGCTTAATAATAAAGTAGACCTTATGCATGTTCAACACTGTGCCCTAATAATAGAGAATGTATTTTCTTTTCAAATATACATGATCATTTTGAAAAACTGGCCATATAAGGCCAGGTATGGTGGCTTACATCTATAATCCCAGCACTTTGGGAGGCCAAAGTGGGAGGATCACTTAAGCCTAGGAGTTCAAGACTGCCAGTATAGTGGGACCTTCACTCTACAAAAAAAAAAAAATACAAAAATTAGCCAGGTGTAATGGTGTGCATCTGCAGTCCCAGCTATTCGGGAGGCTGAGGTAGGAGGATAGTTGAGCCCAGGAGGTTGAGACTGCAGTGATCTGTGATCACGCATTGCATGATTAGCCTGGGCAACAGAGTGAGACCCTATCTTACAAAGAAAATTCATCACATATTTGTATTTATGGTTGCATTAAATTAACCTGGATAGGCTTGGTAGACCTCTGCTTTTACTCTAGCTTCTGCCATGGTCTTTTCTAGTATAGTCTGAGTTGCATGTGCAAGAAAAACAGTTCTCACTTCAATGTGTGATTAAATCCAAAAGTTGACAAGTGATGCTGTTCTTCTCTCTGACCTTTTCCAGACATAGCCTAACTAGTATCTCTTTTTTAAGCACAGGATGTGGGACGACTGCAAATAAAATGTGCTTTCACATACAAGTGTCAAGGGATGGGTAACTCCTTCACGTCTGCAGGCCTCGGTGGAGAGGGATTAATATTTGATGCTTCTTCTCCTACAAGCCATTGGGCGTGCCAGTCAGCTGGGCTGTGTGTTCTGTGCTATGGCCAGCGAGATGGACGATGTCATCACATGGCTATTCGGCAGGGTCAGTGGGAAACACGAGAAATGATAGGTTAGTTGCATATGAAATATGTGCAGAAAAGAAAAGCTGAGCAGTCCTTCCACAGAGCATACAAAAGTGCTGCTGCTTCTGCTACAACGGTCATGTCGTTTATTGTAAAGTATATGTGATGGCTAATACTGAGCATCAACTTGATTGGATGGAAGGATGCAAAGTATTGCTCCTGGGTGTGTCTATGAGGGTATTGCCAAAGGAGATTAACATTTGAGTCAGTGGGCTGGGAAAGGCAGACCCACCCTCATTCTGTGGTGGGCACAGTCTAATCAGCTGTCAGCACAGCTAGGATAAAAGCAGGCAGAAAAACATGAAAAGACTAGACTGGCGTAGCCGCCCAGCCTCCATCTTTCTCCCGTGCTGGAAGCTTCCTGCCCTCGAACATCAGACTCCAAGTTCTTCAGCTTTGGGACTTGGGCTGGCTTCCTTGTTCCTCAGCTTGCAGACAGCCTGTTGTGGGACCTTGTGATCCTGTAAGTGAATACTCCTTAATATATATACATAAATATATATACCCACATCATTTATTTTGTTATTTAGTAATTCCTTTTTTCTTTTATGATAAACAATTTTGGCAAAATGAGATTTTAAAAAATGCATGCATGCTCAATGAAAAAGTGTTAACTGTCTTTTGACACTCAGGAAGTTCATGATAAATACGTAATTTGCACAAAATGTTTCAAAACATTTGCCATCCAACAGGGACTGTGGCTATATCACTGACCTCAAGAAAACCTATGGACAAAATCTGCTAAAGAAGTACCAGCATCTATGTCAAAAGTTAGTCATTATTTTAAGAAGACTGTGCTGGAAGACGGGTATTTAACATAAGCAGATACAAAAGGTGCAGTTACAAGTCACTGTGAAGCAGTGATGGCTCCTTATTTAGATCAGACATCTGCTCTTCCAAATGCACTTTTTTCCACTTGCAATAATGGTTCCCAGGGAAGGGCTGCGGGTACTGATGGGACTGACGGTGGATGGAAAAACCCAGGCTTTCTGTGTGCCACGCAGCGATGTTCAGTAACGTCAAAAATGAAGCCTTTTCCTATAAAAGGGATCAACCCAGGTAAGTCAGGTTTATCGGAAAGTCTTTGTGCTGAGGGAGGGGTTACATGTGGAGGAGTTCATGGCCAGAAATGAAAGGAAAGGCTTTCTAGCTGACCCAGTAGGTGGGGGTGGAGGGTGGTATTCTTTCTTTTCTTTTGGAGGGGGACAGGATCTCACTCTGCCACCCAGGCTGGAGTTCTGTGGCACGAACCCGACTCACTGCAACTTTCGCCTCCCAAGCTCAAGCAATCCTTCGACCTCAGCCTCCGGAGTAGCTGGGATTACGATGCACACCACCATGCCCGGCTAATTTTTGTATATTTTGTAGATATGGGGTTTCATCATGTTCACCAGACTGATTTTGGACTCCTGGGCTCAATCAGCCCACCCTCCTCGGCCTCCCAAAGTGCTGGGGTTATAGGTGAGAGCCCCCGCGCCCGGCCCGGGAGGCTGCTCTTCACTCTCCGGTAAGCAGAGTGGCTCCAGAAGGGAGGGCGGGGGCTGAGGGGCAGAGGCCTGAGGACCTGTTTGCTTTTATCTTCTGGTTCCAGTGTGTGTGCAGGGCTGCGAGCGCTGGCAGGGGCCTCTGGCTGCCTGAGGCACGCACGGGGCCTGCTCACCCTGGGCTCTGAGCGAGAGAGACACTGAGCCCAGACACGGTGACTCTTTCTTCCAGAGCTTTGAGTAAATTTCTTCCAGAGACATCTGCATCTTGGCGCGGCTTGGCTTTGCCCTCCTGTATAGGTTCTTGATATTTATTTCCAGAATTTCCGGAGTGGGGGATTTACTCTTCATTTTAAAGGACTGGCTGGGTGGGAATTGTTTCAGAGGTGGCAAGGCACAGCGCTTACTGGTAAAAAGAAAGGGAGGAGCTTTTGTGTGGGGACTTTTAACCACAATGAAAAGGTTGTTTGCTTTATAACTATTAAAAAGAAGGGGAAAACCTCCCACCAAAAGCAACATAACCACACACATGAGCACACAAAGCTGCAAAATTCTTGGATAGGATTAATTTCAAATTCCTTGATTAGATTCAAGTTGGTGTTTCCCAATAGCCACGTCATTACTAATTTAAAGGAAGTTCAAGGCCTTGGGAAAGAAAGCCTCCATCTCTTAGCACAGCCATGAAAATATGCATTTTCCTGTCAGCCTTCAGAAAATGACATCTGAGGTAGAAGAAATTAACCTAATGGCAGTTCAGGCAGGAAGCTTAAAATAAGCTTAACTGTTGTCTTCTTTCTTTTAGATTGGTTTCCCCTCCAAGCTGGGATTTGAACTCATCTTATCTCCAGGGTTAGGGTTGGAGACGGAGTTGTAAGGACAGAAAGGGAAGAGGAATACACAAATTTTTTGCTGACGGACTTGGCCCCATCTTTGCAGGCTAACTGAAACTCCCAAGGCCTTGAGATTTTTGAAAACTGCCATATTTCCTCTAGTTGAAGACTCACTTTATATTTTTTCACATGTTAACATTTATGAAATTGGGATGTGTAATGTATGCCCTGTCAAAAAAATTTTCCAGCAGCTGTGCAGAGGAGTGACATGCCAACGTGGCCTGCCTCGCCTGTGGCCACACCACCTTAGCCAGCTGCGTGGAAGTATCTGCTCATCCATTTTGTCACTCTGTTTTGTTATTTTCATTGGTAGGCACAGCACACTGTTAACTTAGATTCATGTTCCTAATTGCCACTGAAAGCGTCTTTCACAAGATAACTCTGCTTTACTGTATTGGAGCAAAAGTCATCATGCGTGCAAAAGATTGCCTGGCATATGCCAGGCAAAAGATTGCCCCACTGCACAGAGTAAATGGTACAATTTTCAAAGCGAGGGGAAATTGGCATGACTACTTCATGCATCATTAAAAAAAAAAAAACTATTATTCAGGCTCCAAAATCTTTAAAAGCTTCTAGTGATTTTCAAAAGAAGTTACTTAATGTTTATCTTTAAAATAAGGAAAAACAGAATTATAAGTTTAGCCAAAGAGGAAATGCCAATAAACCACTAGGATTCTCTATGATACCCTCAAATTACATTGTCAATCTTAAGCGTGCTGAAGAGGCCAAGCTCATAAGCATGGCTGGAAAGTGGCATTCTCCATACCGCTGTGAATAACTGTGGGTGTCCGAAATCATGTGGAAGAATATTTAGTTTCTGATAATGAAACAGGCCAGAGTTAAACTTTGGTAATGAAAGCAGCATGTAATGGCATGGATAAGTGAATTCCAAAGTCATTTAAGAAGACACACAGTAAGATGTGCCTCTCTCTCTCTGTCTCCCTTTCTCTCTCTCTTCCTTTCTTCTCCCCCTTTTTTCTTTCTTTCTTTTTTTTTGGGGGGGGGGGGGACAGAGTTTCACTCTTGTTGCCCAAGCTGGAGTTCAATGGCACGACCTTGGCTCACCGCAACCTCCGCCTACTGGGTTCAAGCGATTCTTCTGCCTCAGCCTCCCGAGTAGCTGGGATTATAGGCACATGCCACCACGCCTGGCTAATTTTGTGTTTTTAGTAGAGATGGGGTTTCTCCATGTTGCTTAGGCTGGTCTTGAACTCTCGACCTCAGGTGATCTGCCTGACTCAGCCTTCCAAAGTGCTGGGATTACAGGCGTGAGCCACAGCGCCCGGCCCCTCCCTTCTTTGTTTCTAATCTCTCTTCCTTCCTTCTTTTCTTTCCTTTTCCCACTGAAATGCTGCTATTAAATTGATGAGTATCTTATAATTGACGGCATCTTAGAACTGGGGAAATAGAGTGTTTTGTCAGACTGCTTGATTTAGCAACTGAGAGTTGAAGGGATGGGGGTAAGTTCAAATCAGTGAGATTGCTGGATTTCTTTTTAAAAGGTGCTGATGAGATAGAATCACCATAACAGAGTCAGGCACAGATGAAAAGATCAGCAAAGGCCAGGTTCCCTCGACTTATTTTGAATGGATGGAGAAACGGTGAATCTTGGGTTTGTGAGCATGACCAATGGGTCATATGGGCAGAAAAGCAAGTGGCAGTCTCAAAAGAAGAGGGCATTTAGAATCCGAGGTTCAAGCTGGAAGAGATCTTGGTCACCTCCTTGCTGAATGCCTTAATTCAACAGATGAGGAAAATGGGCTCATACGGCAGAAATAATCTGTAGAAGTAGGACAGGATCCTAGGGGTCCAGCCCCCTATTCTGTGGATTTTCATCTGGAGAAGTCAGTCATGTACCTGCCTCAGGGCCTTTGCACCTCTTTTCTCTTTGCCCAGATCATTCTTCCCCTAAATAGCCACATGGCTTTCTTCCTCATCTCCTTCAAGTTTTTGCTTAAATTTCAATTTCTCAGTGAGGTCTTCTCTGACCATTTAGACCAGAATATGCCATCTTAAAATATGACTATAGAAGACCAGAATATGCCACCCCAAAATATGCTTCTTGGGCATGAGGGTTATTTTGAGCTGATTATTTTGAGAAACTGCAGACACAGGAGTTCTAATCTGAAAACAGATCCCTGTGCAGGGGAAATCTACATCTATAAAGGAAATCTCTGCTTGTAAGAGTATCTCCCTCTCAGTATCAGGGCAAGAAGGATGTGCGGAAGTCACTGGAATCTCTAGTCAATGAAGCAGGTGCTGACTTAATTCTGCATAACAAACCTTACCCTTGTCTACCATGAGTTTCCTGGTGACCTCCCCACAGCACTCCAACTGGTAATGCAGGAGAGCTGAGGTCTCGGCATCCTCATTCACACCTAGTATTGCCAGTTCTTTCTTTTTAATGTTAGCCATTCTCATAGGTGTTTGTATTTTCAACTTATACTTCCTTAATTACTGATTATTATCTTTTTATGTTTAATAGGGCTGAAACCAAGTTAAACAGATTTCTCTACTGCAGCAGGACTCAGAGGTTTTTTGAATTGCCTGATGGACAGATAGCTGGGAATTCTTTTCCTATGGTCAAGTAAAGATTGCAAGGCTAGAATTTCAGTGAAGATATTTTGGCAAGTAGTGACCTACATGATTGAAGGGGTCCAGAATATGGCACCCCAAAATATGCCACTTTGACATATGGTTTATTTTGGGCTGAAAGCAACTGAAAATGAGCAGATGCAGGATGAATCCTCTGCTCTCTCTTTTCCTACCTGAAACAAGGGCATAACATTCCTTTGTGGAAGGTGTTCCTCAACTCCCATACCAGGAAGTGTAGAGCACTCTTACCATCAAAGATGGAGGGTCGGCATTGAGATAAGTCTGCATAAACAAGCTTTGTTTTAAAAAGTTTCCTCCATTAATCTCCCCTATGTATTTCCTAGTTACTATCCCACAATTTGTCATCCCTTTCCTTTGTTAAAATGATATATAAGTCCCTGAGCCTAATCACTTTGCATTTCACCAGTTTTCTGTGAACTCCTATGTATGTAAAAATATAAATACATTTGTATTCCTTTTCTCCTGTTAACCTGTCTTGCGTCAGTTAAATTTACAGGCTCCAGCCATTAAACTTACGGGACAGAAGAAAGTTTTTCCTCCGTAACATGCTCAAACACCTATTCTTCTAGAAAGCATTTCATCTGTTTCCAACCAATTCATTTCGTATTACTTCCTTCTGGTTTCTATTCATAACAGAAACATTTTGGGGTTATCAACTATGCTACCTTCAAGCCTTTGCTCGCGCGATTCTACCTGCTGGGAATGCTTTCCCCTTTTTCCTCCTCTCACTTAATCTGCTCAGTCTTTCCAGCCTTCCTCCTGCCTCTTCTGTCAGAAATGAGGCAGGAATAATACAGGGTGGTCGCAGAAGAATAGAAAATTCTAGGCAGGCATTTCACATGACTAGCAAAAGGAAACTGTTGAATTAGCCACAGGAGCTAAGAGCCGATAGGACCCTGAAAAACTAGGGTGTAGGCCAAGCTGGCTAAGACCAACTAGACCCAACATGGTGCTGGATTTGACCGAGGTTTCTCTTAGGACGTCATTATTCATTCATTAGCATACAAATCGCATACCCGGCAGTGCCATGACAGTTCCAGGAACACACATATTTGGTGTAAAAGTGGGTGGCACTACAGTTCTGAGAAATCTCCACCTTTTTCAAGGAATTTTCATGAATATTCCACCCCTTGGTTAAAGAACTCATAAAAGGCCGGGCGCGGTGGCTCAAGTCTGTAATCCCGGCACTGTGGGAGGCCGAGACGGGCGGATCACGAGGTCGGGAGATGGAGACCATCCTGGCTAAAATGGTGAAACCCCGTCTCTACTAAAAAATACAAAAAACTAGCCGGGCGTGGCGGTGGGCGCCTGTAGTCCCAGCTACTCAGGAGGCTGAGGCAGGAGAATGGCGTAAACCAGGGAGGCGGAGCTTGCAGTGAGCTGAGATCCGGCCATTGCACTCCAGCCCAGGCGGCAGGGTGAGACTCCGTCTCAAAAAAAAAAAAAAAAAAAAAAAAAAAACTCATAAAAGTAGCAGCCCTAAACACCCTTGCACACAACTTTCTCTTGAGTCCACCTGCACTCCCCTGTCTTGAGTGTGTACTTTTCACTTTGCAACAAATCTCTGTACTTTCACTATTTTCTGACTCATCCTTGAATTTCTTCTCCTGTCTACGGCCATACCACCCTGAACGCGTCCGATCTCGTCTGAATTTCTTCTCCCGATGATATCAAGAGCCTGGCTGGGCACCGGCTGGGGTCAAGGTCCCACTTGTGTTTGGGGACCTGCCCAGCCCACCGGTATCCATGACTGGGACGCTCATGGGACTCATGATCAGACCCTCAGTAGCTTTTTTCTGTATTTTCCCAAAGGGGTTCTGCTCCATTTTTCTAACTAAATAGTTAGTGGAAGGCCCTAGTATCCTAGACCTTTTAAAAAGTCCCTTGAGACATTGAGCTGAGCATAGCTATTGCTTACAAACATTTATTGAATTCATATACAGTAAATCAACAGGCATTTATGTCAGTTCACTTAAATGTTAGCTCTTCATTTAGCCAGCTACTAAGAATAAATGCCAAAAAGAGAACTTTGTTTGTAGTTCCTGGCTAAATGGGGAGAAGACATTTAATTGGAAATTATGCAGCTCACAGCTGGGTTTCTTGGAACTTGTGGATGAAACTAGAAGTGTATGGCCAAGCCTACCAACAAACCCCCAAACCATGACTTCTCCTTTGACACATCATTCATGAAATGAAGGAATTAGAGAGGAGATCACCCAGTCCACACTTATCTCCAAACTGAATTGCACCCAAGGCTGGAAGAAACAAATGGAGCCCATGGCATTCAGATTTCTGTGCCCCGCTCTCCTCTCCTTGGTACTCTCACGTGTCTTGTCGAATTTCCCATACCCAGCTCCTTAACCAAAGGGACTGACTGGGCCGGGCAGAGGTTGAGTCAAGAGTGCTCAGGTGTCCCAGGATGAATGTTGAGGGTGGTGGCAGCTCTCCTATGTCTCAGCCCCCCGGGAGCACCTCAGCCCTGCAGCAGCATCAAACTGGGTGACACTCACAAGTATGGAGCCAGAAATCAGTCAGTGGGAATATGATGCACCCAGTTTTACAGTGACTGTGTCCTGAAACTCCCTGTCCTTTGTTCTTTCAACAAATATAGATTGAGCAGTCATTATATATCTCCTATCTGTCAGGCACTACAGGAGTTCCTGGAGGATACTGGTCTGAAGTTAGCATGATCTTGACCCAAGAAACTTACAGTCCTGATAAGAACTTCCATCAGAACTCCAGATGTAAGTCATGTTTCCTGGGTTATGCTATTGGTGGTGATGGTGGGGGAGGGAAGGAGGGTGGGATGAAATAAGAGCCTACTAGTAGTCACAGATTTGTATGGCTTTGACTCCCAGGCATAGGAGTCTGGCAGTTTTGAGGGTCTATCAGTATATGAAGTCCTTTGATCTTCTTGGCTTCCAGAAGGCAGCACAGGCCTTGCTGTTTGCCCAGGCCCATGGGGTCAGTCCTCTTGGGTACCGTGGCATGCAGATGAGGGTGCTCACCCAAGACACCCTGTAGTGCTGACTACTGGCTGAAGGCACTGAATATCTGATATAGTTTGGACAAATCTCATGTTGAAAGTAGATCCCCAGTGTTGGAGGTGGGGCCTGGTGGGAGGTGTTTGGATTGTGGAGTCAGATCCTTTATGGCCATTTGGTGCCATCCTTGTGGTAATGAGCAAGTTCTTGATCTACTAGTTCCTGAGAGATCTGGTTGCTAAAAAGAGTCTAGCAGCATCCTCCGCTCCCTCTCCTCCTCTCTTACCATGTGATATGCACACACCGGCTGCCCTTCACCTACTGCTCCAGCGCCACGCTTCATGTACAGCCTGTAGAACTCTGAGCCAAATAAACCTCTTTTCTTTATAAATTATTGACTTTCAGATATTCCTTTATAGTGACAGGAATAGACCAAGACAAAATCTATGTATCATCTATCTATCTGTCTCCCTATTCCCACTTCTGTGACAGGAGACTTATCACCTGGTCCTGCCCTCGACCCAAGCTTCTGTGACCATCTCCCACTCAAATCTGCCCCAACAGTAACCTCAAGTGGGCTTGAGTCCTTGTCATCCCAACTTGCACTAACTTTGCTTCAGAATTGTACTTGTTAATATATAACAATATTCAGGCTACCCTAGTTCACGTAACACCTTTGAGAAGTGGTGGTGAGCAACCGCTTCCGCCAGGTGCACACAGCCCCACACCGGTGTGCAGGGTCTGGTCAGTGGAGGACAGCCTAGGTTGCAGTTGAATCTTACCTCATCAGGGCACAGCCAAGCCAGGTCCTGAAGGCATGGCCCATGGCTGGATTATTGCGAGGCAGTGGACACCTTCACAGCTATTCGCTTTATCTTTATGACTGTTTCCCAAAGGTTCCCCTGACTTGAGCTCAAAGGAAGTTCTCTCGGGGCCGCCATCCTGACTTTCTGTTCA
Source organism: Rhinopithecus bieti (assembly GCF_001698545.2). Lineage (NCBI taxonomy): Eukaryota > Metazoa > Chordata > Mammalia > Primates > Cercopithecidae > Rhinopithecus > Rhinopithecus bieti. Next base: position 120,709 of record NW_016816095.1, read on the forward strand.
CACCACAAATGACCCTCCCAAGGGTCACATCTTCACTAAACACACCTGGCCTCTTCCAGACCCCACCATTGCTACAAGCCTGAGGCAAGAGGGTACCACACTTCTCTTCTCTGTCTCAACACATCCACATGGGCCTGGCTTTCACTAATTCCTCACAGCATGGCTGAGACCACAGTGTAATGTTTAACAGGGTTTCATCAGAGGTCAAGGCTAAAGGAAGGAACATGAAAGCACATAGGGGTGTTCTGGCTACACGATAACCTCACAAAGACATGATATTGATGTATTTCCCAAAGTCTGGTTTCAAAAAGTCTTGGGATGCAACATTACACGTGGGCTTGCTGTGAGAAATACACACACTCCTGGACTTACAATGGGGTCCCATTCAGACAAACCTGTTGTAAATATCACAGTGCCTTAGCTCGACTCCCTTAAATATGCTCAGAACATACATCAACTTCAGCTGGGCAAAGTCACCCAGTGACACAGGACAACGTAGAGTATCATCATTCACCCTCATGATCGTGGCGGACTGGGAGCTGCATGCAGCTCACTGCCGCTGCCCAGCATGGAGAGGGAGTATCAGACCGCACATCACTAGCCCGGGAAAAGAGCAAATGGCAAAATTCATTCCAAGTATGGTTTCTATGGAACGCGTGTCACTTTTACACCATCATAACGTCAAAAAATCGTGAGTTAGAGACCATCTACTTAACAAAGATTTCAATGAAATAGTGCCTTAAATTATGAAGTATATATTAATTCATTGCATTATTAATTATGATTTAAATTATTAATGTGCCATCACAGCAGCCTCTCTTGGTAGAGCCTCTGTGGACTGGGCTAGAGGCGCTGTGCTGATTTGCAGGCAGAGCTGATCTTGTTCCTGCAGCTTCAGGATGGGTTGTAAGGAAGGGGTGAAAGAACAACATGCAATATGGCAGGTTGAAACATGGTCACAAATTCTTTGGCACTTTTCCCATCAAGAGGCAGAGGCTGTGTCCCATCCCCTGGAATCTAGGTCTGCTTTGGCCAATAGAGAATGGTAGAAGTGATACCCTATGACTCCCAAGGTTAAGCCATGGAAGGCAATCTAGACTTGCATTGTTGCCTGGGAACATTTGCCCTTGGGGCCCTGAACTACCCTGTGAGCGGTCCCAAGAGCCTGAGGCCGCCATGCTACAGTGACCACAGGTAGATTCTCTGGTCACCAGCCCCAGCTCAGCCAGCCTCCAGCCAGCCCAACTCAAAGACTAGACACATGAGCCAAGATGTTGCCTGGGCAATGGGTCATCCAGCCGCATCCAGCCTACCCCCAGCCATGGGACTCATCATAGCTGCAGCCCCAGACACCACGGAGAAGAGCCACACCTTCTGTTCTCTTTCCAAATTCCTGACCTGTAGAATCTGGGAGCATAAGGATGACATGGTTGTTTCATGGTTTTTTATGCAACAATAGGTAAGTGAAACATGCAACCTCTTCTCAATCACTTCCTTAGCCTTAAGAATTAAATCCCACATCCTTAGCTCTCCAAGTAGAAGTCTGGACAAGTCATGCTGCTTATTTTCCCTTCTTTCATTTCAGTTGCGTTGGGAACAAGTTTTGCAGGCCTATTCGTTTCCCAGGGCTGTTGTAAGAAGTTACCACAAACTTGGTGGCTTAAAATAACAAAATGTAAGGCCCTGGGAAGAGCCTTAGAACGTGTTCAAATGGTCATATGTTTATAAAATTTGCAAAAGTAAGACACTTAAACAATGGAGACTGCTGGTTATTTCCATTTTTGCTTCCTCTCTGTTTCTGTTTTTCTTGCGTGGGTGTTGGGAGTGGCCCGCGGTGTTTTTCCATATGTGCTTTAGTGGAGTTCAAGTTAGAGATATATTTAGTTTTGGTGAAATGGGACCTATTTATGTGGTTTTCTGACAATTTCACATATAGCTGAGTTATGAATAACCATCCTGATGAGGAATGACTTCCAGGAATACTCCCTGAGCCCACTGGGCTGATTTTCCTGAAGTCAAGACATAAATGTGCAGAGTCAGAGAACACAGGGCAATTGATACCAGCCCTGGAAGTGTGTAGGGAAGGGGAGGAAAAACAATGTTTGAAATATGTGGAACCAGCAGCTCGTCTGTGGAAAATTCTTCCAGCCATCACAGGATAAAACTGTTGGTAGAGGACTTGATTCTTAATGATGCTTATTCGAAAGTGTAGTTCTCCCCAGTTCAGAATAACCTCGGGGATATAGTTTGGATACGTGTCCTCACCCAAATCACATATTGAAACATAATTCCCAGTGTTGGAGGTGGGGCCTGGTGGGAGGCGATTGGATCCTGATGGCAGATCATGAATGGTTTAGCACCATCCCTCTTGGTACTGTCCTCATGATAGCAAATGAGTTCTTGTGAGATCTGGTCGTTTAAAAGTATGTATCACCTCCCCCTTGCTCTCTTGCTCTGGTTCTGGCCATGTGATATGCCTACTCCCCACTCGCCTTCCACCATGATTGTTAGTTGCCTGCGGCCTCCCTAGAAACTGAGCAGATGCCAGCACCATGCTTCCTGTATAGCCTATGGAACTGTGAGCCAATTAAATCTATTTTCCTTATAAATTACCCAGTCTCAGCTATTTATTTATAGCAATGTGAGAACAGACTAATATACTTGGTAATGCAGAGTATACAATTGTAAGTTCATCATATTTATATTTTTAGCTTTTGATAGGAATTGCATGAACCAGAATTGACAGACTTTCTGTATTTACTGGACAGAAATCTGTAACATTACTATAAATAATGAGTATGTCTACAAAAGCTCCTGTATGAAAGAAAGGCCATAGAGATTTCCTCTAAACTTGACAACAACCCAAATATTTGTATGACATCATTAAGAATGAATGGTGAAGCCAAAATAAACTTTTCCAAGCTTCTTGATAATAAAAAAACAAATTTTGACCAAATATGCTGGATAAAAGGCTGCATTATATTTCCATTCTCTATACTTGGTCTTAGCCAAAAGTCTGAGAAGCAATTATATTTCTATTCCTTTTATTTAAAAAAATTATAAAATAGCCAGCTAATAAACATATGGAAAAGTATGATAGAGATATTTTAAGCAGTTATTTAAAGAAAATCTTAACCATTTGGACTTCATGCTTGTGTTATTTGTCAGTTTAAAAACTTATTTGTCTTGTGTTCTTTTCTTATTCCAAATATTAACACTCATATATAATTTTATATTTATAATCTTACTTTTTTTCCTTAAACAGGATGCCTCAAATTTCATAAGCTTTGGGATCCCACAAATCCTGAATCTCCCCCTGCCTCCTTCTTTAATCACCCAAACCTGACTGGAATTTCTATTATTCCCTCCTCTACTTGCCCATATTGAGGGCCTGACCTGGGAAGAAGGTAGCCTGCACTGATGTCTAACTTGATAGAAAGTTGTTGACCAGGGCAAAAAGTTTATGCTAGGTTTTCTTTGGATTACTTTTTTGGAGCTCAAAACTTGAATGAGCTTTGATGTAGCAGGAGAAATGCTGCTTGGACAGGGAGTCATGCCTCATTCATTCTTCAGTGGGGAAAGGGCTGATGAGTGGGTTTCTGGATAACGGGGGAGGCAATAGCATGGGTTCCCAGACTTTAAAGAGGCCTGTTAAAATGAAAGTTATCCTGGGCTTTGAAGCAAGGGAAATAACACTTCCTTTCTATTTTCAAACATTTCATGCATCCATGACAAAGAAATATTGAAGATGTGGCCTCTTGGGAACTGGGAACACCAGAAGTTGAATTTATGTAACATTTTCAGAAATAACTATGGAATAGAATTGTTCAGTGAATTTTCCAAGTCTATAGTGTCATCAAAATCTTTCATGAATTGAATAACGATGTTAAACTGTAGAAAGACCTTTCAAGATCCCAAGAATGGGTAAAATGATGTTGGATTCTCTTAGCCCTGCAATACGAAGGAATGAGGAAAAGCAGCAAGCAGCTCAGACCCTGCCTCTAACATAATTTCCCCTGTGACTCTTGTTACACCCTAAAGACATGCGCTGGAGGGAATCCTAACACAGGCCTGTGGGTATCACTGGGAAGGACAAGGAAAACAGAAAAGGGGTAGCACTTAAAACAGAAAATCAATGAGTCCCTGCTCCTGACATGTGCCAATTGCCCCCATGAAGTTAGGGGAGCAGAGAAAGAAACCAGTGTGATTGAATGAATCTTCAAATGGAGAACAGACGTTGTTACATGTTTATTTTTTCACAGCAGTATCTTTAAGTCTGAAAAATGGAGAGCTTCCAGGTCACAAAGAATGCGAAGGAACTCAGTGAAAGCTAAGAATCCTACGATGTGTGGAAATTTATGGGCAAATTCTCGAAGCTCAAAAGAGGTAGCTTACAGGCTGGTGAGGGTAACTACTGTCTCACACTGTGGAGAGGAGGCTCTGGGGACTCTGGCATGCGAACAACGTAGGGAAAGGAAAGGCTATGTGTGTAAACAAATAAACAACCTCTATGTACATATAATTATTTTTTACTACTCCCAAGGTTTTTTCAGATGCCTGGGGGGGAGAAGTAGGAGAACTTCAAAGTGATGCTCAGCTGTGCTAGGAAATGTGAAGCCTGTTATTCAGAGAAGTGAGAAAGAGCCTGTCTTTGGAAGCAGGACCTGGGTTTGAATCTAAGCTCAGCCGCTTAGTACCTTCTGTGGACTTAACCTCCCTGAATTTCAGTTTTCTTATCTGTAGCATGGCCATGAGAATCCTTTTCTCCACAAACTCACAACATGTTGTCAGGATTAAATAAGATAATATGTGTAGGACTTGACAGACTGCAAACAGTCAATAGATGACATATCTTTTTTTTTTTTTTTTTTTTTTGAGACAAAGTCTTCCTCTGTCGCCCAGGCTGGAGTGCAATGGCGCAATCTCAGCTCACTGCAACCTCTGCCTCCCGGGTTCAAGTGATTCTCCTGCCTTAGCCTCTGAGTAGCTGGGCTTATAGGCGCACACCACCACACCTGGCTAATTTTTTTGGTATTTTTAATAAAGACGGGGTTTCACCATGTTGGTCAGGCTGGTCTCGAACTCCTGGCCTCTGGCGATCTATCCGTTTCGGCCTCCAAAAGTGCTGGGATTATCACAGTGAGCCATTGTGCCTGGCTGATGGCATATCTTATGAACTCATTTGCACCTATACCTTCCTAAGGCCTTTGTTACAAATAAAATATTATAAAATATGTGTATTTTTACATGTGAGCATTTTCATCTGAAGTCATTGGTTCATGGCCTTGCTCTATTTGTTTATTATGTATGAGGGGCTTGCTGGCAGGGGTCCTTCCTGTAATTCCATCCCACTGCTGCCTCCTAAGGCAATCGCAAATCTTCCATTCTATCAAACCTTATGAAATTACTTCTATCAACAAATGTCAGCTTTGGAATTCTCCTTATGAAAGCTCATTTCAGGCTTCCTTGGAATTCTTAAATAACTAAGCAAGCATTTGAGATCTGATATGCACCGGAAAGCACTGGCATAGGAAGAGATAAACTGCCTTAAATGCATACACACTCACAAAACAGACATTGTTCTCAGCACTTTCTTTTAATATTTTGGGGGCCAAGCTACCTACTCAAATGCTACCCAATAGGCTTCTTCTGAAATCAGCCTCCAGCAAGGCATTAGCACCAATTCTGAGAGCTTCCATTTATTTTGTTTACAGTCCCTGTGCAGTTTTGGAACACTGCGTTCCCTTTCTTGTAACGGCACAACAGCAACACTGCCATGTGGCACTGGACGGGCTCCCCACTTCATGCTGGAGTTTCCTTTGGGCTGGCATTGTTTGCACACAACTCTGGGGCCTCTAGCTATCCGGTACAAAGGAAAAAGCATGGGCTTTAGAGGCATTCAAACAAACCAGGGCTCAGGTTCTGCTGTCATGTGCTATGTGCTTACTTCATCTGACTCTTTGTTTTCGTTTTCTTCTGCAAAAGGGAAATAATAAAATTAATGTCTTTGCAGGATCAATGTGAGGACTGAATAAGACAATGTGTGTAAAGCATCCACTATAATGCCCAGCAATGTGAAACACTCCAATAAATGAAGTAATTATTTTAATAATGGCGGTTAGGGAACGGGCAATGCGCTTTTCTTTGTTGTGATTTCCAATGTCAAACTGCTCTGCCTTTGCTTACAGAATTCAAAGACACACATAAAAATGTTTCACTGTGGAAGATTCTGCTCAATGGTATGACTCTTAGCAGTAGTAACTATCTTTTCAAATGTTCTGGTGGCCTGGCAAAAAGGCTGTATTAGTGACGAGGTGGTTACTCTCTGAATTCCTGCGGCCTTTTTAACCTACCTGGAGAAAGACAAGGCACACTTCCCTGGTTTGTTAACTATGAAGAAGCAGAGGCGAAGAGAAGTGGACCTTGTACTTCATGTTATGATGATGACATGAACACTTACAAGAATCCAAAACAACTGTTGTAACTCTGCAGCCCACGCTTGGCATGGCTGAAGAGGGGTGGGTGTGGCAAGATTATATGTTGTTGATATGCACAGTCACGTGCAATGGACTTTTCAATGAATATGTTTTCTGCAAACTTCTTGCACATGGGAGTTACTCTATCAAGGTGAGTGTACCATGCTTACTGTTAGTGTCCTGAGAAGGCTCACTGCGGTGAGTCTTATTGGGAGGATGAGCAGGTGGGTGTTTGCCGTGTGTGTGCTAAGCATTTACTCTAGGCGGCTGGTGGCAAGCATCCCACAGCATGGTGGTGGGGCATGCATCATGTGGCACGTAGAAAGGAGAGCAGAGCTTAGACTTACGTAGGCCTGGACTCCAGTCTCAGCTCGGCTGCTCATCAGTTACCTTGAAGGAGCTATCTAACCTTGCTGAGGCACCTCATTTTAAAATAAAAACAATAATGTCTACCTTGCAGAGCTGTTGTTATTATGATAGATAAAAACTGTGTTGTATTTTGCACAGTGCCTAGTATAATGAGAGAACAATAATTCATGGCTTATATTTGCCATTCCTTAAAAAAAAATCTAGATTTACATAGAGTGATGGGGCCACAGGGCAAGCTAACTCATTATGTAGATAAACAGATCTCTGAGCAGATCTGCTTACCTTCAGCATTGAATCCTGCCATTGTATCATTAGTAGCTACTCACAGAGGAAAAAGAACACCTAGAGTTGATTACTGAGTGAAATCCTGGCCAGGGCCTAGTTCCACAGTAAGTCTTCTTGACACCTGAGCCCGCCCTGGGCGCTGCATACTCTAAGGTGGTCATCTATCACTGAGCACCAGAGCAACATGCTTCCCTTTCATAAGAAGCTCCTATGTTTGGTTGGCCTCCTTGGTGAAGGAGCACTGGAAACAGAATGTGCGGGGCAGACCTGGCGTCGTCCATCTTTGCTGCATCCCCACAGGAAGGACCATCTCCCAGTTCCACAGTACTGCTCCAAACTAATGTCATACAGATCAAGACAGCAAAGCATGGTCTTACGGACCTGCTGGGACTGGGAACGGTTTGATAATCTGTGGCGCTATCCCACAGGCTGGGGCTGGGCAGAATCCAGTGTAAGTGACATGGCAGCCAAAGGTTGGATGTTCATCAGGGAACTCTGCTTCCCTTCTCTGTTGCTGGGAAGTAGCTGCTCAGCCAGAGATGATGTTTTCAAGAGAGACCTGCATCTACTTAATAATTTGGGCCAGGTGACAGTTCTGGCTGTGGGAAGCTAGGAGGAAGTGACCTATGACACTTCCACACCTGGCCCACAAAACTCTCCCGTCCATCCTTTGCTCTCCGATCCTGTCTGTTGGCAGCAGTGCTGGGGACATGCCTGTAGGATGGCAGAGCCCGTCTCAGCATAGGCTGCACAGGATTGTGTGGCACTTCCCTCATTCTTGCCTTGTGCCAATTCCTGCGTGAGTGGGAAGTGAATTTCTGTTGTGTTTTACCACTGAGGTTTGGGGGCTTATGTGTGGTAGAAGCCACGTTACCTTAATTCAAGGTGATTTGTGATTCACTTTCTCCAGAATGGCAGCCCAGGCCTGCTGGAGATTTGGCTGTGTAGTGACCAGATAACTGAGGGTGTCTGGTAGGGGATTACCCCAAGTAAGACCAAGTTACTTTGAGCCAACACTCAGCACCTGTTGACACATTTCAGTACAAGAAGGAAGCTTGACATTTAAAATTTAATCCTGGGGCCTTGATGCTGAGTAGATTTATAATGCAGAATAAGCCCCAGAAACAGACATCTATTTACTACAAATGTTTATTATTTACTTATTGTCATTATCTTTTGAGACAGGATCTCCTTTTGTGTGCAGTGGCATAATCACGACTCACTGCAGCCTTGACCTCCCTGGCTTAAATGATCCTCCCACCTCAGCCTCCTGAGTATCTGGAACTACAGGCTGGCTAATTTTAAAACCTTTTGTAGAGACAGGGTTTCACCACGTTGTCCAGGCTGGTCTCAAACTCCTGGACTCAAATGATCCACCCACCTCAGCCTCCCCAAGTGCTAGGATTACAGGTGTGAGCCATCGTGCCCAGCCTACTACAAATTTTTAAAGGCTCTTTCTTGGAATTTCATTATCCAAGGGAACATTTTGGGAGTTACCTGCTCCATAATTATTTATTGAGATTTCTTTAATTGGAAAAGAAACGCCAAGGCCTTTATATTCCCCATCCTAGTTTATGCAGAATTGGTTAGATATCTTAAGCAAAGAAAATAATAGTCCCAATAACAACCACTTGGATTTCTAAATGCCTTAAACAACATACCTATAGGCTACTAAACTGGCCAGATAATATTACCAAATTGGCTGTGCTGTGGTTTTCATTCCAACCCTTTCTCTGTTAGGAAGGGTCCCCAGAAAAGAACAGTTCACTTTCACTTCAGTAACTGGTGGAGATGATCCTCCCTTCCTTTTTCAGACTGTCCCATAGACTTCTTGCACTGGGAAATTTGCCAAATTCCTCCCATTTAGCCACATAAGGCAAAACTCACCGGAAACATGCATTTCCCTTCTCTCCCAGCAACAATGACTTTACCCAGAGTCACCAAGAAGTCCTGTTCACTGTCAGCTGTGCAGACTGTGTGTGTGTATGTTTCACCCAAAATATGGCATGAAATGGACTTACTAGAAAACAATAGAAAGGCCTTTTTGCAGCACTGCTTGGAAAGCCTTCTTCGCTGTTTTACCCCTGCAGGGGCCACTCCTGCCTAAGCTGGGTGGTGGTCCCCCACCTCACCTGTGGGCAGCTCATCCTGGAGGACACGGCATGCATGAGGGGTGCCTATTCTCACTTGTCTCTAGGCACAAACATTCTGCTACTTTTCTTTTTTAGAGAAGTGATTCCCTTCCAGAAAATATTTTCTTCCTGCTTCAAGTAAAATAACCTCTTTTTTTTTTTTTTTTTTTTTTTGATATAGGGTCTCACTCTGTCACCCAGGCTGCAGTGTAGTGGCACAATCATGGCTCACTGCAGCCTTGGCCTCCCCAGGCTCAGGTGATCCTCCCATCTCAGCCTCCCGAGTAGCTGGGGCTACAGGTGAGCACAACCACTCTCAGTGAATTTTTGTATTTTTTGTAGAGATGGGATTTTGCCATGTTGCCCAGGCTGGTCTTGAACTCCTGGACTCAAGTGATCTACCCACCTTGACCTGAAAAAATGAGGGCTTACAGGTTTGAGCCACTGCACCCGGCCGGCACTCTCAGAATTGATCCTTGTCATGTTCCTCTCACCCATCACTGTAGCTGAAGCCCCGGAGAAGCCACTGATTACCCTCTAATTGTCCTAGGTGTTGGTTTCTCTGTTAACATAATGGCTATAATTAGAGCTTTTAACCAGGAAAACTTCCCAAATATAACTTCAGTGAAAATATGTGCACTGTTCATACCTGGTTCCCCTGGTACTGTTGCTGCATAAGAAGTCACCCCTTAATTTAGTGGCTTAAAATGATCACCTTATTTATGCTCTCAGAGTCTGTGGGTTTGGAATTTATTTTATTTTATTTTATTTTATTTTATTTATTTTATTTATTTTTTAAGATGGATTCTCACTCTGTCACCCAGGCTGGAGTGCAGTGACACGATCTCCGCTCACTGCAACCTCTGCCTCCTGGATTCAAGCAATTCTCCTGTCTCAGCCTCTCGAGTAGCTGAGATTACAGACCGTGCCACTATGCCTAGTTTTTTGTATTTTTAGTAGAGATGGGGTTTCACCATATTGGTCAGGCTGGTCTTGAACTCCTGACCTCGTGATCTGCCCGCCTCAGCTTCCCAAAGTGCTGGGATTACAGGCATGAGCCACTGTGCCCGGCGGGTTTGGAATTTAGACAGCAGGAGTGGCTTGTCTCTGCTGCATGATAGCTGGGGCCTTGACCACTGGGGGTAATGCAGCAATTGGGGTGCCTTATCATCTAAAGACTCCTTTCCTCACANTTAAGATGGATTCTCACTCTGTCACCCAGGCTGGAGTGCAGTGACACGATCTCCGCTCACTGCAACCTCTGCCTCCTGGATTCAAGCAATTCTCCTGTCTCAGCCTCTCGAGTAGCTGAGATTACAGACCGTGCCACTATGCCTAGTTTTTTGTATTTTAGTAGAGATGGGGTTTCACCATATTGGTCAGGCTGGTCTTGAACTCCTGACCTCGTGATCTGCCCGCCTCAGCTTCCCAAAGTGCTGGGATTACAGGCATGAGCCACTGTGCCCGGCGGGTTTGGAATTTAGACAGCAGGAGTGGCTTGTCTCTGCTGCATGATAGCTGGGGCCTTGACCACTGGGGGTAATGCAGCAATTGGGGTGCCTTATCATCTAAAGACTCCTTTCCTCACATGTCTGGCCCTGGCCTGGAGCACTGGAGGATGAGGTCTGATCTGATGACTGCAGCGTCCATCCGGGTCCTTCCCAGGCACTGTGGCCTCCCTCACTGCATGGCTGCCTTGGGTACTCGGACTTCACATGGAAGCCCAGGGCTCCAAGATCAAATGCCCCAGCAAGACAGAAGCTCAGCCACCTTTGATGACCTAGAAGCTAGGCAGCATCTATTGTACTGCCTTCTGTGGGTTGTGAGTGAGTCCCAAACCTGCCTTGACTCAAGGAAATGGAATTAGACTCTACGTCTTGATGGGTTGTGGCCAAGTTCTGGAAGCACATGAGTAGGGGATACTGTGACATTTTCATCTTTGGAAAACACCATCTAGCACACCTGAATCTGCTTTCAGGGGGTGTAAGGGGATTTCCAGGGCAAAATTTGAAGCCACATGTGGTCAGCACTTTGTACTGTGGAAACAAAGTGCTCTGGGCATCCAGAAATGGGGTAAGTTTTTTCTTACTGGGATAAATCTGGCTGCATTTTAGGTAATCCTGGAAAATTGATCGACAAAAGCAAAGGACCAAGAAAGCTGCTTATACCAGTGTCTCCTCCCACCCTCAGCCTCCAGTAGCATTGCTATATTTTTCAGTTTTATTTGTGTCACTTTAAATAAGGTAAGCTCTCCTTTGCTGTTCTGGTGTATTTAGACATACACGTATTTTGCTATCTTGGGTTCTCATGATTATACTCTTACATCTTTGCACACTTCATTTGGACCCCTTCCTACTACTTTGATTTCCCCATGACTTTGGAGAAATAAACCCACTTGGCTCTCCTCTCCCTGGTTGCTTTCTCCACTCATTCTAGCATCTCTTTGCTCCATAAAATTATGCTCAATCAAGTATCACATTATTTTTATCTTTAGTTGTATATGTCGTTCCTGTGTCAAAGAGCTTACCCTGTGGGTGCTGTCCAGCCATCCTGAACATTTTGCAAGGCAAATTTATTTATTTATTATTTTAAGACAGGGTCTCACTGTGTCACCCAGGCTGGAGTGCAGTGGTGTGATCATGGCTTACTGCAGCCTCGAACTTCTGGGCTCAAGCAATTCCCCCACCTTAGCCTCCCAAGTAGCTGGGACTCCAGGCAGGCACCGCCATGCCCAGTTAACTTTTTAAATGTTTTTCTAGAGACGAGGTCTCACTATGCTGCCCAGGGTGGTCTTGGGCTTCTGGGCTCAAGTAATCCTCTTGCTTTGGCCTCTTAAAAGTGCTGGGACTACAGGCGAGGGCCACCGTGCCCGACGTGGCAAATTTATTGAAAATTGGAGCAATATTGATCCTCTTTGTATCCCAGTGACTAGCAAGAAGGTAAGATACCATGATTGGCTCATCACAGCTACTACCTGTAAATACACTTCTGTGTTATTCAAACCAGGAGTCAGGAAGGAAAACTAATTGAAAACTACCTTCTGAGTATCTGAATTGGACAATTGCTGGGGGGAACAGAATGACAAAGAAGCAGTACCTGCTCCCTAAAGGAGCTTCCCATCTGCCAGGGGTGCCAAACCATGAACACATAGAAAGGTGAATAGCCACAGCATGGCAGGCAGGGTAATGACACCCCTAAAATGTCCACACCCTGATCCCCAAACCTGTGAATATTAACTTACATGACAAGAGGAATTTTGCAGATGAGATTAAGGTAAAGCTCTGAGGTGGGAAGATGGGCCTAGATTATCCAGGTGGGCCCAGTGTAGTCAATGGGGTCCTGGTAAGTGGAAAAAAGAGTCAAGACAGTTGGAGTTATGCGTGTTAAGATCGGACAGGGCTGTCTTTGGAAGACGAGAGGGGCCTTGAGCCAAGGAGCGAGAGCATCTCTGGAAGCTGGCCAAGGCGGGAGGGAACACAGCCCTGTCTACACCCTGATTTTAAAGGACTTCTGACCTTCAGACTGTAGGATAACACAGTTGGGTTGTTTTAAGCCACTAAGCTTGTGGAAATTTGCTATAGTAGCATTTGGAAACTAATACAAATAGCAAAGTTAAGTGAGATAAGAATCCGAAAAAAAAGTGTCATAGGTCAATGAGCCAGAAATCGCCACATACGGGAGTTTCTACTGCAGTCTCATATGTTCATCCGCCTCATCGCCCACGAAAACTCTCATCTCTGGAAAATGAAGCGTGAAAAGTAATTAGCTTATGGGAAAAGTAGAGGCAGACCTTTCAAGACCTATGGAACTTATAACCAGAGCCTTGTCACTGTTACCAAGAACAGTAACGATGTTAACTGAAATATCAGCTGGCATCTCATCTCCCTCCCACAGTACATCCTTTGCAGTTTTATACCTTGAGCTTCTGGTTTCCTCCTTGAGAATGGAGCATTCTTTTTTTTTTTTTCAACTTTTATTTTAGAATTAGGGGGTACATGGGCAAATTTATTACAAAGCTATAATTTCATGATACTGAGGTTTGGAGTACAAATGAATCTGTCGCCCAGGTAGTGAGCATAGTACTCAATAGATAGTGTTTTTAACCCTTAACCCCCTCTCCTTCTCCTGCCTCTTGTGTTCCCCAGTGTCTACCATGCCCATTTTTTGACCATGTGTACCTAATGTTTAGCTCCCACTTATAAGTGAGAACATGCAGTATTTGGTTTTCTGTTTATGAATTAATTAGCTTAGAATAATGGCCTCCAGGTGCATCCATGTTGCTGCAAAAGATGTGATCTCATTCTTTTTTTATGGCTGCATAGTATTCCATGGTGTATATGTGCCACATTTTCTTTATGACATTTCTTTCTGAGACTGACCTGCTTCATTAAAATAAAAAATACAACCTGAAGGTAGCCTGTTTGCCCAAGCATTTCTTTTAAACACTGGGGATATGTCTTTGCAGATTCTTCATCTTCACTTACAACTTCCCCAGATTTAAAAAAAAAAAGTCCAACTTAAAATTATAAAGCCAGCTCCTACTTGCATTAATGGAAGATACTTCTGCCGGTAGTCCGATTTTTTCTTAAAGTTTTCATACGGTCCTAAAGTTTTCTATTTAATTCTGAAAACCCTATTGCTCATGGCATCAAAATATTAATCTGCTTGGAAAAACCGATGAATAGCAAACTGTAATTGGTAGATGCTACGAGGGCTGTTGGTTCAAATAAGGGTGGGAGCGGGTGGGGGAGGCCTCTTGCTGGAGGTGGGCTTGAGCTGAGCCTGGAGAATAAGTCAGATGGGAGCTCACAGCATCACTTTCCAGGTGGGAGGAGGAAAATATGGCGCCCGATCCAACAATGGGGTGTCCCTGGTGGGCTGTGTTTGGCTCAGACACCCCAGGTGGTGTGGCCCTATTGGCCAGAGCAGCCGCTCTCCCACACCCGCAGCTGCTGTTCTCGTGGTCCTGGGCTTGGGCCTGGAGAAGCCCCTCTCCAGGAGGCTGGGCCAGCCCTACGCTCACACCTAGAGATACTGCAGCTTCCTCTCTTGGCCTTCAAGCCACATGGCCCCTAATTTCCCCTTCAAAGCAGGCTCCTGGGCTTTTGAGGGATTGTCACTCTTGGAGGAAATAAAAATGCAGAAAAATATAGCAGAGCACTCTAGAGAATATGTACTTTCTCAACTTTTCTAGCCACCTTCCTTTAAGCAGTTATAATGCTTCTGGCTATCACAGGACATTCAGAGGGAAAAGGCCTCATCGACATAGCAACTGTAGGCTAGGTGGGCCTTTGGTGCACACACCCCCCCCCCCCAGCACCCACAGATATCCGCACGTCCTGTGTATGAATGTGTGCCAAGAATTTAGACCTATTTCTTGCCTTCCGGGCTCTCTATTCCTCATCCTCCATCCAAGTGGCCGTCTTGTGCAGGTAATTCTTTTCTCTCCCCTCACCCTTTCCCTCTGCTTCTCCCTACTGTCTCGCCCCCTGTTTCTCTCTGAGTCTCTTTCCCCCTTCTGCCTTCCAGAGCCTCCTCTGCAATTCGAGGTCATCCTCTTCTCCAGCTGCTGCTGCAGAGCCCAAGTGTGGTCCCCACACCCCCTCACTGTACACTTCGGCAGGAAGGCGCTTCTGTGTCCCCTGTCCTCATCCTCCACTGCACCTGTCCTGCTTCGTCTCTTCCTCCTGGACTCACGTTGGCCTTAGGCCCTGCTCCAAAAGGAGGACATTCACCACAGCTTCAGACTTCCTCCTGCTGCTGCTGCTCCTCAGAAGCAAACCTGGTGACTACGGATGTCTAGGCCCAGACCGTGCCTGGCAGAGCAGCCACGGGGTGGAGAAACAAGTCCTCAAGAGTGCTGCGAGGAGAGCCACAGAGACAGGGTCAGGGAAACTGAGG
This sequence comes from Rhinopithecus bieti, assembly GCF_001698545.2. Taxonomy (NCBI): domain Eukaryota; kingdom Metazoa; phylum Chordata; class Mammalia; order Primates; family Cercopithecidae; genus Rhinopithecus; species Rhinopithecus bieti. Next base: position 135,872 of record NW_016816095.1, read on the forward strand.
TCACACAACTGGGAATAAGAAGGTGGGGTGCTGGGGGGCTTGTCAATGTGGTTCTTCCACAGAGGATGGGAAGCCCCTTCATTTCTGCCCAAGAAAGTATCTTCAGCATTCACCGAAATCTCCCCAAGGGGGAAGCGCCTCAGGAAGGGGAACTAGGAAGGAAATACAGGCTGGTGCTTACTCCATCCCCATCACAAAGAAGCTCAGAGAGAGACTTGGGAACGATATGCATATGCAATTTTTTAAATCACTCGTTCAAGAAATAATACTGAAAAATCAGTTACAGGTGATGGATTAGTAAGGGCTGATCAGATTGACTATGTAAGTGAATTACATTTAAATTACACTTGAAGGAGCTCTATCAAGGGCAATTATGGGTCCTTCGGGAGGCTTTAAAAAGAGGAGGGATGAAACTTGGTTAAAATGGGGGCTTATTAAAAGCAAGAAGAGTACAGAACGGTTGAGGTGACTTTCTCTGTGCCCCACTTTCAACCCTGCTCTGCCAAGCAGGCTTGCAGGTGGGAATATTTGCTTGCCCTGGGTTCAGCAAGTGCTGCCTCGCCTAACCTGCTTCCAAGGTATCAGGTTTTAAGCTGGTGTGGCAAGAATGATATTGGCCTTTGTGTTCTAAAGGAGTGGCACGAAGCACAGTGGACCTTGATCTTCAGTTGACGCCACAATCTCCCTAATCCACTGATCTCCAATCATCCCACTAGATTAGCCACTCTATCAGGCGGTATTTTTCCACGTCCCATGTGCTCAAGGACGAAGTTCTAAAAGCAAGCTTGGAAGCTTACGCGATGCAGTACAGTGTCAGGGGTGGGCAGGGGAGAGAAAAGCAAAGAATTTACATTTGTTTTAGAAACTGCTGCCTAAAGACAAGCTCGTCTGTGCAACTATATGACTTCTGACACTGAGGCAGGGAGGATTGTGAAACCAGGATAGAAAGAATTTCAGACAGCAAATAAATACACATTTGCTTTAGCCAGGGGGTGGGGTGGGGAGGTGGCTGGGAAGGGACTGAGTCTACGAAGAGGCCTAGAGTAATAGTTTTTGAAGCGTTACTTATCTAGTGCTAGGCGGCAGAGTTCATTTTGTTTGTATGCAGTAATTACTTGCAGTCTACATGCAGAAAACCAGTTTATCTAACGAAGCGCAGGGCTACAAATAAAGGTTTCTTAATAGACCCAGGCGACTGCCATGGGCCTCACCCTAACTGCGGGGACACAGGGCCTTACCATCAGGGACTAGGCTTTGGGAGGCACTGAGGCAAGTTGGAGAATTAGAAAAGGAGTCAGCCATGAGTTATGTCCTGGTTATTACCAAGAAATAATCTAAACAATGAAAATAAAGATGCGTATCAGGAGTTGGAAGCAATGGTTTACTGAAGGGCAGTCCGGAGACATGCATCTGTTTCCAGGTGTTCAAATGCACTTTCCTCTCACTGAGGGGGCCTGAAAGCCTCCCCTGGCTGCTCTGGGTCCCAGGCGCATCCAGACGTTGCCAGACACACCTCTGTCAGGTGAGGCAGGCTCCAGGGGAGGAGGCCTTGGCTTTGTTAATTTTGCAGAAGAGCAGGGACTTTGATGACAATTTTTTTTATCTAATGACAAGCTATTTCCTTTACCACTAGTGTCCCGAAGGGCAAATTTTAAAACCAAGGCCATTTGATAAAGCCTGGGGAATTTATTGCAAGGCAGATGGACAGCAGCAGCACATAAGAGTACGTGCGTGGGGCTCCAGCCCGGCCACGGTGGGAACTTTTCTCAGCAAAGGGCAGCACTGCTGGCTTTGCTGGGGCGGCCTTGCCAGGAAGATCCCAGAAGAGATGGTCTGAGGTGTGTGAACACTGTGATGTCATGGACAAAGCTCAGCATAGGACCCCATGGGACTTCAGGTTATTAAGATGTAAATGTTGGCCGAAAGCTTATGTGTGAATTTTATTTTAAGTTGTGACTTCCTTCCTTTCTGCCTGGGCCAGTGCACAAGCTGGAGGAGGGAGAGTTGGTATCACTCTGCAAGAGATGTTTCTTCAGGTTTCTGGGTGTGTTCTTGAGTTAATAGAAATCTGACACCACTGAGAAGTAACTGACAAAGGCTTTCCGGCCCCAAGGCAGGGTGTCACGTACTGGCCCTGACCGATCCCTTTTGGAGCTGGAGACTCCAGAACATGGCAGAAGGTCATTTCTGCAGGAGTGTTAGCTGTTCTGCAGCTGAAAGAGGAACTACAATTGAAGACAGGAAAGCAACATTGTGAAAATGCCTATGGCTGCCACTGAGAGTTACCAAACAGCCTCAACAGTCTCCTAAGAAATGATCACTGGGGACACATGTTTTCAGACTGTCATTGCATGCCCTGTATGTACTTGTTGTAAAGTCGAGAAATCACAGCAGCACCAGCACTGCTTTCCTGATCACCTGTTGAAAATGTAATGGACATGAAACACCAAAAAACAGCATTAAATTCCCCACCAAGAGGCCATCCTCCGGGTGTCGGCGGCTTCCCAGTAGCAGTTTTTCACAAAATTGTGTTTAAAAACATGTTTCTATAGGCAATATTCACCTAGAATGAAACACTTGGCTAGCATAGCTTATTTTATGATCTTAGATTTTCTCTGTGTTGGTGTGTCTCTCTCCCCCCATTTCTGAGTTCTGTTTGGCTTAAATGTGTAATGATCTGACCACTGAGCTTTTTCACAGAACTAGGCTAGGAGGACAAAATATTGAGTTAGGAGAAGTTTTCAGCCAGCAATTTCCCAATAGTACATAATTTCCTTTTTTATCTCCTTTTTCTTCTTCAGAGGAAAGCAGGGTGCCTTCTGGAGTGAGGACATGACTACAAGTTGTAGGCAGGAAATACTGTTTCATGACACCAAATTTTGAAAGAAAGAGACTTTAGAAAATGGTCATATTTTGGTCGGGCACAGTGGCTCATGCCTGTTATCCCAGCACTTTGGGAGGCCGATGTGGGAGGATCACTTGAGGTCAGGAGTTTGAGACCAGCCTGGCCCACATGGTGAAACCTCGTCTCCACTAAAAATACAAAAAATTAGCCAGGCATGATGGTGTGTGCCTGTAATCCCAGCTACTCGGGAGGCTGAGGCAGGAGAATGTTTTGAACCCGGGAGGCGGAGGTTGCAGTGAGCTGAGATCGTACCACTGCACTCCAGCCTGGGGGACACAGCAAGACTACATCTCAAAAAATAATAATAATAATGATAAAATAAAAAAGAAAATGGTCATATATTTACAGTCTACTTTTTATATTTTGTTAGATGTCACTAACTACTTAATGCTTTGTAGTTACTTAAAATGTTGTTCACAAATCCCAATGTAAGCCCATGAAATTGACCTCAGTGGTTACAGTTTTCCTAAAACCCTGGGGTTTTTGTTTTAAAAGGTTAACGTGTTTTTTTAGTTAGTCAGAAGATAATTATAGACCCTTCCCTGGGTGCAAGTGATGTAAAGGGTCTTCGGGGATATGAATTAAAGAGCAGACTCTGGCCCTGACCTCTGTATTGACAACCTCCTGAGAAGGGAGGCCTTGCTCGTGCTGAAAGGAGCTTTTGCTACATGGGGTCCCACAGGTTTGGGTGCAGGCAGGAGGAGCGGCAGCAAGAGGGCCCACTGTGGGCCCACAAACATTGGGCTGGGACCTCAGATTCACACTTATACCTTGTTCTGGGGAAAAAATGAAAGCGGCTCAAGCCTTTCTTAACCCCTGGGAGACACTGGCAGGGAAGAGACCACAAAGAGCAAGACAGCTGTGACAAGTGCACAGTCACCCCAGGCCTCAGGGCTCTCCTGTTTCCACACACTGTCCAAACTCATCATCCAGCTCTTGGCCTGCTCTGCCCAGCCCTCTTCCTGACCTTCGATGCTCACATCTCCACTCCCAAAATAGATCGGGAAACTGCTGATGCCACAGAAAGATCTGGCTTTGGAATAAGTAAGCCTGGGTTCAAATCCCCTGCCTGTACACATTTATAACATTGGACTTTATGTTCCTACCCTGTACAATGGGAACACCAGGACCAATGATTCAGGGTGCTGGGGAAGTCTAAAGTAGGTAACATGTGTCAGACACATAGCGCAATGCCTGGCGCATGACAGCTGATCTGTAAAGGTTACTTGTCCCTCCTGCTTGTCCTAGGAGGAACTACTTGTCCCTCCTGCTTGTCCTAGGAGGAGCTAGTGCCGGGATTCGCCTTAGGGGCATGTGGGTGTCGGAGACAGTGCATTGCGTCCTGGCTAAGTGGCTTGCCAGATGCAAGATCATCTGTTTTCCTGTTTCTAAAAAGGAGATAATGTCATAAGGTTACTGTCAGGATTAAAATGAAAAATGATAGAGCATGCCTGTTGCATCATAGGAATTTGATAAATGTTGGTTTCTGTCTTTAAACTTCTTTGAAATATGCCATCCCCCATCCCTGTGATGGCCTCATAGGCAGTTGCATCCCTTGAACTCTGTACTGGACCACTGGCCACCCCTGCCTCTGCCTCATGCATCTGTCACTGCCGTGGGAGGGGTCTACGAGGCACTGGGCGACTCAGCCAGGTGCAGAGGCAGGCATGAGGTTCCGTGGCAAGGCTGTGGGATTGTCCCTTGCAAAACAAGCCTCCCTTCACTTTCTATCTTTATGACTACCCTCGCTGTTCTGTCACCTGATTTTATGTGAGAAACCAATTCTGGGGTAGGAACAAAGTTTCCTCCTGATCTCTGATCATGCCTCATTTGTTGGAGTGGTTCTGAGCTATCACATCCTCCCGCTTGCCCCCTCCCCAGGGCTGTTCTTGGAGACAGCAGCATGATTTGAGCCCATGAAGGAACAATCAGGCTCAATAAACCTAAGAGAAAATCTAAGAATAATCTAATGTTCTCAGTGCTCAGGTCTAAAGAGGAAGTGACCTCATTTCATAAGGGACAGTCATTGCTAGTTTAATAGAATAGCCTTTTGCATTATCACAGATGTAGCAGACTAGGTGTGTAATCATAGATAAAATAAAAAATCATAGACAATTTTGAAGAAAAAACCAGGAGTATCTTTTGAGATTACTTAAGGGAATACAAGGAATCTATGTATCCCTTTGCATAAGATGCCCCATACAGTATATCCAGCCCATCAGGTATTTCATGAAGCACTTTCAAGTGGATAAGAGGTAGGAGACCAGAAAGATTCCACTGGTATTCTGCAAAGTGGAGTGTGAAATGCAAAGTTGTTTTTTTTTTTTTCTGCCAGAATTTACACATCCGATGCCAAACCTAAGGAAGAAAGGAGTAAACGGCCAGAAGGAAGAGGGATTTGATTGTCAGATGGTTAATTGTGGTGTGACAGTATTCCATTAAGAATTTTGAAACATTCAACCTACGTTGGCTTTGCTTAAACAAAACCCAAACGGAAAGCATCTAGAGGTGCACACACGCAGCAGCGCTCTGCGAAATGTCTGTGTTTCACGTGGTGCTGCCTATGCCACCCCACTCTCAATGCCACCCCACTCTCTCTGTCCTTCTCTGTAGGAGCTGGAGGCCTGCAAACTACATTTCCCAGAATCCCCAGCCAGTTTACTTCCCAGTAGCCTCTGCCAGTGGGAAACACTGGTGGGAGCTTGGAAAGAGGGTAGAAGGGAGAAAGAAGCTGATTTTATCTCTCCTTCTGCTGAAGTCTCTGGCAGTGGCAGCAGTAGCAGCAGTTGCGGCAATAGCAGCAGCGGCAGCAGTAGGTGACTGAGTTTCTGCTCAGGTGGAGTTTCAACAGCAGTGGGGACAGGGGGCGCTCTTGCAGCCTCTGCAGCAGGGCATTCCTGGGCTCGGGCTCTGGCAGCATCAGCGTCCGTGACAGGCAGCCCTTGGTGGGAGTTTAGTTTCTTGGCTTCCTGAAAGATTTCCAGTAATAGCCGTGGAGCAGCGAGTCTCACAGCCGCCCCAGCCACAGAGCAGCCACCGACTCTGTCTGGATCACACCATTTTTCCTTTTGTTCAGCCAGCCTTAGTAGTAGCTTCCTGCAGTTACTAATCTCTGAATGATCTCAGCTTTCCCCCTTTGTTCTCCTCCACCCCTTCCACACATTTACAGACCATTTCCTAGGTTAACTTTCTTCTACTTGAAATTCCTAGAGTAGTATCCGTTCTGCTGACTGGACATTATTCAGTGTACACATTTATAAAGTAAACGCAAATTTTAAGGCAAATCAAATACAATCTCATCTTGTTTGATTCCTCACCCCAGTTGCATTTGTGGGCTTATAAAAGGAAAGAGTAAGCAAGTCTTTCTCTCAGAAGTTTGACAACAAAACTCAGTTCCTTGTCACATACCCTGCAGCATCCACCAAAGAGGTCACCATGACAAGTATTCTTGAACAAGAGACTTTCTTTTGAGAGATCTCTGTTCATAACCATAATGACATTCATAGTAGGTACCCGTTCAATAAGTGTCTTTTATATATTAGGCATTTCAAATATGTTATTTCATTTAATTATCAGTTATAATAATTATCTATCTATCTATCTATAGACAGGGTCTTGCTGTGTCAGCCAGGCTGGAGTGCAGTGGCAAGATCTCAGCTCACTGCAGCCTTGACTCCCCATGCCCAAGTGATCCTCCTACCTCAGCCTCCTAAGTAGCTGGGACTACAGGCATGTGCCACCATGCCTAGCTAATTTTTGTATTTTTTTGTAGAGATGAGGTTTCACCATATTGCCCAGGCTGGTCTTGAACTCCTAGGCAGAAGCAATTCACCTGCCTCAGCACTCCTAAAGTGTTGGGATTTCAGGCATGAGTCACCACACCCAGCCTAATTGGCTTTTATTAGCAATTCATAAACTGGGCAGCACTTAGTCCATAAAATAGACAAGAGCTCCACTGGGAATGGCAGAACAGTGGGATTTTGTAAGGTGGTTTGAGCAGGAACAAGGAAACAGTATAGTACAAAAAAGCAGATTGGTTAATATCCGCTTACTTGGTTGCTTCCGGTTATCTTGGTTGCTTCAGGTTGCTTTCCTTGTGTGGATTAAAGCAGAGGGAACTTCCTTTATCATGCCGACTCAGGTTGACTGGACCCCCCCTTTTTTTTTTTGGCAACCTGGCCTGTTTTGGGATTTTTCTGTTTTTAAAAGTTTTAATTTGATTACGTGGCACTTGACATGATGACTCCATTTTGGGTTGGCCTGCTGGAGCCCAGTGCAGGAATTCAGTCCAAAACAATGGCCTCCCCCAAATTTTATTTAACAGTGGCTGCACACCCCTCTCTTCTTTTTGCCATGTGACTAAGCCATCCTTCCTATCTGGTGTTGCACTCTATTTCTTCACTCCCCAGAATTTAAGATGGTCTTGTGAATTACTCTGACTTACAAAATGAGCCAGAAGAGATATGTGAGTTCCAGAGGCCAGACTCAAGAGGTCTGGCAAATTCTGCCTTTACCCACTTGGAATCTTGTCCTTTAAAGGCCCTGAAAGCAGCAGATCTTGCCATTGGAGGATGAGAAGCCACATGAAGAAGAAAGAAGACGCGCCAGAGAGCAGTGCAGTACCACCTTCCAGAGATGCGAGTGTGACTGTCTTTGGTCTTCTAGCCCAACTGCTTTCCCTGAATGCAATGCATAAGCAGGCCAGGCAAAACTAGAAGGAGAAGCTGCCCAGCTAACCCACAGAATTATGAGAGATTAAAAATCATTGTCTTAATTTGTTTGCATTTCCTAGAATTTTAAATAACTGAAAACATACATTAAGAACTCTTTTTCTCTGGCCGGGTATGGTGGCTCATGCCTTGTAATCCCAGCACTTTGGGTGACTGAGGTGGGTGGATCACCTGAGGTCAGGAGTTTGAGAGCAGCCTGGCCAACATGGTGAAACCCCGTCTCTACTAAACATACAAAAATGAGCCGGGCATGGTGACGGGCACCTGTAATCCCAGCTACTCAGGAGGCTGAGGCGGGAGAATCTCTTGAACCCGGGAGACAGAGGTTGTAGTGAGCCGAGATCACACAACTGCACTCTAGCCTGGGCGACAGAGCGAGACTCCGTCCCAAAGGGGGGCAAAAAAAAAGAACTCTTTTTCTCCAGCTTCTCCCACTTAGTATAATTATGTTGAGATTCAGCCGTGTTTTCCTGTGTATCAATAATGTATTTCTTTATGTTGCCAAGTAGTATTCCATTGTATGTATACACCATAGTTTGTCTATCCGTTCAACCATTGAAAGACATTAGGGTTGTTTTCTGTTTTGGGTTATTAAAAACAAAGCTTTCATGAACATTTATCTATAAGTCTTTCTGTGGATATAAGTTTCCATTTATCTTAGGTAAGTATCTAAGGTCATAAAATAAGTATATACCTAAATTTTGAAGAAACTACCAAACTGTTTTACAAAATGGTTGCATTATTTTACATTCTTACCAGCCATGTATGAGGGTGTCAATTCCTTCGCATTCTTGTCAAAACTTGCTGTGTTCAGTCTTTTTAATTTTGACCATTCTAAAAATATGTAATGGGTCTGGGCGTGGTGGCTCACGCCTGTAATCCCAGCACTTTGGGAGGCCGAGGTGGGTAGATCACAACGTCAGGAGACCGAGACAATCCTGGTTAACACGGTGAAACCCCGTCTCTACTAAAAATACAAAAAATCAGCCGGCCGTGGTGGTGAACGCCTGTAGTCCCAGCTACTCGGGAGGCTGAGGCAGGAGAATGGCCTGAACCCAGGAGGCAGAGCCTGCAGTAAGCTGAGATTGCAACACTGCACTCCAGCCTGGGCGACAGAGTGAGATTCTGTCTAAAAAAAACAAAAATGAAAACACACACACACACACACACAAAGCATGTAATGGTATCCCACTGTGGTTTTAACTCACATTACTGTCAGAGGCATTGGAACCAGAGTGACTCCATCTTGAGCAGGGGCTGGATAAAATAAAGCTGAGACCTTCTGGGCTGCATTCCCAGGAGGTTAGGCATTCTTAGTCACAGGATGAGATAGGAAGTTGGCACACGTTACAGGTCATAAAGACCTTGCTGATAAAACCGGATGCAGTAAAGAAGCTGGCCCAAACCCACCAAAACTAAGACAGTGATGAAAGTGACCTCTGGTTGTCCTTACTGCTCATTATATGCTAATTATAATGCATTAGCATGCTAAAAGACACTCCCACCAGCACCATGACAGTTTACCAATGCCATGGCAACATCAGGAAGTTACCCTATATGGCCTGAAAAGGGGAGGAACCCTCACTTCCAGGAATTGCCCACCTCTTTCCTGGAAAACTCATGAATAAGTCATCCCTTGTTTAGCATAAAATCAAGAAGTAACAGTAAGTACAAGCAGCTTGGCAGCCCATGCTGCTGCTCCGTCTACGGAGCAGCCATTCCTTTATTCCTTCGCTTTCTTTGTTTTTTGTTTTGTGTTTTGTTTGTTTGTTTTGAGACAGAGTCTCACTGCGACGCCCAGGTTGGACTGCAACGGCACGATCTCGGCTCACTGCATGCAACCTCTGCTTGCTGGGTTCAAACGATCCTCCTGCCTCAGCCTTCCGAGTAGCTGGGAATACAGGTGCACACCACCATGCCTGGCTGATTTTTGTATTTTTAGTAGAGATGGGGGTTCACCATATTGACCAGGCTGTTCTCGAACTCCTTACCTCAAGTGATCTGCCTGCTTTGGCCTCCCAAAGTGCTGGGATTACAGGCGTGAGCCACCAAGCCTGGCCTATTCCTTTGCTATCTTAAGAAACTTGGTTTCAGTTTACTCTATGGACTCACCCTAAATTCTTTCTTGTGCAAGGTCCAAGAACCTTCTCTTAGGGTCTGCATCAGGACCCCCCTCTGCCCTTTCTGGTAACAGTACCATAATGACAAATACTGTCGAGCATATTTTCATGTAATTATTTGCAACTTGTGTATCTTCTTTGGTAGAGTGTCTGTTAGAATATTTTGCCTATCTAAAAATTGGGTTTGTTTTCTTATTATTGAATTTTGAGAGTATGTTATATGTTCTGGACACAAGCCCTTTATCAGAGATATGGTTTGCAAATATTTTCTCCTAGTCTGTGACTTTTCTCTCTTAACAATGTCTTTTGAAGAGCAGGTGTTTTAGATTTTGATGAAGTCAGATGTATCAATTTATGATTTTAATAAATCATGCTTTTAGCATAGTATTTAAGATATCTAACCCAAGGTCACAAGAGTTTTTGTCTAAAGGTTTTAGTTTTAGGTTTTGCATTTAGGTATATGATCCATTTTGAGTTAGTTTATATATATTGTACAAGGTAAGGACTGTGGTTTTTTCTTTTTGCTTATAGATTACCACTTGTGCCAACATCGTTGTTGTAATGATAGGATAGAAATCACTGTCTTTTCTCCACTGACTTACTTTTGCATCTTTGTAAAACGTTGGTCATGCAAATAAAACTGACCCAATTTTCCCTTAGAACTGATAGGAAAAACTGTATACAGTTTTTTCTTTTTGTTGTTGTTGTTGTTGTTTTTAATAAACATTGAAATGGACTATCCTGGTTTTAAAACTTGCGAAATTTACGTTTGTCTTATCTGAGTTTCTTTCTCAGGAAACCAACTGTCAGGCCTCCCAGATAGTATCAGAAAGCTGAAGATTTCCGGATCACTGCATCCTAACAACAAGGTGCCAGCACACTGATTCAACTACCTACTGCCTGGAGCAACTCCTACATAAACTCCTAAATTTATTTGGTTACAGAGACAGATTTTAGACTTGTCTCCCATATCCTGGCTGGCATCACCAGCAATAAAGCCTTTCTTCCTGGCAGTACTTGTTGTCTCAGTGATTGGATTTCTGTGTGGTGAGCAATTAGACCTAAGCTGAATCCCTGGCATTCACCAACACATAAATGTGCAGTTCTGTTTCTGGACTCTCTCTCTTCTGCTTCATTGATCTGGTTTTCTAACTTTATGCCAAAATTGCACTAGTTTGATTACAGTTCCTTTATAATAAGCTTTGAAATAACGTTTTATTAGGCCTCCAAATTTGTTCTTCTTTTTGAAAACTGTTTTGGCTATTTTAGGTACTTGCATTTCCATAAAAGTATTAGAATCAGCTTATCAATTTCTCAAAAAAAAAAAAAGCCTACCGAGAATTTGATTGGGATTGCACTGGATTTATAGACTAATCTGGGGAGAACTGACATCTTAACAATATTGAGTCTTTCTCCCATGAACACAGTGTATTTTTTTATTTGTTTAGGTCTTCTTTGATTTTTCTCAACGATGTTTTATGGTTTTCAATATATAGATCTTTCAGAGTTTTGTCAGATTAATTCTTAAGTATTTAATATTTTTGAACTAATTGTAAATGGTATTATTTCTTTCCATTTCAATTGCCAATGGTTATTGCTAGTATATAGAAATGCAATTGATTTTGTCTATAACTTTGCTAAATTTATTTATTAGTTCTAGTAGCTTTTTCATGTGAATTCCATTGGCTAGTCTACATAGACAATCATGTTTTCTACAAATAAAGATAATAGACATCCTTGTCTTATTCTGGATCTCTGGGGGAAAATTCAGTCTTTTACCATTATGTATGGCATTAGTTTTAGCTATCCGTAGAGCACCTTTTATAAGATCGAGGAAATTCTTTCTATCTTTTTTTAAGGAGAGTTTTTTTTTTTTTTTTTTTTT
>NW_016816095.1:148036-216485 GCF_001698545.2 Rhinopithecus bieti
GATATTGCATTTTGTCAAATGCTTTTTCTATATTCATAAGGATGATCACATATTTTATCTTTTTCAGTGGTGAATTACATGGATTGAATGTTAAATGTTAAACCAACTTTGAATTCCTGGTATAAACCCTACTTAATCATGATATATTATCTTTTTTATATATTGTTGAATGTGATTAGCTAAAATTTTTGTTTAAAACATTTCCAACTTTGTTTATGATGAATATTGGTTGGTTGTTTTCTTTTCTTGTAATGTCTCTGTTTGGTTTTGATGTCAAGGGAATAGTAATCTAATAAAATAATTTGGAAACTATTCCCTCTGCTTCAATTTTTTGGGTAAGTTCATGTATAATTGGTATTATTTACTCCTTAAATGTTTAATAGAAATCATAATTGAAGCCATTTTGACCTGATGCTTTATTTATGAGAAATTAACTATAATATATTTAACAGTTATTTTGGAATGGTATTTTCCTTTGGAGTAAAGGACTTTCTTTAACATTTCCTGTACTGTGAGTCCTCTGATGAAGAGGTTTTCCAGCTTTTGTGTGTCCCAAAATGTGATTACTTTGACTTTGTTTTTGGAAAATATTTTCACTGGATATAGAATTCTGTATTGATAGGTTTGTGGGTTTTTTCCTGCACTATATTTTTTCTTGTATATCTTTGATTTTAAAAAATCTGATGTCATCCTCATTTTCATTCCTTTGTTCATAGCATCTTTTTTTTAAGGTGCTTTTTGGTCTTCAGAAATTTAATTATGAAGTGTGTTGCTAAAGTTTTATTTGTGTTTCTTATGCTGTTTTTTTTTTAACTTCTTGGATCTATGGTTTTATAGTTTTCATTAAACTTGGAAAAAATTTTGGCCATTATCCTGTTGAAATATTTTTTCATGCCAACCTCTCTCTCTTCTTTTTCAGCAATTCCAATTACATGTCTATTAGGCACTTGAAATTGCCCCATAGCTCACTGATGCCCTTTCATTAAAAAACTTTTTTCCCTCTGTGTTTCCTTTTAGGTAGCATCTTTTGCTATGATTTCCATTTCACTTTTTTCCCCTTCTTCAATAGCTAATCTGCTAGTAATCCTATATAGGTTTTTTTTTTTTTTTTTTTTTTTTAAATCTCAATATTGAACTTTCCATCTGTAGATGATCTGAGTCTTTTCTGAGTCTTCCATGTCTCTATTTGACCTTTTAAACATTTGGAATACAGCTACAGTAACTGTTTTAATGTCCTTTTCTGTTTATTCTATTGTCTGTGTGAGTTCTGTTTTGATTTCAGTTTATTGATTATGCTCTTCATTATAGCTCATGTTTACCTCCTTCTTTTCATGATGAGTAAGTTTTTATTTGATGCCAGCCACTATAATTTTATCTTTTTGGGTCTTGGGTATCTTTGCAATCTTATAAATGTTCTTCAGCTTTGTTTGGCAATACAGTTAAGATACTTGGAAACACTTGAATACTTAAAGTCTTGCTTTTAAGATTTTTTAGGTGGTACTACAGCAGTGCTCAGTTTAGGCATAATTATTCCCCACTACTAAGTTAAGACCCTTCTGTGTGCTCTATTTATTGCTTCATGAATCATGGTCTTAAATGTGGCTGGTAAGAATAGGTACTATTTCTAGCTGTGTCTGAGTCTCAGACATTGTTTCTTCTAACCCATTCAGGTGGTTCTTTCAGCCTTGGGTAGTTTTCTGTCATGCATGCACCAACCAATACTCAGAGGAATACTTAAGGAGGTCCCTCTGCAAAACCCTAGAACTCTCTGTGCACAAATCTCCTCTCTCTGGGAATCTGCTTGTGAGTTCTCACTGCTCTGGTTTTTCCAACCCTCAGCTCTGTCTCCCCAACTCAGGGAGGCCTTGGGGCTCCACCAGGGTTCCCTCTCCCTATATCGTTGCCTCAAAACTCTTTCAAGGTAGTAAAATTTGGCCACTGTATGGATGATATTATTTATGTCTCATCTCTTAAGTATCAAAGTATCATCCTTAATTGCCTGGTGTCCAGTACCTTAAAATTGCTATTTAATATATTTTGCTTTTTTTTTTTTTTCAGGGAAGAAAAAAAACTCATTCAATCCATCTTGAATGATTGTATGTATTAGTTTTCATGCTGCTGATAAAGACATACCTGAGTCTGGGCAATTTACAAAAGAAAGAGGTTTAATAGACTTACAGTTCCATATGGCTGAGGAGGCCTCATAATCATGGTGGAAGGCAAGAAGGAGCAGGTCACATCTTACGTGGATGACAGCAGGCAAAGAGAGTTTGTGCAGAGAAACTCCCATTTTTAAAACCATCAGATCTCCTGAGACCCATTCACCATCATGAGCACAGGACGGGAAAGACGTGCCCCCGTGATTTAACCATCTCCCACTGGGTCCCTCCAACAACATGTGGGAATTATGGGAGCTACAAGATGAGATTTGGGTGGGGACACAGAGCCAAACCATATCGGGGTAGAATGGTATTAAAGAAAAAGATTTTCTGACACTTATTAAAGCAGGAAGAAAGATGTTATTCAAGATTATTGCAATAGGTATCAAGACCGTTGCAATAGGAGAGAGGAAATGGTTGAGCTCAACTCTGAATACAGCAAAAACCACTGGAGATTTATAGCCAATGAACAGAATGGGAGGAGAAGAGTCAGTGGATGGAAAATTACTAAGAGGAGAAATCAAAGGTGGGAGGATTTTCCCTAAACTGACCTAGCAGGACTCTTATCACAACTGGACTAGGCAGGCTGAAGACAGGATGCAAGGACAGAGCTTGTTGAAAAGAGGCCTCAGAGGAGCTCGTTTACAGTTTGGTCAAGGGGAGGGTCTTTCCTGGTCCCTCCTCTTGTTCAAGGGAAAAAGAGACATTCTTCTTTCCTTTGAATAATATAAGTCAATTTCTTATTTGGTGACCTTTTTTCCATTAAGGACAAGCTGAGCCCCCTGTCGAAACTTGGTAGCAGGGCAGCCAGTTGAGAAGATTTCTAGATGTCAAAGCATCTTTCGATGATGGGGTGAGGACTGCAGTGGTCATCTCGTGGATTTTCTGGTTTGTAGTTTGAATGTCTTTGGCGATGGCATAGACATCAGTGTCACAGTCATGGTTATTTTTCCGAGCAGAGTGTAGAAGCATCCAACTTCATCTTGAAGGGCTTCTTTAGACAGTCACAATAAAGATCTGGGAAGTTAGGTTTTAGTTCTCATTGATGCCAAATCAGGACAGTGGGAGAAAAATTTAAAACCTCCGTTTGGAGAATGGTAGCCAGATAGTAAAGGGAACTAGAAGAACTGAGAATCTGGTAAGGACTAACAAGCTATGCATGATGACAGCATCCCATTCAATTCACAAGTAGATAACAAAACCTGAAAGACAAGTATAGGACCAGAATCATAACCCGTAAGAAGGTGCTATAGTTTTCATAAAATATCTTTCTACTGTCATCCCCCTTTTTCGATCCAAGTTAACCAAAGTAAGATTATTCTTGTTTACAAAATAAGTCTTGTCTCATTACATTTGACCTACTTATTTACATAATTGCAGCAAGAATGGCAACTGACCATATAGGCTTATTTAAGTTTCCATGGCTGGAACTTTTTACAAGTAATCTCAGATTATGCTTTCAAGAGTTCTTGGCCAGGCGCGGTGGCTCAAGCCTGTAATCCTAGCACTTTGGGAGGCCGAGACGGGCGGATTGCGAGGTCAGGAGATTGAGACCATCCTGGCTAACACGGTGAAACCCCGTCTCTACTAAAACTACAAAAAACTAGCCGGGCGAGGTGGTGGCGCCTGTAGTCCCAGCTACCTGGGAGGCTGAGGCAGGAGAATGGCGTGAACCCGGGAGGCGGAGCTTGCAGTGAGCTGAGATCCGGCCACAGCACTCCAGCCTGGGTGACAGAGCGAGACTCCGTCTCAAAAACAAAAAACAAACAAACAAACAAAAAAGAGTTCTTGAAGCTATAAAGCCAAGTCAAGCACTACCAGGCCTTATCTGCAATGCCTAGAGATTCAGATGGGTTCCTCTCTTCTTGAGGTCCTAAAAATATTCTGAGTTTCTTTGGCCTGCCGGAAAGTCACCTTCCTGACTCACCTGCAAGTCTGGGAACTCCATAAGCCAGGTACCAGGCAGACTTTCCAGGAGGGCTTCACATGCATTGGCTCCATAAACTTAAACTTAGTTCCTCAAAACTGTCTGTTCATATGTGATTTTATGTCTTATTCTCAGTTGGAAATGCAGAAATCACCCGTCTTCTGCGTTGATCAGGTTGGGAGCTGCAGACCAGAGCTGTTCCTATTTGGCCATCTTGGAACAGACCCCCATGTCTTATTCTCAAATAAGACATTTTAGTCAAAGCCTTGATTACCTAACCAATTTTTAAACTTACGTTCTGTTACAAAAAGGACAGATTCTTATTGAACCCATATAAAATATTATATCACCATTGATATGGTTTGGATCTGTGTCCCCACTCAAATCTGATGTTCAATTGTAATCTCCCAGTGTTGGAGGTGAGGCCCAGGGATAGGTGATTGGATCATGCGGACATTTTCTCATGAATGGTTTAGCACTGCTGACCCCTTGGTTCTGCTCTTGTGATGGTCAGTGAGTTATCGTGATATATGGTTGTTTAAAAGTGTGTAGTGGCTGGACATGGTGGTTCATGCCTGTAATCCCGCACTTTGGGAGGTCAAGGAGGGCGGATCATCTGAGGTCGGGAGTTCGAGACCAGCCTGACCAACATGGAGAAACCCCGTCTCTACTAAAAATACAAAATTAGCTGGGTGTGGTGGTGCATGCCTGTAATTCCAGCTACTCGGGAGGCTGAGGCAGAATTGCCTGAAACCGGGAGGTGGAGGTTGCCATGAACCGAGATCGTGCCACTGCATTCCAGCCTGGGCAACAAGAGCGAAACTCCGTCTCAAAAGGAAAAAAAAAGTGTGTAGCACTTCCCCACTCTTTCTTTCCTCCTTCTGCTCTGGGTACGTGAGGCGGCTCGCTCCCCTTCTGCCTTCCACATGACTGGAAGTTTCCTGAGGTCTCCTGAGAAGCAGAAGCTGCCATGCTTCCTGTGCAGCCTGCAGAGCTGTGAGCCAATTAAACCTCTTTTCTTTATAAATTACCCAGTCTCAGGTATTTCTTTATGGCAATGTGTGAACACACTAATACAACCATGAACATAAAAAGACTCAGTAATAGTTTCTGAATTATGGAAGGATTAGGAAAAAAAAGTTCCATTTTTGTTATAGAAATCTATCTACTAAATTGTTACATATTACAGCTAACTTAAGAGAAAAGAAAAGGGGTTCCTTATTTCCAGAAAATAGAACATTAAAACAAGCAATGCTCCAAACAAAAGCCATACAAATTATAATCCTTCTTTAGTTGATTCAGTCCTATGTAATTAATTCTTGTTTTGCTTGATCATGGGTTAGTAGTTTTGTGAATCTGTCAGCTTCTCAACCAGAGTTTGGAAAGCCCTCACTCAGTCCAGCAGTATGATATTTAAGTTTTTTAGGCCATATCAGTATCAGATGGGGGCTGGGGAGGTTCATGGGTAGAAAATTATTAAGAGAAGTAATTACCAAGAAAAATATCAAGGGGAGAGGAATTCTTGCTAAACTGACTTTAACAGGATTCTTGCTGAAGGCAGACCAGTGTGATCAGAGGTCAAGATTGGGGGATTCTCACTAAACTGGCTTAGCAGAATCCCTGCTGAAACTGGACTAGGTAGGCTGAAGCCTGGGTCCAGGGATGAAGCCTATTAAAAAGAGGGCTGAGAGGAGCCTTCTAGTTTGGTCACTGAGAATGTCTTTGTCAAGGGCCCTCCATATGTAGTACTTATGATGGTATTTTGTCTGGCATTCATAGAGTTAATATTGTGTGCCTTTCATAGCAAATCAAAAAATATCAGAGCATTTAAGAGTATCAAGATATCATGTTGACCTTGGAACTGATAGCTTGAAGCAAAAAAATAAAAAATTTCTGCTTAATTCCTCTGATAAACACTTGCAATAACTGAACTCTAAACCTGGTAACCGTCACCTCCTTCATAAGGTTGATGGAAGGCACAGTTAAGAAGAGAAAGCCGTAACTGTCTGAAGATGGGCAGATTCTGACCAAGACTCCAGACCGTAAGGGCAGGAAAGAGAGAGGGCTTTCCTAAGTCTTGAGCCCAGGTGTATGCCTGGGTCCCCAGTCTGGGCCCTGCAAGAAACAATCAAAGATCCTAGCAAAAATGTTATACTGTTTCAATTCATGTTTAAGAATGCTGGCATAGGTGGTGGTATTTATCTCCGGGTTTTTAATTGACAACCAGGAGCAGTGAGTCAATATTGAAGGGCCCTATTCAGGAAGGAATACACACTCCAGGGGTGGTCTGTTGGAATTCGAAAGACTATTAAGAAGCTCCACCTTTGGGAGGCCGAGGCAGGCGGATCACGAGGTCAGGAGTTCCAGACCATCCTGGCTAACATGGTGAAACCCCGTCTTTACTAAAACTACGAAAAATCAGCCGGGTGTGGTGGCGGCGCCTGTAGTCCCACCTACTCGGGAGGCTGAGGCAGGAGAATCACTTGAACCCAGGAGGCGGAGTTTGCAGTGAGCCGAGATTGCATCACTGCACTCCAGCCTGGGCGACAGAGTGAGACTCCATCTCAAAAAATAAAAAAACAAAAAATAAAAAAGAAAAGAAGCAGCTCCTGCTCTAGAGTCAGCTGTAAGAACTTCCTCTATCCTCAACGAACACCAACAGCTTTGCTATCTGGCATAATGGATTTTAGAAGTCATTTTCATTGGTGAAGTAAGAGTTGTTCAGTATATTGTGGGCTGAGTGGAAGCACCGTATCAGGTTGCATCTCCTTGCACAAACAGGGTGTTATGACCTAGAAAGCCTAGTGGGTAATGTATGCCCTTCCAAATGTTGTCTCTGGTTTGGGATTTGAATCAGGACTTGTATCCACAGCTCCTAGGAAGGTTCCTGCACCTGACCCTGACTAGACATGAAACTAAGTCATGTTGTTTGAACACTGTCACATCTGCCTTAAGTGAACCTGTTACATAAGGCACCTGTCAGTGTGCCAGCAGAACAAAGCACCAGTACTTGGTTGAGTTTACAGAACTGGTTGTACCACGTTTTTGAGCCTGCTGGCTTCTAAATGTTTATTTTATGGCTGAATTCAGTCTGAGACTTGCTTTCATTGTAACATACCACCTGGTAATGAAGCTAAGGAGACCTGTAACCCTCACCTACCTCTATTAGGGACCCACATCCATGTGTTTGTGCTTCTTAGCTTAGGCAGGTTTCAGAAGCCCTGAGGCAGGAGTAAAGCGTGGTTAAGGACTCTTGTTGTAGCAGAAATGTTGCTTACTATCTTTCTATGCCCCTTTGTATTTCTGCGTATTGGTTCTTCCCCACTAATAATAAACCGCCTCAGTTCTTTTCTTAGAAGGATGTTGAACACTAACTATATGGCATTGAGCGAGGGATGAATTAAAAGGGAGCTCCCTGGAACTCCAGGAACTGTTTTCAAAATGTGCCTGTTTGTGTTTATATTTGGCTGAATCCATTTCACCTTTTGAATAACACTTAAAGCAAAGCTGAAATTCTTGGAGTCAACAAAACCCCCAAGGCTACAATTTCTACCCAGCCTGAGTGCAGACTGTTTTCTTTCGTTTCAAAAAGCATGGAAAACCTCCTTCATTCCAGCTTATTTTTGCATTGAGGCTGGTATTTCATGTGTTTGTTCTTTCACTTTTTTAAAGCACCACAGCCCAGTGTGGCATGAGTACTGCTTTCTTTCTGCTCCCAGTCTCACATCTTTTTTTTTTTTTTTTTTTTTTTGAGACAGAGTTTTGCTCTTGTCACCCAGGCTAGAGTGCAGTGGCGTGATCTTGGCTTACTGCAGCCTCCGCCTCCTGGGTTCAAGTGATTCTCCTGCCTCAGCCTCCTGAGTAGCAGGGATTACAGGCATGCACCACCATGCCCGGCTAATTTTTGCATTTTTAGTAGAGATGGGGTTTCACCATGTTGGTCAAGCTGGTCTCAAACTCCTGACTTCAGGTGATCTGCCTGCCTCAGCCTCCCAAAGTGTTGGGATTACGGGTGTGAGCCACCGTGCTCGGCCCCAGTCTCTCATCTTTGTACCACACATATAACTTTGGTTTTGTAAGTAAGAAAATGCTTACTCCTTGCTGTTAACTACACTGTGAGATTCCTTTTGAGAACCCCACAAATAAAATCAATAAAACCATCAGGAATCCTTAGACTCATTAAAATTCCAGACCCTGTAAAAACAATATTTCCTGTTGAATCTTAACATGAACAAAGTGATCAACCGAGAGCCAAATGTGACTGTGGGATGAGCGAGTTTGGACATTAACCACATGATGTGTGGAGGAGGCACATCTCTTGTTGACATTCACTTGTCCATGCGACACTGTGGCTTTCCTGACACGCACTCATGAATACCACGTGTGTGTGTGTCATGGCAAGTGCGCACCACCGAGCGGGGCGGGGACCGACCTGGCCGGGTCGCTGCAGTGAAAAGTCATGTGGAAAAAGCTACCATTCATTTAATTTTTTTCACTTCTCACCTTGAACTCAGCTTTGTGACCACTCTGTGAAAACAAAACCAACACAGATATCCTGCCACGGAATTGCCATGTGTTAAAAGATTCCACAGAGCTGTTACTGGACAGCAAACAGCGTTTTCAGAAAGGGCCTTTGCTCCCTGTTAGTGGCAAAATGAACAACATTCCCTTAGGAGGACAGATCCCTTTTCTCGAAAGGCCAGAGGATGGGAATGGGGAAGGGGGTTGACTGTCTGATTGGAATTTATGCCAGTGGAGTGCAGCCAAGTTGTGTTTATAAAGGCCTTATTCTTCCTCAGGTCAGAGTGGTACTACTGGGAGAGCCAAGGCGGTTCTCTGGATGCACTAAACTACAGGGATCCTTCTTTTGTACACGCTTGAATATTTATCATTAGGTTTGATGTAGTGGAAAGACTCCTGGATTTGGAATTGGAAACTCTGAACGAGAAGACACTTGTACAGGAGGAAATGTATCTTCCTCAAACATCCCAGGTTCAGGGCTGAGGCCCATGCAAGAACAGACAGATTAAGAAAAGTATATACATTTAGTTAATCTAAGTTTTACTTGACACGGGGGCCTTCATAAGGAAATGAAGACCCAGAGAAACAGTTCAACCTGGCTGCTTTTGTATAGCAGGTTTGATGAGGAGTGGCTGGGTGTGCGGAAACGTGATTGGGGAAAGAGTGTAATCTGATGGTAATAAACTGGGGGAAACTGAGCAAGGCCTGTTTGTTCAGCTTCTTCTCTCTCTTCAGAAATAAGGATGTTCCCTTTCTCCGGGTCTGGGGAGGGCACTGCTCACAGGAGGGTCCAAGCCTGGGTTTGGTAAACAGTTTTCAATTCAATGACTATTAATCATTCATTTATCTGCATGTTCAATGACATTAGCACTTGCTGTGTTCTTCCTATGTGCTGGTCACCAGGTTTTATAGATGAACAAAATGAAGCTCAGAGGATAATCACTTCTCCAGTGGCAGCTGCTAAGAAGCAAAGCTGGGATTTGACCTTCTGGTTCAGGAGAAGGTCAGAAAATCCTTCCTAGGTTTTATGACCTGATTCAGGAGGAAAGGTGAGGGGAAAGGTGAGAGGGAGCTGCTTGCACGTGCCATCTCTCAGATTCTTTCAGCTTAAGATATTCAGTGTGTCAAGGTACCACAGTTTGGGGTAGCATGTCCTGAACCCTGTTGTTACTTAACCATTCTGAACCTAGAGCTATCTTTTGTAAAATGCAGATAATATCTCACACCTTACAGGACAGTTTAATCAGAGGAATAAATAAAATTGCCTATGCAGGTACCTGGAGCATAGCACACGCTCAATAAATGTTTTTGCTCTCAATCTAATTTTAAAATTAATTATATCGGTATAATCCTTGCATAGCTCTTATTTAATTTTTATGCTTGACTCCCCAAGGAGGTTGTAAATACATCCTTGAGGGAAGGGACCTTAGATTATCTTTTTTGGAAAGTCAACAGCAGTAAGTGAAAGAAATCACTGTATGTTGAATTCTTTTGTCAAATGAGTGTCACTGTTTTCTAAAAGTACTTAAAAAACACTGATATTATGCAACTTCCTCCTAGCTCTGGAGACATCCTGGAGGTTACCCTTATGACTCAACTAAGAAAGCCCCTCAGGACTGAGGAGGGGACAACTGGGATGTAGTTGGAAATTGAGAGGGTGATGGAGAAATCCACTCTGCATACTGTTCTCTAGGAACAGCCGGGGCACACATGCTGCTCTTGTTCATCACCTCATCAGTCATCAGGCTGCCCCTTTGCTCTTGCTTTTAATACACTAGCACCTGTGCAGGAAAACAGAAGAAAAGAACACACATTCTTCAGGCCTTTGTGATCCCTCCTGTGTTCATTCAAGTGAACTAGAGAACCAGAGCTGGGAAAACCCCTGTGGCTATGCATGCAAAGGCACGCACACAGGTGACTCCTGTCTGGGTACTAGCTGGAACAACAAACACAATGTTATATGTCCTCTGAGGTCCACGTGGTTGAACTTGAGTCTGAGAAAGCATCTTGTCTGATGGGTTCACCCAGAAGCATCTCAGGTCAGGACAGAAAAATCCTGACAGGAGCATCCATGCTGCTTTGCCCTGACCACTGGTCACCCTGAGTGTGGTGGAAACTAGATTTACTCTGGCTATTGAAGCATGGTTTTTCTCCTGCTCTCTTTAATAGACCTTCCTTCTTTCACTAAAAATGAGGTTGAGAAAGTACGTTGAGGCTTAAATATTTCAACAAGACAGAGCGTCCAAAGCCAGGAGCTTCCCAGTATTTCTGAAGCTCTTTCCGCTTTTCCAGAATCAGCCCCCTTTTTCTATTTACTGTCATCCATTAAAACATAATGCTCTGTCAACACCACTGTTTCTGTTTTGAATCTTCCAAGCCTGGGTTTGGTAAACAGTTTTCAGTTCAATGACTGTTAATCATTCATTTATCTGCATGTTCAATGACATCAGCACTTGCTGTGTTCTTCCTATGTGCTGGTCACTGGGTTTTATAGATGAACAAAATGAAGCTCAGAGGATAATCACTTCTCCAATGGCAGCTGCTAAGAAGCAGAGCTGGAATTTGAAAGAAACTATTGAGACCTTAAGTCCCATGCATTTTATTCAATACACCTAATTTCAACATTTAGCAAAAATAGAAAACTGATGATAACCTACCTATAATTATGGATCCTTTCACTCTTTTTTATTTTAATTTTTTTTGAGGAAGTCTTGCTCTGTGGCCCAGGCTGGATTGCAGTGGTATGATCTCGGCTTACTGCAACCTTTGCCTCCCGGGTTCGAGCAATTCTCCTGCCTCAGCCTCCTGAGTACTGGGACTACACGCATGTGCTACCATGCCCAACTAATTTTTGTATTTTTAGTAGAGATGGGGTTTTGCCATTCTGGCCAGGCTGGTCTCAAACTTCTGACCTTAGGTGATCTGCCTGCCTTGGCCTCCCAAAGTGCTGGGATTACAGGAGTGAGCCACCACGCCTGGTCTAACCTTTCACTCTTAAAGGAACTTTTCCAGCTATTCCACCCAATTGGCTGCCAGCATTACCTTCCTACATAACTTTGTCATTATCATCTCTAGGTCAACATACCATCAGTTCAGGAGGGAAAAAACAGGTTTGAGATTAGAGATTGGGAATATTGGTTCATAGGCCAATTCTTAATTGCAAGATCTCCTGTATTTTTAATCATACTTGTAGGGGAGGAAAAACATTTGTTCTCTACTCTCCTATATTCAGTGGTTGGGGGTGCTGTGAATTAAATTCACACAAGACAGACCAACAAGAGAGAAAAACAGGTATAATTATGTCTACTAGCATAGGAATTCACAATGAAATGTGACTCGAAGAGGCAGGTAGAGTTTGGAGCTTATATACCATCTTAGACTGGACAAAGGCAAGGGGATTTTGGGCTTCTGAGATGAGAGGTAAGTTATGGGAAGGTGAAGGGATATAATGTGTAATAAACAAGTGTTGTTTAATAATGTTTGTTAAGCAGATAAGAGTTGCCTCAGGTGCTAAAAGTTGACTCTGGAGTATTTCTCTTCCTCCTATAGGAAAGGGGGACATCCTTACAAATGGAAATTTATGTCCTGTTTTAGACAGAATAGGGGTGCCTGACAGCTAATTGCCTTCAGCTCAAAACAATTCATATGCCAAAGTGGCATATTTTGGGGTGGCACGTTCTAGTTCCCATCATACCCAAGACACATGAATCTGAAGCCCTAGTTATTTGTTTTAGTACACATTACTTCCATTGTTATTTAGCTCTTTTCCAAGGCTATAAGCAACTTAAGGAGAAGAGAAGTGGTTTCTTTAGTTTTGTGTCTGTGGCATTCCCTCTTAAAAGTTACTGTTTATTTGACACCCGTGATATCTCATGTGCTTTATGTACATTACCCCCAGAACACTTCCAGGTATTATAAAAATCTCCATTTCACAGATGAAGACATTTAGCCTCAGAGAGATTAATTGGTTTACTGAAAACATTCTGCAAATATGTAGCAGAGGAGTCAGGATTTGTTCCTAGATTTTTGTATTAGTCAGGGTCTTCCAGAGAAACAGAACCAATAGAATGTGTATTTAGGTATATAGAGAGATTTATTTTAAGGAATTGACTCATGTGATTATGGAGGCTGGCAAGTCCTACGTCTGCAGGGTGAACCAGCAGGCTGAAGACTCAGGGAGGAGCCAATCCTGCAGTCCAAGTCTGAAGGCTGTCTGCTACCAAAGTCCCTCTTGCTCGGGAGAAGGTCAGTCTTTTGTTCTATACAGGCCTTTGTGAGCCCCCAACATTTGAGACAGGTCTAAATTAATTTTTAGAAAGTTTATTTTGCTACAAAAATTAGTCAGGCACGGTGGCTGCTGCCTGTAATCCCAGCTACTCGGGAGGCTGAAACAGGAGAATCACTTGAACCCGGGAGGCGTAGGTTGCAGTGAGCCGAGATTGCGCCGTTGCACTCCAGCCTAGGCAACAGAGTGAGACTCCATCTCAACCAACCAATCAATCAATCAATCAATCAATCAATAAAATAAAGTTTATTTTGCCAAGGTTGAGAAGGCATGCCCGTGACACAGCCTCAGGAGTTCCTGATGACATGTGCCCAAGGTGGTCAGAGCACAGCTTGCTTTTATACATTTTAGGGGGACATGAGACATCAATCAACATCTGTGAAATGACCATTGGTTCAATTCAGAAAGGCGGGACAACTCAGAGCAGGGAGGGGGCTTCCAGGTCACAGGTAGGTGAGAGACAAATGGTTCCATTCTTTTGAGTTTCTGATTAGCCTTTCCAAAGGAAGCAGTCAGATCTGCATTTATCTAAGTGAGCAGAGGGATGACTTTGAATAGAATGGGAGGGAAGTTTGACCTAAGCAGTTCCCAGCTTGAATTTTCCCTTTAGCTCAGTGATTTTGAGGGCCCACAATATTTTCCTTTCACACCTTCAGCTGATTAGATGGGGCCCACCACATGGGAGAGGGCAATCTGCTTTACTCCAAGTCCCTCAGTTTAAAGGTTAATCTCATCCAAAAGACCCTCACAGAAACATCCAGATTCATGTTGAGCCACATATCGGCACATTGCCCCGGCCAAGTTGACAGAAAATTAACCATCAACATTTTCTGGTAGGAAATTTCACACTCACTTCTTTTTATCACATTAAGGTTCTTCTCAACATAGGTTAGTTAGAACTTGAGTCAAGTTCAAGCCATGCATGCTCACCTGGAGCAAAAGCCCCCATCCCATCTTACGTGAAATGTGTAATCACCTATTTCAGGTCTTTGTTTACAAATAAAATTTCTTTTTTTTTTTGAGATGGAGTCTTGCTCAGTCACCCAGGCTGGAGTGCAGTGGCCTGATCTCAGCTCACTGCAAGCTCCGCCTCCTGGGTTCACGCTATTCTCTTGTCTCAGCCTTCCCAGCAGCTGGGACTACAGGCGCCCATCACGCCCGGCTAATTTTTTTGCATTTTTAGTAGAGACAGGGTTTCACCATGGTAGCCAGGACGGTCTCGATCTCCTGACCTCATGATCTGCCCGCCTTGGCTTCCCAAAGTGCTGGCATTACAGGTGTGAGTGGGTGTTTTTAAAGAGTAGAGACCTTCTCAGAGGATCCTGTCTTTGGAGCCAGCTTTAGGGACCTCTTGATTAGTTCTGGAAGACAATCTAATACAAGGAAGTAGAAGAGATGAGAAGAGAGATTAAGTTTTTATATTTAGGCAAAACCACTTTATTCTTACTTTCTGAAATGAGAGAAAAGGGAAATATAGATAGATTGATCATGGGCCAGTGATTGATAGCACATGTAATTACATTTTCCTAAAGTTGCAGTTATATTTTTGGCTGGCTTTAGATAGCAGTTTTGCTTTTAAGATATTTATTTATTTTTTTATTAAAACCAAAAGCAAAGGCTTTAAGAAAGCTCATCTCCCAGAGTGTGTTTCTGTGAGTCTGGAAGCTTTTCTTGGTGGGGCTGAGATCAGAAGCAGAGCCATCGGGTCAGCAGAATAGTGGGGAGGGGCCGTGGAGCTGGAGGAGACGGGCTTGCGAGTGGTCTGGGATGGAAAAGCCTTGGGAACGTGGTCTGGTCGGTCCTTTCAGTCAAAGACTCCCCGGCAGAACTCTATGGCTTAAGGTGTTCCAAGTTTTCATTTATTTTAATATTTGTACTTTTTTATTGTGATGAAATAGACATAAAATTTGCCTTTTTAACCATTTTTAGGAGTCCGGTACACTGGCACTAATTACATTTACAATGCTGTGCAAACATTGTCACCGTCTATTTCCAAAAATGTTTTTGTTATTTTCATCATCCCAAACAGAAACTCCCTATCCAGTAAACAGCAGCTGTCTCTCCCCTCAGTCCCTGGTAACCTCTCTTCAACCTTCTGCCTCTATGAAGTTGCCAACTCTAGGTTCCTTGTATGAGTGGAATCATTCAGTGTTTCTTTCTTTGGGCCTGGCTTCTTTCGCTTAGCAGCATGTTTCCAATCAATGTTCATCCATGTTGTAGCCTATGTCAGAGCTTCATTCCTGTTTTTGTTTGTTTGTTCTTTGTCTTTTGAGACGGAGTCTTGCTCTGTCGCCAAGCTAGAGTGCAGTGGTGCTATCTTGTCTCACTGCAACCTCCATTTCCCGGGGTTCAAGCGATTCTCCTGCCTCAGTCTCCTGAGTAGCTGGGAGTACAGGTGTGCACCACCATGCCCAGCTAATTTTTGTATTTTCAGTAGAGACGGGGTTTCACCATGTTGGCCAGGATGGTCTCCATCTTCTGACCTTGTGATCTGCCTGCCTCGGCCTCCGAAAGTGCTGGGATTCTAGGCGTGAACCACTGCACCCAGCCCTTCATTCCTTTTTATGACTGAATAATATCCCACTGTAGGAATACGTTTATTTATGCATTTCTTTCTTTCTTTTTTTTTTTTTGACAGAGTCTCGCTCTGTCACTCAGGCTAGAACGCAGTGGCACGATCTTGGCTCACTGCAACCTCCACCTCCCGGGTTCAATCGATTCTCTTGCCTCAGCCTCCCAAGTAGCTGGGATTACAGGCATGCCACCAGACCTGGCTAATTTTTATATTTTTAGTAGAGACGGGGTTTCACCATGTTGGCCAGGCTGATCTCGAACTCCTGACCTTGTGATCTACCTGCCTCAGCCTCCCAAAGTGCTGGGATTACAGGCATGAGAAGCTGTGCCTAGCCTGCATTTATTTCTTGATCCAACTTTTTATTTGAGAAAACTGTGACTGATTTATTTTAAAAAGAGCATTTTTTCCCCAATGGGTGTTAAAGTGGATATTCCTTTCTGCTGAACAGGATGTGGTATACAGGTATTAGGGTGAGGCTGATAACTAAGAGCATGTGGCATTTCTATGAGTGGCACGAGAGCCTATAAAAATCAGTATCTACCCTGAAATTCTAAGTGAATTTACCTTGTGCCCAGGGCTTTAACTTTTCCCTAGACTCTGGGAAAATCACACTCTCCATGGCCTAAAATTTGTGGGATGAGAAAGTTTTCACCTGGTGAAATGTTTGCAGCTGATTACATTTTGGGGGCACTGAATTTTTTTTAAATCTAAAATCTAAAATGTGGTACATATACACCATGGAACACTATCCAGCCATAAAAAAGAAAGCGATCGTGTCCTTTGCAGCACCGTGGATGAAGCTGAAGACCATTATCCTACATGAACTAACTGCCACAGAAACAGAAACCCAAACACCACATATTCTCACTTAGAAGTGGGAGCTAAACATTGAGGACACAAGGACACAAAGAACAGAACAGCAGACACCAGGGCCTTCTGGAGGGTGGAGGGTGAGAGTGGGGTGAGGATCGAAAAACTGCCTGTCAGGTACTATTCTTACTACCTGGACAGCGGAATAATCTATACACCAAACTCCTGTGACACGCAAGTTACTTACATAACAAACCTGCATATGCACCCCTGAACCTAAAATAAAAGTTAAAAGAAAGAAAAAAATCTTAAAAACTTGTTGGCATATTAAATATTATGTGTGTGTGTATATATATATATTTTTAGAACTGTCTCGCTCTGTTGCCAGGCTGGAGTAAAATGGCACGATCTCGGCTCACTGCAACCTTCGCCTCTCAGGTTCAAGTGATTCTCCTGCCTTAGCCTCCCAAGTAGCTGGGACTACAGGTGCCCGCCACCATGCCCAGCTAATTTTTGTATTTTTAATAGAGACGGGGTTTCACCATATTGGCCAGGATGGTTTTGATCTCTTGACCTCATGATCCACCCACCTCAGCCTCCCAAAGTGCTGGGATTACAGGCATAAGCCACCACATCTGGCCAAAAGTTATACTTTTTAAAACAAAACAAAACAAAACAAAAAAACACAAACAACTAAAATCTACACAAATGATTATTTACTCCTTAAAAATCAGGTAGGACAGCCAGGCGCAGTGGCTCATGCCTGCAATCCCAGCACTTTAGGAGGCCATGGTGGGTGGATCACTGGAAGTCAGAAGTTTGAGACCAGCCTAGACAACACGGAAAAACCCAGTCTCTTCTAAAAATACAAAAATTAGCCAGGTGTGGTGGCAGATGCCTGTAATCTCAGCTACTCAGGAGGCTGAGGCAGCAGAATTGCTTGAATCTGGAAGGTTGACATTGTAGTGAGCTGAGATAGCACCACTGCGCTCCAGTCTGGGTGACAGAGTGAGACTCTGTCTGGAAAAAAAAAAAAAAAAAGATCAGGTGATTTGAAGTTTTAAACCACTTGTACAGAGGACATACTACAGAAGAGGACATGTACTTTTCCAATTGCAGAATGTCTTAATCTGCTTTTCCGGAAGCCTCATGACACAGCAGAGCTCTTTTCCTGCTTATCCCCCTGGTTTTGTTCCACCTTTTGCTATAGCCCTTCTCAACCTACTTCATCATTATGCATTAATTAATCCATATGGTAAGTTAATTAATAATTATCACTGATCGATTAATAAGTATATTAAAAAGAATTATTTCATAATAAAATAAACTTAGTTCGTGGTATTCATTAATAATTGAACAATTATGCTATAGGAAATTATTCAGTAATTAATAAAATTAAAATGTTTTCTTTTGTCATACTTATTCATGATTCTCCAAAAGGCCTCCTCCCGGATATTTCTGATTCACCACCAATTGGCCTTATTCTCTTGACACCCTGAGAAACCAGCCTTTTAATCCTGGAAACATTTATTAGAGTTGACAGCCATGCTGCAGAGGCATGGACTGAATGTTCCAGGAGGATGTTTATGCTCAACTCACATGTAAGTAATCACCGTAAGTCATCTTGCAGAAACCCCATGCAGCCTTGGTGCTGGTTAATAACTAACTTTGTGTGCAAATTTATAGGACTGTTTATAGGACTAGGTATTAATGGATCAGACAGGAGAGGGAAGTGAGCTGTAGAGAATTTAAGTTGCAGAGAAGAACTTGACCCCAGGCCTCACCCCATAAACACTGCTGTTTTCTTCTCTGAGTAGTGTATTGACACTGGGGAGTATGGCTTTAAGGAGGAGGAGGGCACAGGGCTTTGCAAAGTTTAGTTGAATTAGCTGATGAAAGTTCCTCAGAGATTAGGCAGCCAGTAGCCAGGTCAGGCCCCCATTACAGGAAACTTAGACTAGTCCATCCACCTGGGCAGAATTTATACTTTTTAGAGCACGGGGCAGGTCTGACATTGTTGGAGGTGTGTGTTCCTGTTGCAAATAGCTGGGCTCTGTTGCTAGAGGCGACCGTCTTGTCGTAGGCTGAATATTAAGGCCTAGGTCTGTATGTGCAGCTGTGGTCTTCTTTGACATGGATGGACTTTCCTGCTAGGAATTATTTCAGGTGACAGGTCCTCAGACAGGAATGACGACCAGAACTCCCAAATGGGACAGGAAGTCAGAATTCACAAGGTGGGCCACAGGCAGGTGAGAAGGAATCCTGAGGTTTTTTCCCTGAGCCTCACTCCTTGGGTCTGAAATTTGAGGAACTGAAAAATACTTAAGAGGAGGATTCTAGGTGGTAGGAGTTACGTGTGGCGCCAGCATCTTGGAGGCAATGCGGGGAACTGGAGGCAATGCGGGGGACCTGCACAGAAGACGAGAAAGCTGTGCTCCTGCCTCAGCCTCCCGAGTAGCTGGGTCTACAGGCACGTGCCACCACGCCCAGCTAATTTTTGTATTTTTTTTTTTTGAGACGGAGTCTCGCTCTGTCGCCCAGGCTGGAGTGCAGTGGCCGG
The DNA here is from genome assembly GCF_001698545.2 of Rhinopithecus bieti. NCBI lineage: Eukaryota > Metazoa > Chordata > Mammalia > Primates > Cercopithecidae > Rhinopithecus > Rhinopithecus bieti. The sequence goes on from NW_016816095.1 coordinate 166,874, forward strand.
ATCTCAGCTCACTGCAAGCTCCGCCTTCCGGGTTCACGCCATTCTCCTGCCTCAGCCTCCCAAGTAGCTGGGACTACAGGCGCTCGCCACCTCGCCCGGCTAGTTTTTGTATTTTTAGTAGAGACGGGGTTTTACCATGTTGCCCAGGATGGTGTTGAACTCCTGACCTCAGGTGATCTGCCCACCTTGGCCCCCCAAAGTGCTGGGATTACAGGCGTGAGCCACCTCACCTGGCCAAAAGCTGTGTCTTCTAAGGCAGAAAATTCAGAATTGTCTGTGTTGATTTGCTGTCCCATAACATTGGCAACATTTTGGTTAAATGGGTCAAGGTTGCACTGGCTGTGTAGCTGGGGAGGTAGGCTGAGTGAGGAAGCAAGGAGGGGAGGATATTAGAAAAAGAATGAGGGAGAGGCACCTCTCCCTACAACCATTGCTGAGGTCAATAGACCTAAAGGGACAGAGCCCTGTGACTGAGTCCACCTGCCCTTCTCAGCACTGGGGCATGAGGGATTTCCCAAAACAGATACCTTTTTGTGGTTCTTTTAATATTTCAAGGTCAAACAGGAGAGATGCGCTTGTGCCTCTATGCAAAGAGAAATTCAATATGTGCAACTTTCATGCTCTCTTTTATGCCCACAGTGTGTCAGAGGTTCTAGTACTGTGGAAATTCCCCAGCCCTCCCACCATCATTTCGTTTATGACTGTCTGCGTGTGAAGTTTTGGTCTCTATCGGTTATCATGCTCCACCTTGCAGTCTATCGGAAACACCAGCGATATGATGTTAACAGGTGCTCAAATTATAAGGTCAAAACAATAATTTTATGGAAAAATTTCTAGAAAATTGACTCCTTAAAAATTGCAAGCAAGGGCTTCCTAAAAGAGCTTAAACTGAAATTTATCTTTGGGGCAGACTGTTCCCGCTTGACTGGGTCCTCACCATTAACTAGATGGCAATTGTACTCGCTTGTGCAAGGACCCTGTCTCCACCAGCTCTTTTATGGTGCTGATGGAAGGTGCACAAAGGGGGGAGGAATGATTCCTGGCCCCACATGGATTGAAGGTGAGTTCTGCGGCAACCTGCCGTGCAGCCTGCCCTTAACCTGCCGGTTTCTCTTGCTATGAGGCTGTATTCTTCTTTGTGCAGGTGTTTCTAGGAGCTGGAAAGCTCACGGCAGCATTGTGCAGGAAGTACACACAGACAGAATCGCCGTCCCAGGTTGGAGGAGAGAATGGCACCAGAATGAGCTCAGGCCCAGCGCTCTGTGGAGTGGACCTTTGGGGCCCACTGTAGGAGCATGATCCCACCAATTCAGATGGCTGCAGGGGCTGGGAAGGCGATACACAGGACTAAAAGAGAACTTTTAGAGGAAGGAGCTGTGTCTTAAGCCATTTTGTGTTACTATAATGGAATACCTGAGGCTGGGCAATATATATATGTATATATAATGGTTTATTTGGCTCGCGATTCTGATGGTTGGAAAGTTCATGATCAGGCATCTGCTTCTAGTGAGGGCCTTGCTCTGCTTCCACTCAGGGTGGAAAGTGGACGGGAGCCGTGTGAGCGGAGATGGCAGAGATGGCATGACAAGAGGAAGCACGTGTGTGGGGAGGCACCAGGGTCATGTTAACAACCAGCTCTCTTGGGAACTAACGGAGCGAGAACTCATTCATTACCATGGGGATGGCACCAAGCCATTCATGAGGGATCCACCCCATGACCCACACACCTCCCACCAGGCCCCACCTCCAACACCAGGGATTGCATTTCAACCTGAGATTTGGAGGGACACATCCAACTGCCGAGAGCTGCTGCAGAGCTCGCAGCATGACTGACATGCAGATCCAGAGGCTGAATGTTGTTTTCAAGAGAAGATAGAAATTTAGATTTTTTAAAATGTAAACTATCTCAATGGGAATATTGATAATAATTCATACATATTTTTTAAACTGCATGACCCAAATGAAACAGGTCTGTGTGCCTAATTTGCAGCCTCTGGGCCATTATGTGCCAGTGGAATCCTGTGGCGTGGGGTCAGGAAGCAGTGCTGCAGGCCCATGGGTATGGCCTGGGGACGTCCCCGAGTGCAGTGGGAACTCCCGCTGCCAGTCCTTCTGGAAAGTGGCCTGTCCTAGGACAGGAACTGAGGCACAGGGAGGTAGAGTTTGCCTCCCATGTGTGGAGGAGCTGCTTCTCTCACTGAGTCTCTGGAGGGCTGCCCTGCATGGTCAGGGGCAGGTGTGCTCATAGCACCCTGGTGGGCAAGCCCTGCTACAGGGAGGCAAGCTCGGGGCGGACTGACTGAGCAGTGGCACTAGCAGCCCCAAGTCCCCCTGTTTTGAGTGTCCCTTCTGCTGACACTTCCAACAAGGCCTGGTTAAAGGTTATAGCCCAGCTTAAGCTGGGTGCAGAGAGGAATGAGGTGGAGCAGAGGAGAAGGTGGGGAGCGCATGCTCCTTTTGCAAGGCCTGAGTTGGGGGACCCAGTGGCACCAGAACAGTGGTGATCTCGGGAGTGCCAGCAGGGGGAAGGCAGTCCTGGCCGCTCAGGAGTGGGAAAGAAGAGCAGACGCCCAGGTACATGGGAACCTATTCCTATTCCAGAGCACGTGTGACACAGCCCAGGGGGACCCCCAGAAATAACAGAAAGGTGCTTTGAGGGGTTTAGCTTCCTGTGTGGGCAGACAGGAAATGCATGCAATTGGTTGTAATTAGAGTATTGATGGAAACTTGCCCCGTTTTTTTTGTAGCCACAGGTGGTTAAAGCTGGGCCCTTTGTTTGAAGCAATGACAACAGATGTTTGCCTGGAGTTTTAGATTTACAAAGTGATCCACTAACACCGTCTCATGGAATCCTCACATCAGTGGTGGGGAGGAGGTGTTGTAGGCATTCCAATCCCTGCTATAGACGCGGAATCTGGGGCTCACTGTTCGGGCAGCTTGTCTGAGGTCACGCAGCTAGTAAGACACGGAGCTGAGATACAAACGCAGGTCTTAGAATTCTAAACCCAGGGTTATCCTCTCTGCCTGGCACTCGGGGACAAGGTGAGGGGATGAGCTACTCTAGCCCACTGTTATGGCTTGAATTTTGTCCCCCTAAAAGATATGTTGAAGCCCCTATGGATGTGACCTATTTGGAAACTGAGTCTTTACAGATGTAACCAAATTAAGATGAGGTCATTAAGTTGGGCCTTAATCCAAAGGACTGTTGTCCTTGTAAGAAAAGAGAAATTTGGCTAGGCGTGGTGGCTTATGCCTGTAGTCCTAACATTTTGGGAGTCCAAGACAGGAAGTTTGCTTGGGGTCAGGAGTTTGAGACCAGCTTAGGCAACATAGCGAGACTGCATCTCTACAATTAAAAATATATATATATTTTTAATTACCAGAGTATGGTGGCTGGCATATACCTGTGATCCAGCTACTCAGGAGGCTGAGGCAGGAGGATTGCTGGAGCCCAGGGGTTTGAGGCTGCAGTGAGCTATGATTGTGCCGTTGCACTTCAGCCTGGGCCACAGAGTGAGAACCCCGCTCTAAAAAGAAGAAGATGAAGAAGAAAGAAGGAGCAGGGGAGGTGGAGGAGGAGGGAGAAGGAGAAAGAGAAGAAGAAGAAGGAGAAGGAAGAAGGAAGAAGAGGAAGAGGAAGAGGAGAAAGAGGAAGAAGGAGAAGGGGAAGGAAGAAGGAAGAGAAAGAGGAAGAAGAAGAAAAAGAAGAGGGAAATTTGGACACAGGTGCACACAGGGAGAAGAAGGCCACCTCGAGACAGACACAGAGGGAAGAAGATGTGAGACAGATGAGGGCGATGCTGCTAACAGCCAAGGACCTCCTGGGGCTGCTAGACACTGGAGGAGGCGAGAAAGGGTCCTCCTTTCAGGACTTTGGAGGGAGCACCGCCCAGCTCACACCTTGGTTTTAGACTTCCAGCCTCCAGAGCCGTGAGGGAATGCACCGGTGTTGTTGAAGCCACCCTGTTGTGATATGTGTTATGGCGGCACAGGCAGAAATAGGGACACAAGTGCAGGTTCAGGGCAAGGTGTGCGAGCACACTCAGTCCCTGGCCTCGGCGTCTCTCTGGATGGCCTCTTGCCTAGGGTGCCTGACAGAGGGAGGGATGATATCAGAAGGCAGCTGTTCTCCTCATGACCTAACCCCGATTCTTACCCCAAGGGTTCATGGCAGCCCATTCTGCTGGAGACTGTGTCTTAAACCTTTCTCCCCTAGTTTCCCTCAAGTACCCCTCGTGCTTTCACTGGGCTTTGAACTCTTAGGCCATTTTCTTTGTGCCTTTCTACCAAAGCTTTAATATCAACTCAATTAAACCACATCTATTGTGGTTTTCCATTTTCCTTTTCTGTCTTTTTTGATTATTGTAATTTTTTCAAATGGATTATGTATTTTTATGTTTTTTTTTCCTTTTGAATTTACTTCTTTTTTAAGAGCCATTTTGTTGTTTGGAGCAAAATTGAGCAGAAAGTCCAGGGAGTTCCCCGCTGCTCCCACACATAGCCTCCCTGCTATCGACATCTGGCACCAGAGGGGTCTGATCCGTACAAGTGAGGAGCCTATGTTGATGCACCATTATCACCCAAAGCTCATAGTTTACACGAGGGCCCACTCTTGCTGTGGACCCACATTTTTTTCCCCGCGTGTTTTCGCATCCCTTTTCTTTTTTCTGCCTTTCCAAACCCTATGATGTTCAGAAGAGCTATGATCGCTATTCTATAGAGAGGACACTCAAGGAAGCAGTTGATAAGTAGAACCAAGACTCAAACCCAGATCTCATAACTCTTAAATCCAGCGGTGGTAGTTTTTTCTCTTTAATACAGTTATGACACTCCCTTTTGAACTTGTTATGTACCTGCCGCTAACACACACACACACACACCTTGAGAGGCTGCTGCCAATTGTTCTTTAGATGTCCCACACAGCCCCGGCACACAGTAGGGGCTTAATAGATATTCCTTACATCGAAATTGAAAATCTTATCTCAACACTGCCCTCCTACGCTCTCCTACAAATTCATCAAATAATAGAGCATCGATTCTCATTCTTTCCCTCTCCCTTCCTTTTAAATCTCCTGGGGCTTAGAATACATAATCTGTGGAATTCCCACATTCCCACATGTGTCCTGGGAGGTGGGCAGGGGCAGCACTTCCGCAGCTTCTGCAGCGCAGCAGACTCCTGGGCCCGATGTGCTGGCTGCCCATTCGCTATGGGTCTTCGCTCGCCAGCAGTGCCTCTCTGGGTATGGGGCAAACACCCCTCATGGCTGCAATGCAGCCTCTGCCAAGTGAAACAGGATGCTTGATTTCTATTGCATCAGTAGCAACACTGCCCAGAGGTCTAAGAGAGGAAGTCAGAGCAGAGCCCATCAAAGCCCACCCAGAACAGCGGAACAGCAGGGAAATTCCAAGTCATCGGTTTCTAGTTCTCCCCATGCGTGTGGTGGCCCTGCTTTGTGGTGAGCCGCCAGGACTGTCCTGCTGTGCCTCTGAAGCACCTGCTCACAGAAGGGTGACCCATTGAGGCATGCGCTGGGTTGATACAAATGTCAACTCTAGCCCCTGTCATCAGCTAAAGGTCAGCAAATGAGTTCTCTGACATTTGGGGTCTGTGGGGGCAAGTGAATACTGTGAACACCTGCAGTGTGGAGACCACGTCCATCTAATTGGCATCTATGGGGCCCAGTGCCAGGCTAGGCCCAAGTGTCGATTCAGGAAGGTTGTCTCAGGATGCAGAAGCCCCCTGATGCGTGCAGAGGTGGACGGGCCTTTAGCCTGCTCTCCTCCTCTGTCCTGCAGACCGAGTGAGTTCTGTTAGCCTCTGCTTTCCTTTCCTGTCCTGAGCACAGGATTCAGGACAACCACACATCCTCTGAGAGATGATAAAAATAATGAGACCAAGAAGACTGGACCCAAATCGATGTTTTTTTTTTCTTTGCACAGACCCCATAGTTTGTGTCGTGCTGCAGAGGGAAGCACCTGGGATCTTGGAGCCTCCTCTCTGCCTCCTCCTCGCTTTGGCGAGGGGTTTTGTCTGGGGAGGCCTCCATCCTTTGGAATCCTGTCTGCGCTGTGATTCTCCCTGATGGTCTTTATAACTTTGTGTTATTTTGCTTTCAGAGAACAGAGAAACGTGAATAAGAACAGAAACATGGCACAGATGTCCTCAGCTTCTTCCCCAGCTTCACAGAACTGCTGCTGCAAACTAGTAGTTTTGAGAAATTATGAAAAACGTGGTTTTCCCCAACTTCCAAGAATCAGAGGCAGATTCTAGGAGGGTGAAGGTGGTCTGGGCTTAAAAATAGTCATGCAACACACCTGCTGAGGAAATATGCTGCCTATCAAAAGGACAAGACAGGAGTTGGTGTGTGGGCAGTTTCTACATGGCACATAAAGGCTCAGCCCGGGAACTGCCTGCCCTTGAGGCTGGGGGCTCACAAAGAAAGATTTCCCCCAGTTTCTGATGTCTGTGAAGAGCAGGGAGCGTGCTGGTAGTCATTCCTAACCCCTGAAATGTATCCTCAGTTTGCCAGAAAAATTTCTAGGACTCCCCCTAATAAGTTCAGCCATTGGTTCCCAGACTCGGCAGGTTTTCCCAGATCCCTCACGACTGGTCCCAGCTTCTCTCCCAGCACATTACTCGAGGGTACACAAATAGTCCACTGGGCTTTGTTTCCTGTTTCTTCCAATTCTCTTTTCTGCTTGACCAGCTTGTACTTGAAGATCTGGGTTTTGGGAGATTCCTGGGATTGCTGCCGGGCACTGCCTGCCCCCATCTGAGTAAGGGCTGTAAACCTCAAGACTATCTGAGACAAGTCGCAGTTAATCAGGATTGTATTTTGCCAAGGTTAAGGACATGCCCAGGACACAGCCTCGGGAGGTCCTGACCACAGGTGGGCCTACAACTTGGTTTTATAAATTTTAGGGAGACATAAGACATCAATCAACGCATGTAAAATGCACATCGTTTTGTCTGGAAAGTTGGGACAGCTGGAAGTGGGGGCTTCCAGGTCACAGTCAGATTCAAAGATTTCCTGACTGGCAGTTGATTGAGTTATTATCTCAAGACCTGGAATCAAGAGAAAGGAATGTCTGGGTTATGGTAAGGGGTTGTGGAGACCAAGGTTTTATCACGCGATGAAACCTCCAGGTAGCAGGCTTCAGAGAGAATAGGTTATAAATGTTTCTTCTCAGACTTAAAGAGGCTGTTCTATCCATAATTCCAAAAGGAAGGAGGGTATCATGGGGCATGTCTGGCTCCCCCATGCCCTCACGACCTGAACTGGTTTTATAGGTTAACTTTGGAATGCCTTGGCCGAGAGGCCATCCATTCAGATGGCTGAGGGCCTTAGAATTTTCTGTTTGGCTTACAGGGACTTGCACTCACAGTGGCCTGGCTGTCCATGTGTCTAACCTGGTATTACGCACAGACTTGGAGTTATCTTATTCCTTCTCTGTGATCTCATTGCATGAGATCCTTGGATGCAGGAACCATGTCTCCTCCTTGTTCTCCAGAGTATAAATTCTTCTTTCAATAACTATGCGCTGAGCTCCAATTTTGTTCCAATTGCTGTGCTAAGCTCTGTAGATGAAGTAGAAAAAAATAAAGTGAAGACATGATTGCTGCCTGTGTTCGTTTTCTAGGGTAGCAAAGCACCATACATAGGGCAGCTGAAATCACAGGAATTGATGGTCTCACAGTTCTGAAGGCTGGAGGTCCCAGATGGAGGGGTCGGCAAGGTTGGTTCCTTCGGACAGCAGCACCTTCCTCCAAGCTGGTGGTTTGCTGGCGATCTCTGGAGTTCTTCGCTTGTAGAAGCCTCACCTTAGTCTCTGCCTTCATCCTCACGTGGTCTTCCTCCTGAGTGTCTTTCTCCACACTTACGCCTTTTAGAAGGACACCAGGTTTTTGGATTAGAGGGCACTCTAATGACCTAATTTTAGCTTGATTTGCTCTGTAATGACTATGTCCAAAGAAGGTCACACCCTGGGGGACAGGACTTTAAATATGAGTTTTTAGGGGACACATTGTCCCGAGGCTTGTGGTGGAGCCGGGTGGGGCCGAGGTGCCCCAGGACGCACAGGTGCACACCGCATGTGCCCACCTGGGCAGCACACCTTGCCTGTGCCTAGTGAGCAGGCAAGGCTTCCTGTGAACCGTGAGAGACTTCTGACGCCAGAGGGACAGGTCAGAATTACCCAAGTGGTGGGAAGGAAGGGGTGGGGAAGGATGTTTGGAGCTGGAGGAAAGGCATGGGGGAAAGTCCTGAGGTAGGAGAGAGTGTGGTTCCTTTCAGAGACCTCAAGAATGTAACAATGGACACAGCACAGAGCAAGAATGGGGACTGGCAGGGCTGAAGTTGGAAGGAAAGGAAGGCCCCAGTTTCAAAGGGTGTGCCTTTGGTGTCATGAGGAAAATTGGACTTTGTCCCAAGTGCAGGGGAGAATCTCTGAAGGGTTTTAAGCAGTGGAATAACATGATTCATGGCAGCCTTCCAGAAGCTCATGGGCTCCTGGGAAAAACTGGCCTGGGAAGAAATCAGTCATGCTGGGCAGTGAGGCCGACTAGAAACATCCCTTGTGCCCAGCGAGCACAGACTCCAGGGCAATGCCTGTTCCTGGGAGGGCTCGGCCAATGCTGGGTAGTTTGGTTCAGGCCCTTCTGCCTGCAGCAGAGAGGCCCAGCACGCTGCTCCTGGGGGTCTTTGCTGGAGGAAGCTGGGAGGCCAGTGCACACCTGGGCTGCATGCACTCTTAATGTCTTTTGGCTTCAACATGGAGTTCATGTTCTCACTGCTTGTTGCCGCTGTTGCTGCTGTTGTTATTGTTGAGGGACTATGGGGCTGCACTGAGCACACCACATGCTGGAATGACCCTAAAATCCCGCCACGAGTCTCTGGAATGTCTCCAGTGAGGGACTCAGGGAAGGGCGTTTGCTCCCCCACACCAGGTTAGAAAGTTATCACATGAACAGAAGTGGTGGCAGGGGGTTATGAGGAAGGGACAGGGTGACACTGGCAAAGATCCAGAGGAAGCTGGGGTGGGTTTCATGCCTGAGGGGCCTGTGCACCTCCCTACGGCCCCCAGGAAGGTCACAGCCCGTGAATGGCGAGCAGGACAGTGTAACTAGGGAGGCAGAGGTGTACCCAGGACGTAACAATTCATTGCATGACCCTGAGAGTGAGTGCCTCCTTGCGGCTAGGGACGACACACTTCCTTTCCAGCACCCAGGGTGGCTGCAGGGCAGCTGAGGAAGGGACTGGGGCACGTTGCGTGCCCACGTGTGGCCGTGGCCACCATTCACAGCCATTTCCTCTCCTATTGTTTCCTGGAAGCACCATCTCAGCCCTGAGGTTGGTGGGGCAGGGACTGTTGACTCTGCTGCAGGTGAGAAAACAGAGTTGGGCTGAGCCGCTGCCCAAGGGGGCCAGTGGGGACAGAGCTGGCCTGGCTGGGCTGGCTTCTCCTTGACCTGTACCTCTCTTCTCAGGGCTCAGGGCTAAGGAGATACAGGGCCTCCTCTTTTTCCAATCCCTGGAAACAGAATTGGTTAACCTGGCAAATTACTGTCAGTTGTACCTTAAAAAACCAAAATGGGGAGAATAGATAGGCGCAGGTGTGGCTGCACCAAAGGATTGCTTAGAAACCTCGGGCCTCCTGTGCACACAGCAGCGTGGGTGGATCTGAACATTTCAGTGCTGAGTGAAAAGGGTAAGAAACAGCAAGAGACGCGTGGCACAACGCTCCTTAGGAAAATTAAAAATACACACATGAAGTCACTGTATTTTAAAATAATTGGCACAAATAAAAATACATAAACACATTCCAATGGTTACCCGTGAGGAGGTGAGGAGAGTAAAAGTCCATAAAAAACAAACCACGGGAAGGGTCTTGCCCAGCCCTATAGTGACAGTGTGCCATTGAGAGAGGGCTACATGTCCTCCACCTCTGTGGCCAGAGGTACCAAAACTCCAAACAAATGAACAGACAAAAACCAAGACAACACCCTGAAAACACCACAGCAGCAGACTGTGTGCAGCTTGTGCCCTAGGCATTATTGGCAAGGCAAAGCAGGCACCCCTAATGCTTTACTTTTGTTTATTCACTTCACAGAGGGAAGCTCTTGATGCTGCCTTAATGAAGATCTATAACATCCGTTTATCCACGCATCCATCCATCCACGCATCCATCCATCCACGCATCCATCCATCCACGCATCCATCTATCCACGCATCCATCCATCCACGCATCCATCTATCCATCCATCATCCACCCATCTAACGAAAACATATCAAACATTCCTAAATGCAAGACACTCCCCTTGGTGCTGGAAGGGAAGATGAGATAAAGACATCATCTCCTTTCTAGAGAAGTTTTTAATCCATCTAAGGGTGAGGCATTAGGGACTTTGTACAGTTGGATTTTAGAGCTTGACTATAAATACAGCTTGCAAAAATAGCACTAAAAATGCTGTTTGGATCTTCATCTTTTAATCACAATGAGGGAGGAGCAAGAGAGAAATAGCACAGTTGACCTACAAACAACACGGGTTTGAACTGCATGGGTCCACTTACACGAGGATTTTTTCTGTCTCTGTACCCCTGAGACAGTGAGACCAACCCCCTCTTCCTCCTCTTCAGCCTCCTCAACATCAAGACCAGGAGGATGAAGACCTTTACATGAGCCATTTCTACTTAATGAATATAAATACATTTTCTCTTCCTTATGATTTTCTTAGTGATGTTTTCTTCTCTCTAGCTTACTTTATTGGGAGGACACAGCATATATGCATAAGGATGTCCAGTGAGCAACACATCACATATACGACAGTGGTCCCACAAGATTTTTTTTTTTGAGACAGAGCCTTGCTCTGTCGCCCAGGCTGGAGTGCAGTGACATGATCTCGGCTCACTGCCACCTCTGCCTCCTGGGTTCAAGCAATTCTCCCACCTCAGCCTCCCGAGTAGTTGGGATTACAGGCATATGACACCATGCCTGGTTAATTTTTGTATTTTTAGTAGAAATGAAGTTTCACCATGTTGCCCAGGCTGGTCTCAAACTCCTGACCTCAAGTGATCCAACTGCCTTGGCCTCCCAAAGTGCTGGGATTACAGGCGTGAGCCAACGTGCCTGGCGCCATAACATTTTAATGGAGCTTAGAAATTCTTGTTGCCTAGTCATGTTGGAGCTATTGTAATGTCATAGTGCAACACGTCATTCATGTGTTTGCGGTGATGTTGGTGTAAACAAAGCTGCTGAGCTAACAGTCATCTAAAAGTATAGCACATATAATTATGTACAGTATAGGATACTTGATAATGGACAATGATGCACCTGGTTTATGTACATAATATTATACTTCTTATCGTTATTTTAGAGTGTACTCCTTGTACTTATATTTTTAAAAGTTTGCTGTAAACCAGCCTCAGGCAGGTCCTTCAGGAGGTATCTAGAAGGCGGCATTGCTATCATAGGAGATGACAGTTACATGGGTATTACTGCCCTGAAGACCTTGCGGTTGGACAAAATATGGAGATGGAAGACAGTGATATTGATGATCCTGACCACAACCCTGTGTATTGTCTGAGTTTTTTTTTTTTTTTTTTTTTTTGAGATAAAGTTACACTCTTGTTGCCCAGGCTGGAGTGCAATGGCGCGATCTCGGCTCACTGCAACCTCTGCCTACGGGGTTCAAGTGATTCTCCTGCCTCAGCCTCCCAAGTAGCTGGAATTGCAGGCATGTGCCACCACACCTGGTTAATTTTGTATTTTTAGTAGAGACAGGATTTCTCCGTGTTGGTCAGGCTGGCCTTAAACTCTCGACCTCAATTGATCCACCTGCCTTGGCCTCCCAATGTGCTGGGATTACAGGTGTGAGCCACCATGTCCGGCTGTGTCTGAGTTTTTACAAAAAAGTTTAAGAAGTAAAAAATTAAAAAAATTATAAAAATAGAAAAAAGCTTATAGAATAAGAATATGAAGAAAAAACATTGTCTAGCTGTACAACATGTTTGTGTTTTAAGCTGTGCTATTACCAAAGAGTCAAAAAGATTTTTTAAAAATTTAAAATATTATAAAGTAAAAAGTCACGGTAAGGTAAGGTTAATGTACTATTGAAGAAAGAATGTTTAAAGTGAATTTAGTGCAGCCCAAGTGTACAGTGTTTCTGAAGTCTGCAGCAGTGCACAGTCATGCCCTAGGCCTTCACATTCACGCACCGCTCACTGACTCACCCAGAGCCACGTCCAGTCCTGCAAGCTCCACTCATGGTAAGTGTCATGCACTTTCCCCAAAGCAACTGAGAAATGTTCCCTTCTAAATAATAATAGCTACCCCAAGCCCCTTTTTCTTTAGTATTTTCTATATTGCCAGTTAGAGCTCAGAGCATTGTCAGTGTTGTACTTCATGGAACCTTCTGTATGAACGTATGAAGGTGTGTTTTTTTTTAATCTCCATTTTTACAGGTGAGAAAAGCTGAAGCTTAGGTGAAATAATTTATCCAAGGTCATATGGTAATGAAAAGGGATTTGAACCAGGTATTTCAATTCAAAAGTATTCTTTTTGTAATCTACTTGATTAGGGGTCGGCAACCTTTTTCTGGGAAGAGCGAGATAGTAGGTAAATATTTGAGGCTTCATGGACCACACAATCTCTGTCTTAACTACTCAACTCTGTCTTGTACTGTGAAAGCAACCACAGGCAATAGGCAACCAAATAAGTGCAACTGTGTTCCAATAAAACTGTATTTACAAAAATAAGCGGTAAGCCAGGTTTTGGCTGGAGGGCTCTAGCTTGCCAATCTTTGCCCTAGACAATGAAAATAGCTTTATTTTTTTTTTCATGGTTCTATAGTTGCCCCCTTCTAAAGGAAATAAGTTCATATGAGGTAGTATACAATTTGATGTTACATAGTCACCTGTAAAAAAAAAACCAATTGGCCCAGCGCGGTGGCTCACGCCTATAATCCCAGCACTTTGGGAGGCTGAGACAGGCGGATCACAAGGTCAGGAGTTCAAAACCAACCTGGCCAATATGGTGAAACTCCATCTCTACTGAAAAAGTACAAAAATTAGCCAGGCATGGTGGCGCACGCCTGTAGTCCTAGCTACTCAGGAGGCTAAGGCAGGAGAATTGCTTGAACCTGGTAGGTGGAGGTTGCAGTGAGCTGAAATCATGCCATGCTGCACTCCAGCCTGGGCAACAGAGTGAGACTCCGTCTCAAAAAAACAAACAAACAAAAAAAATCATTGCAATCAATAAAACAAACATACCCCGGTGGCTCAAGCCTGTAATCCCAGCACTTTGGGAGGCCGAGACGGGCGGATCACAAGGTCAGGAGATGGAGACCATCCTGGCTAATACGGTGAAACCCGGTCTCTACTGAAAAATACAAAAAACTAGCCGGGTATGCCGGTAATTGTAGGGCGAGGTGTGCGGGCCTGGCACTGTAGTTCCCCCAGCTACTTGGGAGTGCTGAGGCAGGAGAGGCTGTACCCTCAGAGGTGGATCTTGGCAGGAGAAGCTGAGATCCGGCGCGAGCGGGCACTCCAGCCCGGGAGCCCGACAGAACAGATAGACTCTTCCGACTCAAAAAAAAAAAAAATAAAAAAATAAAAAAATAAAAAAAAAAAAAAAACATACGCACTCCCCAAAGTTTCCTAGTGCTCCTTTGCAACGTCCTCCCTTGCCACGATTCACTCACCATCCCCGAGCAACCACTCATCTGCTTTCTGTGCTATTGATTGGTTTTCATTTTTACAGAATTTTATATAACGGAAAAATGCAGTATGTACCGCTTCTGTGTCTGCCTTTTTCACTCAACATAATTATTTTGAGATTTATCCATGTTGTGTGTAGGGGACTTTGATGAATTCCGATTTATTGCTTTTCTGTTCTCTTATGGTCTATGCTTTTTGTGTTGTAGTTTATCTTTGCAAACCTAAACTCACTAAGATTTTCTCCTGTCTTCTAGAAATTTAGTTGTAAAATTCTAGAAAATTTGTATTTTTAGTTTTCTTATCTAGTCTATGATCCAATTCAAGTGAATTTGTTATGTATGGGATGAGTAAAAAATCAAGATTCCCTTTTTTTTTTTTTTTTTGGCATGTGGCTAATTTGTCCACTACCATTCACTGAAAAGATTTTCCTCTCCCCGGTCAGTTGCCTTGGCACCTTTGTTAAAGATCAGCTGACCATATGTGAGACTATTTACGGACTTTCTATTTTATTCCATGAATCTATTTTTCTGTCTTTATGCCAATACCACACGTTCTTCATTATGGTAGATTTTAAACAAATCTTGATATTAAGTAATGTAGTCCACCAACTTTGTACTTTTTCAAAGTATCTATTATATTTGAAGTCCTTTGTATTTCCATGTAAATTTTAGAATCAGCTTGTCAATTTTTATGAAAAAGCCTGCTGCAATTTTAAGTGGGATTGTATTAACATATAGATCAGTATGGGGAAACATGTAATCAAGTCTTTGATCTAAAAAAAAAATGATACAGCCTTTCATTTATTTACATGTTTTTAAATTTCCTTGAGAAATGTTCTGTAGTTTTCAGGTACAGGCCTTGTATGTCCTTTGTCAGATTTTTCCCCTAAGTATTTCATATTTTTGGATGCTGTTTAATTGTATTTTAAAACCTCAATTACAGATAGTTCATTGCTAGTATATAAAAATACAAATTGTTTTGTATATTGCTTTCTTATCCTGCAACTTTGCTAAATTTACGTATTCACTATAGTGTTCTTTTTTTGTAGCTTCCTTAAGATTTTCAACATAGATGATTATGTCATCTATGAGTAAATATGATTTTATTTCTTCCATTCTAGTCTGTATGTCTTTTATTTCCTTTTCTTGCCTTATTGCACTGGCTAGGACCTCTAGTACAATGTTGTATAAACATAGTGAGTGTGGTCATGCTTTCCTTTTCCTAAACTTAGATGAAAGACATTCAGTTGTTAATCATTAAGTAAATGTGAGCTGTAGGTTATTCAAAGATGTCCACATCAAATTGACATCCATAAAGTTGAGAAATTTCTCTTTTATTCCTGATTTGACAAGGGTTTTTTTTTTAAACCAGGAATAGATGTTAGATTTTGTCAAGTGCGTTTGCTCCACTTATTGAATAATCATATATATTTTCTTTTTAAGTCTGCTTATGTGATTAATTACACTAATTGACTTTTGAATGTTAAACCAACCTTTCAAGTTTGTTAAACCAACTTAGGATGAACCACACTTGGTCACAATGTATTATCATTTTCATAAATTGTTGTATTAGATTTGCTAAAATTTATTAAGGATTTTAACAAATCCTTATGGAAGATATTTGTAGTGTTCTTGTAATGTCCTTTTCTGGTTTTAGCATCAGAGAAGTGCTGGTCTCAGAAATTAAGCTGGAAAGTATTTAATTCTTTGTAATATTTGGAAGAGTTTGGATAAAATTGGTATTCTTATTTTCCTAAATATTTGATAGAATTCACCGCTAAAGCCATGAAATCTTATGGATCTGGATCTTTATGAAAATCTTTGAAATTACAAATTCACTTCCTTTAGTAGATAAGAGGCCATTAATGTTATCTATTACTTATTGAATAGTCTCTGGTAGTTTGTGTCTTTCAAGAAATTTTAACATTTTATCTAAATTGTTGAATATATTGACACAAAGGTTTTCATAATATTTCTGAATTGCCCTTTTAATATTGGTAGACTCCATGGTGATCTAATTATCATTCCTAATATCAGTAATTTATATTTCTTTTCTTTTTTTCCTGATCAGTCTTGCTAGAGATTTATCAATTTCATTCATCTTTTTAAAGAAGCAGATACTGTATTCATTGATTTTCTCTATTGTTTTTATTTTTCTGTTTCATTGATTTCTACTCTAACCTTTATTGTGTTATTTCTTCTTCTTTGGGTTTCATTTGCTTTTCTTTGTTTAGTTTTTTAAGGTAGATAGTGAAGTTCTTGATTTGAGATCCTTCTTCTTTTCTATAATAGGCATGAAGTGCTATACATTTCCCTTTAAGCACTGCTTTTGCAGCATCCGGCACATTTTAATATGTTATCTTTTCATTTTCATTCAGTTTTAAATACTGTTTAAAATACTCCTAATTTTCCTTCTGATTTCTTCCTTGAACCTAGGTTATTCGGAAGTATATTATTTAGTTTCTATTAATTTGAAGATTTTCTAGACATATTTCCAATACTGACCTCTAATTCAGTTATATTCCATTCAGTTCAATGAACATACCTTGTATGACATTAATACTTTTAAATTTATTGGGATTTATTTTATGTTCCAGAATATGATCTATCTTAGTACAAGTTCAGTGTTTACTTGGAAAGGATATGTATTCTGTTGTTGCTGAGTGAAGTGCTCAAAAAATGTCAATTAGGTTCAATTGGTTGATATTATCATTTAAATATTCTATATCTTTACTGATTTTCTTTCCAGTTCTTCTATCAACTGTTGATAGAGAGTTGTAGACATCTCTGACAATACTTGTGGATTTCTCTTTGCTGTCTTCTTCATTTTGTTTCATGTATTTTGAAGTTCTTTCATAAATATTTATGATTGGAAATGGTAAATATAAATATTTATGATAAATGGTAAATATAAATATTTATGATTGCATAAATATCTATGATTGTTATTACCTCTTGATTAGTGACCTCTTCATCTTTATAAAATGATCTTCTTTATGTCTAGTAATAATCTTTGTTCTGAAATTTGCCTTGTGTAGTAATAGTCATTCCAGTTTTCTTTTGATTAGTATTATCAGGTTATATAATTTCCCATGTATTTTCTTTTCACCTCTTGTTTCCTTGTATTTAAAGCATGCTTCTTACAGGCAGCATAGTTGGGTCTTGTGTTTTTATTCAGTCTGACAATCTCTGACCTTTAATTGTGGTATTTAGGTCTTGAAATTTAATTTTATTATTTGTATTATTGGTTTTAAATTACCACATATTCAATTGTTTTCTATATATTTCATCTGTTCTTTGTTACTTTTTTCTTTTTTGTCCTTTTAGTGTTTCTCTAAGGTTTATAATTTACATCTTTAACCAATCGCAGTCTAACTTAAAATAATGTTATACTGCTTCATAGATAATACAAGAATCTTACATCAGTACACTTCCATTTCCCCCTTCCCTGATTTTGTACTAATGTTGACATACATTTTACTCATATATATGGCTTAGACCCCACAATACATTGCTACTAGTTATAATAATAAACAATCAATTATCTCTTAAAGAGTCTTTAAAAATAGGAACCAATATTATATTTAATCACACATTTACTTTTCTGGTTTATTTTATTTTTTTGAACAGATCCAGATTTTCTTCTCTTTTTGTTTCTTCTTAAAAAACATACTATAACTTTCCTTATAGTACAGCTCTGCTGGTGATGATACTTTTAGCTTTTGTATATCTGAAAATATTTTTACTTCACATTTGTTTTTTGTCGTATGTTTTAGCTGAGTATAAAATTTTACGTTGACAGATTTCTGTTTTTAGTGCTTTTAAGATGTTGCCCCACTATCTTCTGCTTGCACTTTTTCTGACAAGGTGTCTGATTTATTCTTATATTTATTCCTCTGTATGTAAGGTGTGTTTTATTTCCCAGGATGCATTTAAGGTTTCCTATTTATCATTGCTTTTAATAATTTTGAATATGATATGACTTGTAGTTTTCTTCACATTTCTTGTGCTTGGAGTTTACTGAGCTTCTTGGATCTGTAGTTTCACAGTTTTCATCAAGTTTGAAAGTTTTTGGCCATTAATTTTTCAAATATATTTTCTGTCCTTTCTGATCCTTTATAGACTCTAATTACGCATGTATGAAACTACTTAAAGATGTCCCACAACTCACTGATGCTCTGTTTATTTTTATTGTCAGCCGTTATATGTGTTTATTTGCAGTTTTTACTGGTTTTCTTTAAGTTTACTAATCTTTTCTTCTTTGACATCTAAACTGTGATTAATCCTATCCAATATGTATTTTTACATAACCAATATGTATTTCACATAACCATGGACAATTCAGAACTACTGGTATGTGGACTCCACAGTTTTCAGGAACCAAATTCTTCTATTGCTTTGCCATCTTTGACTTTTGAATTCCATGTTGTGGGTGGAGTCAACTGTCACATCAGTAATCAGGCCAGCAGGAATGAGGTAAGAACTGGAGCAGGACATAGCATTTCCCTTCAAGGACATTTTCTTGAAGTTGCATTTGTCAATTCTCTTTCCATTTCATTGACCGGAACTTAGTCAAGTGACCACACTGACATGGAAGGCAGTCTGAGTAATGTAGTCCATATTTGAATGGCCATGTGCCCAGGTAAAAACATCTTCATAGACTATGGGGAAAATAGATACTGGGAGACTCCTTGCAGTCTCTGCCACTGGCTGTTGGGTACCTCATTTTCCTCTCTCTTCTTATTACTTTATTCAATCTTCAATCAAGAGTCAAGATCAAGTAGTTGGGTCTCTTATGTGACACAGACCCATGAGTGGTAGGAGGCCAATGGTCTACATCCCTATGGGGCAAGGACTCTAGTCAACTGTCCCTTAAAACATACATCTTCTTGGAAATGGTAAAAAAGAATGCAATTGTAGCTTTGGTATTCATGGACATAATAATAAAATATTGAAATACAAAGTTTGGAAGCAGTGGACTTGAATTAAATGCAAGCAGAACAAATAACAACTTTGATGATAATAATCTTCACATGACACTAACTTTTCAAAAGTGTTTCCACATTCTGAATATTATTGTACTTGATAGTGAAAATAATCATAATTTGTTGAAACTTATATTAGTTCCCTATTGTTACTGTAACAGATGATCACACATTTAGTGGCTCAAAACAACACACATTTATTATCACAGTTCTGGAGGTCAGAGTGTCAGAAATAGGCCTTACAGGGCTACCATTAAGGTGTTGGCAGTGTTGAGTCCTTCCAAAGGTTCCAGGGGAGAATTCATTCCCCACCTCTTCCAGCTTCTAGAAGCCATCAGTATTCCTTGGCTCATGGCCTCACCCTCCTCTGCTACTCATGCTGATCTCCTGCCTCCCCCTTCTAAGGATCCTCGTGATCACACCAGGCCCACCTGGCTAACCCAAGATAATCTCCCATCTCAAGATTCATGTTTTCTTCACACCTGTGGAGTCCCTTTTGCCACACTAGGTAATATTCACAGGTTCCAGAGATTGGGGCATGTGTTTTTACATCATGAGTGTTGTGGATTGAATGTGTGTGTCTCCTCCAAGTGCATGTATCACAGTCCTAACCCCCAATGTGATGGCATTCAGAGGTGAGGTTATTCACTGGGGCTCCACCTATATCATGAGGGTGGAGGCCCCATGAACGGATTAGTGCTATTATAAAAGAGACCTTAGAGAGTGCTTTGGCTTCTTCCAGCCACAGAGAAAAAGCTGGCTGCCCATGAGCCAGGAAGCAGGTTCTCAGCAGACACTGAGTCTTTCAGGGCCTTGACTGTGAACTCCCCTGCCTCCGGAAGTGTGAGAAATAAATATTTACTGTTTAAGCCACTCAGTCCATAGTATTTTGTTACAGCAGCCCAAATAGGCTGAGACAGTAGGTTTTATTATTATTCGGGTATGGTGAGGGAAATGGGTCAGGAGATGACTGCCATTCCGTAGAGAGTGTGTTAGTCACAGTTGAAGAGCAGCAGTCACACCATGCCAAGCAGGGCCATGTGGGGAAGCACCAGGATGAGTCAGGAGGCAGAGGGAATGAGAAGAAAATGTGGGCAAGAGACTTTATTATGGGTTGTGAGGGGGAAATGTAGGGCAGGCAAGCAGGTGTAGTATTACCCATTTTAAATAATTTCACCGGGCTCTAGGGCATTGTGGCTATTTCTAGTTGTTTAATATCTGTCCCTGGGGTGATTAGGGCAGGGGGATAGTGGCTCCGCAAGTGAGAGCTAGATAAAGGGGGTCACTGGGGGAATGGGCTTTGGATTGGTGGCTTGCATACAAAAGGCATACTTGCAGGTGAGTCCTTTACCACTACTAGGAACTGACCAACCCTGGGAGGGGGAGTCTCTCCAGGATCAGCAAGACCCCAGAAGTCAAAACATCAGAGAATATAGAAACTAGAAAGGCACGATTAGAAGAACATGGACATCCCGTAATGTAAGTATGACATTCAGTGTAAGTGTTAGATTCAGTTTACAGACGAGAAATTTGAGACTCAGACATTAAATAACAATTGTTGCATAGTCTCTAAGAGGTAGAGACAGAATTCAAAGCCAAATCTGCCCAAATACAGCTCATTCTCCTTAAATAAATGTCGATATCCGCAGTTTTACAAATCACAACCATTTATCAATGAAAACAACTCTATACAGGTAAGGGAGGCATCCTTCATGAATTCTTCCTCCCATTTCCACAATTCTTGCAGTTAATCAAACAATCTGAGCCAGTCTTCACTTCATGAGAAAAGCTATCTCCAAAATGCCGAGGATGTAAACAACTATAGAATATAATGACTTTATGGCAGAAAACCTCCTACGATGTGGAAGAAAGGAGACCTTCGTCATCTTTTCCTGTCGTGGACGTCTTAGTGTGTTGAGGTGTGTTCTGTGACTTCTGTGGAAAGGGCATGGCTGTGTCCTTCTATGCATTTTGCAGTCATTCCCATCTGCAAACACCATTCCTTCCGTAAATAACAGTCACTTGTTAACTCCAGGAGCTATTGAGTTCCCTTTCTTTAATACACACTTCTGTGGGCTTGCTGTCTGCTTCTTCCTTGCAGTCATGGTAACCGTTGTTGGGTAATGCATGGTTGCCAGGCTCCTGAACGGGAGTGAGATTTTTTTTAAACCTGATGTCACATCCAGGACAAACAAGAGAAGTCCTTTTAGCCATATAGGACTCCTATATAACAAGAGTCTTTTAAGTCGTGTGACCTAAGGTGTCCCCTCCAACTACTTTGGTAAGGGTCCTCCACCCGCAGAGATCTGTCTCTATTCTGAGATGGAGAAATAATGATTAGAGACATTATGCATAAAATGCCTGCTGTGCCGGCATCCATAGGTGGACCAAAATTCAGTTAATGCTCACAATTGCCTTAAACATAGGTATTAATATAATTGCCATTTTACAGATGAGAAGAGCTAAAATTTGGAACATCGAGCCTGATGTCCAGCAATGAGAGTGAAGCTGGGATTTGGACCCGTGTGAATGATTCCAGGTTAGAGTGTGTGCTGTAAAACGCTCTTGCTGGTTCACCTGAAGTTTAGGGCACATACCATTTTCATTATGTGTATTTTATTACCCACCAGTTTTCTTGTTCTAGAGGTGAAAGGATAGGCTCTCTTCTCAATGAGTGAGCTTATACCCAGAAAATGCAGACTTTCAGGAAACTGGCAAAACCAAGGCAAACTTTCTCTAACAAGGAGAAAGGGAGAACTCTTGACCAAAAGAGATAGTAAAGGGCAGCTGTGACCAACTGCAACACCCCTCCCCTCCACACACACACACACACACACACACACACACACACACACAACACACACACACACTGTGGGAGGTGCACTGCCCTGATTCCACCTGGTGGATGGCAGGGGCGGTGCTGGGCCTCTCTGGAGTCTCTGAGCCTTTCCATTTCCTATAAGCTGGGATGGTCCTGCTATGGAGGCTGGCCGGACATTCTGGCCTGTGATGGCATAATTCACTACCAATGATTTAACAACAAACAGCTAGAGTCTAATCACACTCAGACATTCAAAATCTACCACTTCATTGCAATGCCGCATCAGCCAGCTTTACAAGCAAGGTGTCAACATGAGACTGTGTTAGTCCATTCTTGCATTGCTATAAAGAAAGAAATGCCTGAAACTGAGGAATTTATTTTAAAACAGGTTTGATTGGCTCATGGTTCTGCAGGCTGTACAGGAAGCATAGCAGCTTCTGCTTCTGGGGGAGGCCTTAGGAAACTCACGATCATGGTGGAAGGCAAAGCGGGAGCAGGTGTCTTCCATGGCAGGAGCAGGACCAAGGGAGCAGAGAGGTGCCACAGACTTTTAAATAACCAGATCATGTGAGAACTCACTATCAGGATGATAGCTCCAAGGGGGTTGGTGGTAAAGCATGAGAAACTGTCCCCATGATCCAATCATCTCCCACCAGGCCCCATCTGCTACATTTGGGAATTGCAATTCAAATGAATCTGGGTGGAGACACAGATCCAAACCATATCAGAGACCAAAGAAGGACAATCTTCCTATAAAGTTATATTTGCTTAAGGGGTTCCCAAAGTGGATTTCCCTGGGGGCCTCTTCTGTGGCACCATGTCACTACACTGTGTCAGCACATCACGACACTGTGGCAGCACGTCACGACACTGTGAGGCATTATTCCTTGAACTATCTGCACCTTATTGACACTCAGATGTCGGCTGACATTCTTAACCCGTGTGAGAGTTTTTAGATTGGTAAGAACAAAAATAAACGTGAACAACCACACATAGAATTAGGAGAAATAAAAAATAAGCTGTTAATCAAAAGAAAAAAAATGAACTGCCAAAAAGGATATGAAAGTAGCCAGTCTTATTCTTAATGAAAGAAATGTAAAATCAATAAGATGCTCTCTTTATTTATCTGCCCTAGAAAAAACAAAAGTAAAACTCTTCTGTAGACAGTATAAGAAAACATTTATATATGCTGCAGTGAGAGTATAAATTGGTTTAATTATTACAAAAAGACATCTTGGAAAAAAAACCACCTTAAAAGCAATAGATTACATAGTTAGATAAGATAGGTAGAGCTAGGTAGGCACACACACACACACACACACACACACACACACGGAGTAAAAAACATACAGTAGTTCTCCCTTCTTCGCGGTTTTGCTTTTCCGTTACCTGAAACCGTGTTGTCCAAAATATTATAACTGTGTTCAACTATGGTCCAAAAATATTACACACAATAAGGTATTTTGACAGAGAGAGAGAGAGAGCACCCATGCACCCATATTCACATAACTTTTATTAGAGCATATTGCTATAATTGTTCTGTTTTATTATTAGTTATTGTTGGTAATCTCCTACTGCGCCTAATTTATACCTTAAACTTGATCATAAGTATGCATGCATAGGAAAAGACAGTATCTAGAAGGTTCTGAACTACGTGGTTTCAGCATCCACTGGGGAGCTTGGAATGTACCTACGGCAGGTGAGGGGAGACTACTGTGTATATACTGCATGTCCTTTGACCCAGCAACCCAACTTTCAGGCATGTAATCTGAGGTGATTAAGAATATATGACCAGGCTGGGTGCAAGTGGCTCACGCCTGTAATCCCAGCACTTTGGGAGGCTTGCAGATCACCTGAGGTCAGGAGTTCGAGATCAGTCTAGCTAACATGGCAAAATCCCGTCTCTAGTAAAAATACAAAAATTATCTGGGTGTGGTGGTACATGCCTGTAACCCCAGTTACTCAGGAGGCTGAGGCAAAAGAATTGCTTGAACCTGGAAGAAGGAGGTTGCAGTGAGCTGAGATCGCGCCACTGCACTCCAGTCTGGGCGACAGTGCGAGACTCTGTCTCAGAAAAAAAAAAAAAAAAAAGGAAAAAAGGATGTATGACCAATATACTTGAAAAGATGCTTAACCTCATTAGAAATCAAAAAAATGCAAATAAAACACAAGGTTCCATTTTTAATCAAAGTGGCAAAAATCAAAAGTTTGATCATATAAAGCGTGGGCGAGGTTGTGGTGGCATACGCGCCCTCAGCCGCTCTCGGGTGAGGGCGTTATTTTGCAGCTACTTTGGTGGGCAAAATGTTTCTCCTCTACGACCTAACATTCTGAATCTGCCCAGAGAGACATTTGCACATGTGCACAAGGTGAAGACTGAATGCAGCATTGTCTGTCTCAGCAAAAGCTAAACACGACCCAAATATCCAGGGATAAGAAAATAGCTCAATAAACGTCGGCTTATCCTTATTATGGAATCCCACACAGTAGTTGCAGATCTTCGTGTGTTGACGTGGAAACGTCTCCAAGTCATACTGCCAAGTGAATGTACAGCACGTTAACATCTGTGCACCACTCGGTCTCACAAATGAAAACGATTCAGCGTGTCTATCTATCTGTATCTCACTTAGGTATCTGAAAATACACGTACGTACATTTCAAAAAAGGGTACACATTAACCAATAATAGCGGGTGTCTCTATGATGGCTATAACAACTCGATTGAACCTGGTTAACAAGGACTTTAGTCTTACCTGTTTTCAGTAAGTTTTTATCAAGAACATACGTCCGTTTATAGTATGTATAACTTTAAAATGTTTTAAAAAGTAACTGTGAAGATTTCACTACACTAATACTTACCAAGGCATTATTTGGTATAGTGAAAATTTGGAAATGGCTTAATTGTCCAACTACAAGGTATTTAGTTAAATATATTATGGGAGATCTCGATAGATTACAACACAACCATCAGAACAATATTTAGAAGTCCAGTAAACAACCGAGAGGAAATGTTCAGAATAATGATCAAGAGAAAAAAGCAGATTAAGCGACAGAGTGCACCTCATCAAACACCTGTCAACTCCAGGGTCCAGGGCAGAGATGTCAGATTCCAAAATCGGAGCATGCTGGCCCAAAGGCTAAAGGTTCAGTAATACCGAAGTCAGCAATGTTGGTGACTAAAGTCACCATCGTGCAGAGACAACAGAAAACTGAGGGCCAAAGAAATTGAGAAGAAAGCCAGGCCGGATGGCTGGATCAAGGATGGAGGCAAAGTGCTAAGGGTGCTGCTGCCTTTGACGAATCCCATCTGCACCTCTCCTCCTTCCACACCCTTCTGGAGTAGGCCCAGCTGTGCCCAGGGTCTGATCCCAGGGACTGATTGTCTGGAGTCTGCAGGAGGTCTGGGCCTCGTCCTCTAACTGCTTGAGCAGGGACCGGGTCAGGCAAAGGACAATGGCCTCCACCTGCTGGGAGATCTTTCCAGACCACAGAGTGGAACCTGCAGAGTGCAGAGGCCTTCTGGTTTGCTGGACAGTGGTGTGCATTCCAGGCTCAACTCTTCATTCCTCCACGGAGTAAAAAGCCCTGCTCCACCTCCCGAGAGCAAGGTTAGGTTGTGAATACCCTTTCCTTTGACGTATTGAGAAACGGGTCCACATTCATTCAGTCACGAGAAACGTGACTCAAAATGGAAGTTTCCTCCTTGAAAGTCAAGAATGAATGTTAGAAAATTAAGTGGCAGAATTAGTCAAAGAGCAGCCCCTTAGTGGAATAGACTTGACATTACGGAAAAGGAACAGAGAGCAGGAGAGAGAACAGAAAAAGGGGGTGGGTGGGTAAAGGGGGGAGAGAGAGAGAGAGAGCTTGATTTCTGCGTTTATAAATGACAATGTGGTTTTGTCTAACCGCCTGCTGCAGCAGGGCTGAGACACAACGGAATCTGTGCCCTCCCGTGCGGTGGAGGGTAGGAGATCAGAAGGACGAGAGGCTGGGGAGAGGGCGAGATTTGTAAATACAGCTGCAAAATCATCAGGCTTCTAAGCACAAGGCAGTTATGGTTAAAAAAAAATTAAAATTAAAAATTTAAATAAGTTTAACAGTTTAAAAAATTAAAATAAGCAACGAAACCAACCACCCAACACGTTCGAATCCCGGCATGAGTTTGAAGATCCAGAAGTGGGAGAATTGAATGGGGAGAAAGGAGGAAGGTGCGTTTCTGCTGCAGGAGGCCAATGCCAAGTGTGGGAGAATTGAATGGGGAGAAAGGAGGAAGGCGCGTTTCTGCTGCAGGAGGCCAATGCCAAGTGTGGGAGAATTGAGTGGGGAGAAAGGAGGAAGGCGCGTTTCCGCTGCAGGAGGCCAGTGCCCAGTGTCAGAGAGGATTCCTGAGGATCCAGAAGTGGGAGAATTGAATGGGGAGAAAGGAGGAAGACGCGTTTCTGCTGCAGGAGGCCAATGTCAAGTGTCAGAGACGATTCCTGACGCTGGGAGCCTCTGAGTTCAACTCATTATTTCCATTTGTTCATTTTTTTTTTTCTACTGTGTTTCAATACCTTTTCCTCCTCCGGCTTTTCTACCTGCATGAAATACTTACTGGTGGTGAAGGGGACGAACAATTCTAAGCCTGTTGTTTGTTTTACAAGTGGACTCTTGCATGGAGAGGAAGCTCAGGCGCCGGGTGGCTGGGCAGGAGGGCCACTGTGTGCCAGGTTCCAGCAGACTTGCAGACCTGCCCAGGGCAAGCGGAAGAACTGGTGAAACCTGCACGCCTGCTTTGAAGATCTCAAGAACAATTTGCTTTGCTTCTATGGTTAAGCCTGCAAACATATTAAAAGCTTTTCTGGGTGATTTGTCAATGGATTTAGTTAAACAATTTAGAACTTGACCCTGGGAATCGGTCTGTGCTTTAGAGCAACACTGACACCACGTGTTTGAATCTTTAGGACTGAAAGGAAAGTAAGATCATGAATGGAGGACAAGGAGAGATCCCAAATATAGCAGCTCTCATTATGAGGACGCGCTCATTTTACCCACTGAGGCTCTGAAAGGGTCAGCGGTGATGAGCTGGTCTGGCCTCTGCCTGCTCCACCCAAAAGTGAATGTGGGTGTCTGTGATTCTTGGAGTCCCTTTAGGTAGAAAAGATTTTTCAGGGACTATTTTGATTTTAAAAATTAATATTCAACTTATTGAAGCTAGTTCTTAAGTTTTTAAAGTTCAGCTTCTAAATCTTATTACTTTATTTATTAGGAAAGTGTATGCTCAACATGCACTAAGTGTAGTATTTGGGAAAGTCTGTCGATCAGAAATGAAAATATTCAAAAAGAAACCCGAATATAAAAAATGGGAAAAGTACACTTACAATATTTAAGGGGCTAATTAAATTTGCTATGGGATCCCTTCAAATATTGACATTTCCTTTACAGATTTATTATATTCAGATTTTTTCAAGGGTATCTGACTGAGAAGCTTCCCCAAATACTTAGATGACTTTTAAAATTATATAAAATAAACATAAAATAAAACAGCATGTTAAGTTGCTGAAATGACCACATATTGTTTTCAAATTTTAAAACTTATGCTTTCAATTTAATATCATACATGTAAATAACTAAAAGCATGTAACATTAGAATCAAGACTCATAAGACTTCCAAAACACTTTGGTAGGCCTAGGTGGGCGGATCGCCTGAGGTCAGGAGTTCAAGACCAGCCTGGCCAACACGGTGAAACCCCAACTCTACTAAAAATACAAAACTTAGCCAGGCATGGTGGCATGTGCCTGTAATCCCAGCAACTTGGGAGGCTGAGGTAGGAGAATTGCTTAAACCTGGGAGGCAGAGGTTGCAATGAGCCGAGATCGCACCACTGCACTCCAGTCTGGGCAACAGAGTGAGAATCCATCTCAAAACAAACAAACAAACAATTAAACAAAAGCAGTGCATTCCATTAGAGGATAAGTGGTCTATCTGACATTGAGAGGAGGTGCGGCCCTCCCTCTGCCTTATTTCTAAGTTTTGGCTAATTTTTCCTAAAATTGTTATAAAAGACTTTGCTGATGCAGCATTTAAAAAATAATGCATTGAGAAACCAAAACTTATGGTTCTGGCTTTTAAACTGGCAGAACAATGATGGAAAATCAGCCAACTTTTGTCTCTCCCTTCAGAAATGTTGCTGAGCACATCTGGTTCATCACTTCCCTGGCCTCCTCCTCACAGTCATTTGGTTCCTATGGCCTAAAAGTGTGTTGTGTAATTACTGCTAGGACTTTCTATCTACTCACTGTAAGTTTTGCTGCTGGCACTTTTACTTGGATTTTTAATTTAGATTTGCATTTACTTGGCTTGCTTGTGTACCAGTGCCAACTAAATTATGATACAATGGTTTCTTATTACTTAGAATTTTTATTTTAACCTTGGTTAAAGTTCTCTTTTGGACTTAATTAGATTCTTAATTATATAATCATTTTTAAAATCATGTTAGCATCTCTGGGCAGTCACAACTGTGTCATGACGGTTACTTGACAAATATTGATTGTAGGGGACTGCTGATTTTAACATGTCCTCAGTTTCAGAGATGTCAAACTGTGGGTTGGTGGGGAACATGTCTCAGATCTGATGAAACATGGGACATCACAGAGTATCTGAAAGATTAAATTGAGAGTCTAGCATACAGAACACTTGTAGCATCTATTTTTTGGTTCTTCATAAATGTTAATTCCCCTTTCCTTCTCCCAATACTAAACTTTAGGTGACTTGACTAACGTACATCTGCCTCCTGTGAAAAGCAATGCAGAGCATTGGGGAACAGTCAACTATTGTAAGGCTTTCCCAACCGCCAGCTTCTACAGACCCTGGTTCTTCCCTTATTCTTACCTGTGTGGGCGTCTATCTGACAGGGCTGGAGGAGGGTCTGAGGTCTACCTGCTGCCATGAAGTCACGAACATGTGAATCAGAATGCTATTTGGTTTAGGTCTAATATTGCTTCTACTGATGCCCTAACCTACAGAGTAACACTTGACACAACGTTATTTTTGGGGGGATGTATTCCTTTTCCTTTTTAAAGAAACGTGTATAAATGTATGGTGTACAAGTGCCGTTTTGTTACATGCATAGATTGCCTAGTGGCCAAGTCAGGGCTTGAGGGTACCCATCACCCAAATAATGTACATTGCATCCATTAGGCAATTTCTTGTTATCTACCTGTCTCCTGCCCCTCACTCTTCTTAGGCCCTATTGTCTATCATTCCGCTCTCTACATACATGTAGCACCCACTTATGAATGAAAACATGAGTTATTTGACTTTCTGTGTCTGGCTTGTTTCACTTAAGATAATGACCACCAGTTTCACCCATGTCGCTGCAAAAGCCATGATGTCATTCTTTTTGATGGCCAAATAGTATTCTATTGTGTAAATAACACTTTTTCTTTATCCAGTGGATTTTCTTCTTCCATTGATGGACACTTAGGTTGGCTCTACAGCTTTATTACTGTCACTAGTGCTACAATAAATATATGAGTGAAGGTATCTTTTTGATAAATTGATTGTTTTTCTTTTGCGTAGATAACCAATAGTGGAGTTGCTGGATCAAATGGTAGCTCGATTTTTAGTCTGAAAAATCTCCATACTGTTTTCCATGGAGGTTGTACTAATTTACATTCCCACCAATAGTGAATGAGTTCTTTTGTCTCTACATCCTTGCCAACATCTGTGATTTTCTGTCTTTTGAATAATAGCCATTCTGGCGGGGTAAGATGCTATCTCACTGTGGTCTGGGTTTGCATTTCTCTGATGATTAGTGATGCTGAGCATCTTTTCATATACCTGTAGGACATCTGTAGGTCTTCTTTTGAAAAAGGTCTATTCCTTTTTTTTTTTGCGTACTTTAAAAAGTACCTTGAAATGGGGTTTTTTGTCTTTGTTGTTGTTGAGGTGTTTGAGCTCCTTGTGAAGTCTGGATATTAGTTTCCTGTTGGATGAATAGTTTGCAAATATTATCTCCCATTCTGTTGGTTGTCTGCTCACTCTGTTGATTATTTCTTTTGCTGTACAGAAGCTCTTTAGTTGAACAAGTCCCATTTGTCCATTTTCGGTTTTGTTGCCTCTGCTTCTGAGCTTGCAGTCCACAATGTCATTTGATATGAATAGTACTGGGGAGTGCTTTCCAACCTTCTCCATGTCAGGGCACATACAACAAATGACACATTCATCCAGCCGCAGGGGTCAGCAGGGAGGCTCCTGGAGACGGATTCTCCTACCTAGGCCGCAGGAGGACGCCTCTCACACTGCAATCCTCCTGCTCCTGCTTAGGGCGGACAAGAAACTCGCGGTGTTTTTTATTGGAATCACCGGAATTACTGGACCTAAGGAAGGATGTCTGTCCCAAGAAGCCGAGAAGCAGGGGCGGGGGCATCCCTGGCAAGGGTGACTTTTGAGGAAAAGCGGCAGGCTGATGTGGTCAAGCTCCTGGGCACCGCTGGTCTGCGCGGCCCGGGGAGCATCAGGAGCCTGGCAGAAGGAACACGGCAGCGGGCGCCTGGACGGCAGAGGGAGGCGGAGAACAGTGCCGGGACAGCGCGCTCACATCTCCTGCTGTTCTGAGAGCCTCCTCCCCTGCTTCCTGCCCCAGAAAGCCCCATGCCGTCCTCGGGAACACCACCCACGGGCAAGCTCAGCATGGCTGTGACGGGTCTGGGTCCGGTGATGCTCAGCTCGGGAGATGCCAAAGAATCCAAATGTGAGGCCTAGCGCCCGCAGACACCCTTGGGGTGGGGGTACTGTTTGCTCTCCAAGTCACCAGCCAGGTTGTGCACCACGCCAGGACAACTCCGCAGGGCTGAGACACTTGGCTTCCCTGGGCCCAGCTCCTGGGCAGCACGTTCCATGTGTATGCCCTGAAATCACACCAATACATGCAGCCAACCCTGAGACTCAACCCCAAGGCCAGGGGACGGGCCGGTGCCTGGAGCAGCACAACGGGGTGCCCAGCTGTGACCCTGCCTACCTGGCAACCCTGAGTCTGGTGGCACTGGAGACTCAGCGCCACAATGATCCTTTCTTGAGTTACAAAAAAAAAAAAAAAAAAAAAGTTTAACAAATGAAGGCCATTGCTCTTACTTTTTTAAAAAAGGACTGACTGCTTAGGGAGCTGTAGCCACTTAGCCCTACCTGACCTCCACGAGTGAAGGGGCAGAGTCCCCACCTGTCACCATCTGCAGGACAGCCACGCTCTGCTGCACTCTCATTGGCTGGGAACCTCCAGCACTGGCTTTAGGCCCCATTGTGGACCCAAAGTGAAACTCTGAAAATAGAAATAAAGCAGCTCATGCTCCAGCAAACAAATACTATGATTTCTGTCTACTGGAAGAAATGAGTAACCAACCTCTCAAAAGTCAGAATTCAACTACAGCATGTGCACAAAACCACTCCCACTGCCTCTAGATGGGCACAGATGTTGACTCTGCCTCTCCTTCGCTGTTCTAATTTTCCTCATGAGCCCATGCCCACTGGGTAATAGGAAAAGCAAACTGAACTGCGTTTAGCATGAGCTGGTAAACTTAGTCTGTTTGCAATAATAGAAACTACTCTAGTGTCAAACAAATGCTCAGCCCCTTAGCAAAGACGTGATGTTCAGATTTTGCCCTCCCTGGCTCCATGGCAAGGTGATGCCTGTGCTCTGGATAGAGTGACCATTATAAATCATCTTCCAAAAAGGGCATTTTTTCATTTTTAGAAACAAGTGCCTGGTTTAGCATGCAATGCATATAAAAATAACGCGCCACTGTCCGTGTCCCCAAACCATCCTCAGGTAACCGTGGTTAGCAGTGTCCTTCAAAACATGCTCCCTGCATAGAGGAACCTTACACACGTAGGTGAGCTTTTTCTCATTATTACTTGGAATTACAGCATGCACCTTATTCTATAGTATTTATTTTTTAACCACTCACGTCAGATCAATCCGAGATGTGTTTGAGAGAGAAAGAGGGCACTATTAATAATTATGCCAGGACAGCAGGTGATGTTTGTTCACTCTAGTTAGAGAGGAGAGGTGTGGCTTAGGCAAACTCATGGCAGACCAGACAGTGAGGCCCATTTTGTGTCCTGTATTTACACGCCAGTCTGTGCAACAAAGCAGCTGGGTTGGTCCCCTTCCTGCACTGCGTTTGCCCTCTGAGGTGGGATTGGCCTCCTCTGGTCTTTTGGGGTGATGCTTTGCAGGCCTTGGTGGCATCTGAGGACCTGGAAACTGTTTTCTGGTTTTGACTCCTGATTCACTAAGGCTTGTTTGAAGCCACCCGAGATCTCTGTGTGCCAAGGTATCTCAATATGGCTGTGTGACCTTCATGTGGCTCGGGGGAACTGTCAGGACTCCAGGGTGCCACATGCAGGCCCCTGCACCCTACAGCCCCGCCTTGGACTTAACTGTCATCCACTTGCACCATTTTTTTTTTTTTTTTGAGGCGGAGTCTCACTCTGTCGTCCGGACTGGAGTGTAGTGGCCAGATCTCAGCTCACTGCAAGCTCCGCCTCCCGGGTTTACGCCATTCTCCTGCCTCAGCCTCCCGAGTAGCTGGGACTACAGGCGCCCGCCACCTCGCCCGGCTAGTTTTTGTATTTTTAGTGGAGACGGGGTTTCACCGTGTTAGCCAGGATGGTCTCGATCTCCTGACCTCGTGATCCGCCCGTCTCGGCCTCCCGAAGTGCTGGGATTACAGGCTTGAGCCACCACGCCCGGCCCACTTGCACCATTTTGGGTGTGGTGCTGAGCTGGAATTCTCTGGAACCAGAAACTTCCCCTTCCTCTGTCCAGAAAAGCAGAAAATCAAGGTTCCCAGGCTCACTGATCTGGGTATTTCTAAAGCCTCTCTCCTCCTGCTTGAGAACTGATTCTGTCCTGAGAGAAGGGATAAACCGAAATCCCAGATTTTGTCATCCTTGATTTCTCTCTCTTTCCCTTCCTCGTGCAACCTCTCAGTTCCAGAAAATGCAGGCTGTCCATTTCCTCCAAGTCAGAACCTCCTGGTAAGGATGCCACTGAAGGACTGGAGGAATTTCTCTAAACTGATCTGGGTCATCTAGTTTGGTTTTTGACTTACTAAGAAAACTAGAAAACCCTCTCAATAGCAATCTGCTTTCCAGCTGATTATCTTACTACAGACAGAAATAGAAATTCAACGTGATGGTCAGCGCTGAGCAGAGATGCCACGGTGATGGTGGGTACTGCTTTTCCCCTGAAGCACTCCACTCCAGTCTGTCAAAGGGCAGCAAGCCTTGAGTAGTTACAGAAATGGTAGCATTGCCAAGATCTGCTTCATTCTTTGGCTGTTGAATAGGTGGCTTATGGCCCCTGAGCTCACGACGAGGAAAGAGAGAAAGAAAAGTGAAAAAGAGGGCTCCCACCACCCACCTACCTGCTGCCGTTCCAGCTCATCAAAAACAAAAGTCTAAAACAGTTGCTGGAAAGTACCTTGCATGATTCCCTTCACAGAAACAGCAGAGAGGAGCAGCTGCACAGTGACCACTGGACACCAGGCAAACATTCTCCCATTGCTTCTCCTGCCTTTAGCCTCCCTTTATCTTGCTTCTCCCATAAGCCAAGCATCAGATCTCATTTCCCTCTGAATTCTCCTATTTCTCCCGGCACTTTAGAAAACCAAGTCCTGTCCCCAGAGTCCCTGGTCAGTGCTCCCAGCACACCCAGGAGGAAACAGCAGGGTGGGGGCCAGGCAGTGGGCGGAAGGGGCACAGGAGTGGGAGAAGGCAGGCCTGGGGTTGAACCTCAGTGCAAATGCGTGACCTGCAACAATTTATTTATTCCAAGTCTCGGTTTCCTTATTTGCAAAATAAGAATATTATCATCTACTTAATGGGCTGTGGGAGTTAAATATGCTCGGGGTGTATAATTGATTCTCTGTGAGGAAACTTGTCTTTGTGTGAACAAGCCAACCATGCTTTTGTGAACAAATGTGTACCTGAAAGAGCCAATCCTTCAGGATAGATCCCGAGCTGCTAACTGGGCCTACATTTATAACAGAGTCAAGTGGCCCTTTGCTGGCTAGAGGTCACAGACGTACTCTGAGTTCTGGGAAAACCTACACCTATGTTTAACTGTGGACTTTCAGAGCTTGCCTGAACCAACCAATCAGAGCTCCCCCACCTTGGCCAATCAGGGCTTAGCTGTGTCAACCAATCAAAACTCAGCTGCATTGATCAATCATAACTAAGCAAGTTTGAATCCTTTATTTGCATAAACAGACCGGATTTAGAACCTACAAAAGCCAAACCCTCTCTTTGTTCTCTGAAATGCACACGTTCCTTATACAGGAAGACAGTGTCTCCTGAGTTTGCAAACTGTTCACTGTAATAAAGTGTCTTTCCTCCAAATTCCTTTTCAGAGAACTTTTGTTCAAACTTCAAAATATGTAGCTGCCCACAGGTGTCACAGCTGAGCTCTGGGGACATAGCTATGGCCTTTATTGCTGATTTTTTTTTCAGGGTACTGCCTGCACAATTTCAAAAACAGAATTTAAATTAATCCATGGGAACAATTTTTATATCTAATTAAATGTGTTAGAGTTAATTAATGCAACAAACAACAAATATGTTCAACTGCAAAGAGCTTGGGACCACGAGTTCAAAAGCCAGCTAAAAGCCCTACCCAATATTATGACCTTGAGCAAGTCATCCAACTTCCCGAATGTTAGTTTCTTTATCTGCAAACACAGGGTCAGAACCAGAGGGTCACTGAGCACCCCTCAGCTATATAGGCCTTGATTTCTAATAACATCTAAGAATGCAGCTGGCTGCTGTTTTTCCTTTTCTAATATTCTCTGGTCATTACTTGGATCACTGACTTTTGAGTCCTTTACTGAATATGAGACTCTAACCCCTGGTCCTCAGTTCCCCAGGTCCCCTAGTCCCTTCCGTAGACACAATCCTCCAACTCCCCTTTTCAGTTCATACCTATAAGGAGGGTATGCTAATGAGAGCTGGGCAGACTCAGCTGAAAGATTAGCCCAGTGGCTCCCCATTACTTCAATCCCCTTGCTCTTTTTCTTCTCCTGAAAAGAAGCCTTTCATACTCTCCCTTCCTCATGCTACAATCATGCCATTTGAGAACTGTTCCAAACAGAGGCTCCTTGGCTCTTCTGACAAACCCATTCAAGACACTCTTTTAAACAGTAACCAGATTCTTGATTCATTAAAGACCCATATAGAAATGTTCCAACTAGTGTCTCTCTGTCACTGTGCCCCTGTCTGTCTTAGAAAGGGCCCCATGTGGCACTGTCTCCAACAGAGCATGCACTGGCTGGATAACTCCAATCCCATCTTCAAAGCTAAGAGGAGGTGAAATCATCAGCCAAGCAGGATTCCTGAAGTTGCCTGTGTGTAACATGAGAGTTGCAACAACAAAAACAATTTTAACAACTGCACTGAAGTGTTTTGGGGACAGTTGGAAAAAAATGAAATAATATAAATCTTGCCATTCAAAGTGAGATCTAAGAACCAGTAGCATTGGCCATCATCTGGGAGTCTTTGAGGAACACAGACTCTTAGGCCTACTCCAGAATTACTGAATTGAAATCTGCATTTTGTCAGAATCTGTAGGAGATTCCAATGTACATTAACATTTGAAAAGCAGTGATCTAAAATACTATTAAAAAACTAGAAGAACTCTGTGTTGAAAAGTCAAGAATTTATGTTGCCAGCTCTTAAGTAAAATAATCTCCAAGAAAGGTATCATTACATGTGAATTTAGATTCATTTTTTAAAAATGTTTATTTTATTTTATTTTTCTAGAGACAAGGTCTCACTATGTTGCCCAGGCTGGAGTGTGGTGGCTATTTACAGGTTTGATCCCACTGCTTATCAGCACAGAATTCTTATCTGTTCTATTTTAACCTGGTCAGGTTCAACCCTCCTTAGGCTACCTGGTGGTTCCCCATTTCCAGAAGGTCACCATATTGATGCTGAACTTAGTGCAGACACCCAATGGGCATACCACACTACAGCCCAGAACACTTGGGCTCAAGCCAACCTTCCTCCCTTAGCCTCCTGAGTATCTGGGAATACACACATGTGCCACCACACGTGGCATACATTCATATACTATATGACAGAGACAAGTATACAAAGATCCTCCTCTCTTCCTCTCGCCTTCCAATGGTAATGGGAAGAGCTGTAGACATGAAAAAGCTTAGTGTAGGCAAAGAAACACTAGAAGGTTTCCTTAGGTGGAAAAGAAAAAAGTCATAAAATTGGAAAGGAAGAAAGGAAAAGATGAAAATGTTGGAAGAGCAGCTTCTGGGATGCATGGAATTTAATAAAACTTTGCTGAGATGGGGTATGACTTTGCCATCTGCTTTTGGAGTTGGTTTTATTTTATTTTATTTTTTAGATATAACGGCACATGGAAGTGTGTCACAAAGTGGGAGAAAAAGTGCAAGAATTCCCCAAGACCTATATGTAAGGTTTTCTATAATTCACTTTGTAGGCTACAACTGTTTGCCCTGCATAGTGCCAGGAAAATATAAAAATGTGAAATGAACAAATATTGTTTTAGAGTTTAAAGATACTTTGGATGTCATGACTCCAATAATACTACCTTACAGATGAACATTTGTATTAGTCCATTCTCATGCTGCTATGAAGAAATACCTGAGACTGGATAATTTATAAAGAAAAGAGTTTTAATTGACTCACAGTTTCACATGGGTGGGGAGGCCTCAGGAAACTTACAACCATGGTGGAAGGCACTCTTCACAAGGCAGCAAGAGAGAGAATGGGTTTGGAGTGAAGGGGAAAGCCCCTTATAAAACCATCAGCTCTTGTGAGAACTCACTCATGGTGAGAACAGCATGGGGGAAAATGCCCCCATGATTCAATTATCTCCACCTGGTCCTGCCCTTGACCCATGGGGATTATTACAATTCAAGGTGATATTTGGGTGGGGACACAGAGCCAAACCACATCATTCTGCCCCTGACCCCTCCCAAATCTCATGCCCTCCCATTTCAAAACACAATCATGCTCTCCCAACAGTCCCTCAAAGTCTTAACTCATTCCAGTATTAACCCAAAAGTCTAAGTCCAAAGTTTCACCTGAGACAAGGCAACTCTCTTCTGCCTATCAGCCTGTAAAATCAGAGGCAGGT
Organism: Rhinopithecus bieti; assembly: GCF_001698545.2. NCBI lineage: Eukaryota > Metazoa > Chordata > Mammalia > Primates > Cercopithecidae > Rhinopithecus > Rhinopithecus bieti. The sequence continues at coordinate 203,545 of NW_016816095.1, forward strand.
TAGTTACTTCTAAGATACAATGGGAGTACAGGCATTGGGTAAATGGTTCCCTTCCAAATTGACCCAAACAAAGGGGCTACAGGCTCCATGCAAGTCCAAAATCCAGCAAGGCGTTTATTAAATCTGAATGCTCTGAAATGATCTCCTTTGACTCCATGTCTCACATCTAGGGCACACTCATACAAGAGGTGGGCTCCTATGGTCTTGGCAGCTCTGCCCCCGTGGCTTTGCAGGGTACAGCCCCTCCTGCCTGCTTTCACAGGCTGGCATTGAGAGTCTGTGGCTTTTCCAGGAGCACAGTGCAAGCTGTTGGTGGATCTACCATTCTGGGGTCTGAAGGATGGTGGCCCACTAGGCAGTGTCCCACTGGGAACTATGTGTGGGGGCTCCAACTCCACATTTTCCTTCCACACTGACCCAGCAGAGGTTCTCCATGAGGGCTCCACCCCTGAAGCAGACTTCTGCCTGGACATTCAGGCACTTCCATACATCCTCTGAAATCTAGTTGGAAGTTCCGAAACCTCAATTCTTGACTACTATGCACCTGCAGGTTCAACACCATATGGAAGCTGCCAAGGCTTGAAGCAATGGCCTAAGCTGTATCTTGACCCCTTTTAACCACAACTGAAACTGGAATGGCTGGGATGCAGGGCCCCAAGTCCCAAGGCTGCACAGAGCAGCAGGTCCCCGGGCCAGGCCCAGGAAACCATTTTCCCCTCCTAGGCCTCCAGGCTTGTGATGGGAGGGGCCGCTGTGAAGTTCTCTAACATGTCCTGGAGACATTTTCCCCATTGTCTTGTTGATTAACATTCAGCTCCTCATTACTTATGCAAATTTCTGCAGCCTGCTTGAATTTCTCCCCAGGAAATGGGTTTTCTTTTCTATCACAGCATCAGGCTGAAAAATTTCCAAACTTTTATGCTCTGTTTTTCTTGAACACTTTGTCCCTTAGAAATTTTTTCTGCCAGATATCCTCAATCATCTCTCTCAAGTTCAAAGTTCCAAAGATCTCTAGGGCAGGGGCAAAATGCCACCAGTCTCTTTGCTAAAGCATAGCAAGAGTGACCTTTATTCCAATTCCCAACAAGTTCCTCATCTCCATCTGAGACCACCTCAGCCTATACTTCACTGTCCATATCACTATCAGCATTTTGGTCAAAGCCATTCAACAAGTCTCTAGGGAGTTCCAAACTTTCCCACATCTTCCTGTCTTCTTCTGCGCCCTTTAAACTATTTCAACCTCTGCCTCTTAGCGAGTTCTAAAGTTGCTTCCACATTTTTGTGTTCCAGTATAGCAGCACCCCACTCCTGGTACCAATTTACTATATAAGTCTGTTCTTACACTGCTATGAAGAAATACCTGATACTGGGTAATTTATAATGAAAAGAGGTTTAATTGACTCACAGTTCCACGTGGCTGGGGAGGTCACAGGAAACTTACAATCATGGCAGAAGGCACCTCTTCACAGGGAAGCAGAAGAGAGAATGGGTGTACCAGGAAGAGGGAAGCCCTTTATAAAAGCTTCAGATCTTGTGAGAACTCACTCATTATCATGAGATTGTCATGGGGACATTGCCCCATGATTCAATTATCTCCACCTTGTCTCACCCCTGACACATGGGCATTCTTATGATTCAAGGTGAGATTTGGATGGGGACACAGAACCAAACTATATCAACACCTTTTAGTCTTGACACTCAAAGTACTTGCCCAAATCCACAGGGAAAAGCTTAGCTCAGTTGCTAGGGTGTGCCATCCACACATTCATCACAAAGTAAAATAATGCCATAACAAAACTGAACATGTGACTCTTTTTCTGAAAACTTTTAAAGCATTAGATCTATCAAGCATCACAGCTCAAGAGGAAACGCTATCTGGAAATTCCCCAACTCCCTTGGAAATTCCCAGCTGGCTCCCTATACACTACAGATACCTGAAGTGGTTTTGAAGAGTGGGCAGCTAAGACTTAAGTGAAGAAGAATTCCTCCCCTGCAAGGATGACTGAGAACCCAGCCGCTCTGTTTCCTTCCTGACTAGAGTCCTCTTCTCCACTGGTGGGCACTGACCCCTGCAGAAGCTGCCCTAAGCTTCTGGGACCCAGCAGCACCTTTGACGTGGTGGTTGGGGCTCCCAGTAATATCTCCTTTCTCTGCAGCACCCAGCTCTTAAACTCTGAAAAGCACAGAGCTTTCCCCACTTCCTTTAATAAACTCAGGAAAGAGTGGGGCTTGCATGGGCTATTTCAGCAATCTGGAACACTTAACAGGCCCAAATACTTTTCTGTTTCATGCCTCAGCCCAACTCAGGCAACTCCTATTTTCCTCCTGGAAATGAAAAGTGGACATCCAGGAAGGGCTGTGGAAGAGGCAGAAGTCAGGAGGCCGCGGGTAACTGGGGCAAGTCGAGTGGTTCCGAGGGCCAGTGTTAAGGTGTGGGCAGCAGAGCAGCAGCGAGGGTGGGGTGGGCAGTGGAGTAGTAAGAGGGACGGTCACTGACGGGCAGCTCCACCTGCCCCAGCTGTTGGTCTCAAAAATAAACCAAGCCAGATGCTAGTTAAGTGGTAAAGAAAGACTGTAATATCTATTGCAATAGGGAGAAGGCCCAGTGCGAACTGAACTCTAGTTTGATTTGTGCAGTAGAGACTGGGCGTTTTAAAGGGAAAGTGAGAGAACTGGGTGGGGGTGACCAGGGCTCAGTGGGGTCGGGGAAGTGGAAAATTACAAAAAGCAGACGGGGCTTGGTCCATGAGAAACCCACCTGGGTTTGTTAACAGCCTCCCTCACAGAATGGCGCACAGGGCCCAATCTCCAGGTGTTGGCTGGAGCAAATGGCAAACTTCTTTGGCAGCCTTGGGTGTCCTTGGGAGGCACCTAAGGGGGCTGGGGCCACCTAGGGATGAGGCCCTGAGCTGTGAGAAGCCATGCTAGTGTTTGTCCAAGGCTTTGTAGGCCAGGGTTGAGCCTGAGGTGGTCTCCTTCATACTGAGTGTCTTCAACAGTAGCTTTGATTCTGGGGCCAGGCCACTAAACACACAGAGCTGACAGGGCTGTGCTGAGCTGGGAGCCTGAGCACACGATTCAGGGTCCTTGGGGTAGAGCTCAGGAAGGTGATCCCAGATTTCAGCCCCTAACTAGCATGCCCAGAAGGGGACAGGGGTGGCCCACTCAGGAGCCATGGCCACATCCAGGCTTTGGGGTGGAGCTGGGGCTGGCTCTTGGTTCTGCCACTCCCGGGGGGAGGGTCAACTCTTTCCTCTGAGCCTCCATTTCCTTGGTTGCAAAATGAGGACAGGGCCTTTCTCCTGGGGCTGGTGGATCAGAGAGAAGCATTCCAGTAACGTGAGTAGCACCTATTTAGCATTCAGTAAATGCTCATTCCTCTCCTCTTCCTTCAGAGGAAAGTTCAGGCAGTGTCTGATTTAATAAACAGGTTAAAGACCAAAATGCCCCCTGTAAGTTGGTTTGTAATTTGGAAACGTATTTTATTTAGATTCCCACGACCACTCATAAACACTCATTTATGTTGTGTGTAACTTAGAAACATGTTATATTTAGATTCCCAAGACCACTCACATTTGTTTACACCAAATATGGACACTTCACCACAGGCTTATAACAAAAAGTACAGAAGCAAAAAACCCACCTTTTTGCCAGCTTGTTTTGATGTGCTAGGTTTGTAAGTGAGGGGCCCGAACTGTGGAGGGTGCCCATGCTGGCGCCTCCCAGTGAGAGTGCCGAGGCCGAGAACCTGAGCTCAGCTCTTGTCGCCTCACCCGGGTTCCTGTGAATGTTAAGAGAACACAGCTTAGTGTCAGCTTTGAGTTCACATTTTGACTCCCCTGCTGAGTAATTCTGTGGCGTGGGGCAAGTCATTTAACCTATGTAAGCATCGGCTCCCTCATCTGTGAAATGGGCTGAGAACAGTTACTCCTCAGAGGGTTCTTTCGAGGGTTAAATGAGAAAACTCATGAAAAGTGCTCGGTGGAGTATCTGGCCAATCACTAGGCCAAGTGTCCCCTTGGGGCATTCATCTTTCTGCTGCAAGAGCTTGCTGGGTTGGCATGGTGGCTCATGCCTCTAAGGCCAGCATTTTGGGAGGCGGAAGCAGACCCATCTCTTGAGCCCAGGAGCTCGAGATTAGCCTGGTCGACATGGCGAAACTGCATCTCTGCAAACAATCCAAAAGTTAGCCAGGCATAGTGGTGCGCTCCTGTAGTGTCAGGTACTTAGGAGGCTGAGGTAGGAGGATTGCTTGAGCCTGGAGGTCAAGGCTGTAGTGAGCTGAGATAGATGGCACCACTGCACTCCAGCCTGGGCAACAGAGAACGACCCTGCCTCAAAAAAAAAAAAGAGAGAAAGAAAGAAGAGCTTGTGCACAAGTGGTGTTCAGGGAATGTCTGGAGACCTGATCTCAAGCACTGCCTTCGTGTCTGGGCTGCCTCCCTCCTGGAGGCACAAAGCTCAGGAACAGAGAAGGTGGGAGGGGAGCGGGACTCCCGCAGACTTCACGACAGCCTCCTTTACGACAGCCACAGATAGGGACGGGATGGTGGGGTTTCTGCTGAGCAACTTTTATAGACTGAATAGGTGTGGAGCCAGAGGAAACAGAGCTCTAGAAAACAACTGCCTCCCGGTTGTTTCTGGAAACCCAGGTAGGAAACCACAGCAAGCTTCCTAGGAGTCAAAACTCTAGTCTTGGCTCACAGTGACTGAGCAGTGAAGGGAGCTGAAACTGCAGAGTCACAAAGGACATTCTTATTTCATCCCAATGAATGCTTTTTGTTGGGGAGGGATGAGATTCTAGAACCAAATTGCCCATTGTTGATGCGTCTGTGAGGCCAGGAGAACCCATGGGTTTTGACCCGTAACCCTGGCAAGTATTAAATGTGACGATGGTGACTATGTACCCAGGCAGCTAGCCTCCTCATTGATTGATTGAGTGACTGATTCATTGATTGATTGATTCATTCATTCACCAAACGTGCTCCCATGGTATGCTGGACACCGTTCTAGTGCTACAGGCACCACAGGGACTGAAGCAGAAAAACCCCTGCCTGCCTCAGGGGACCGAGCGCACACAGATATGCTCCTGCTCTTTGGAAATAATTCCAGCGTATGGAGTGCAGGAAGGAATCAGGAAGAAGGAGGAAAAAGGACAATAAAAGAAACGTAAAAGCAGGAGGGGAAGCAAGAGATGAAGACGCCCGGGTCACAGCCCAGAGGGATCCACCACGTGGCTTGAGTGCGTCTGGTTATTACCACGGTTACTGGCCCTGATGGCCACCCCTGAAGCAGAAAGCCCATTTCTGTTATTTCTGTAACAGTCATAGATGACAGTTCCAAAGCCTCTGTGTGGGTTGACTAAAACCTGCTAGTGAACGTTTAGTGCTCAGGAAATGACCCAGAAATTCTCAACATTTGATTTTCTCTCCAAGACTGGGCATATCTACAAAAAATTCAAACATTTTACACAAAGGGTGGTGGGGATTTCATCTGACCCTCTGATGCATCTATCAAAATATGGTTGCAGATTAGAAAGCAAGTCATGTACGTGGAAAAAGAGGGAAGCCAGAGGGTTGAGGGCCTAGGAAATCTGAACACAGTCGTTGCTGGGTCAGGCCTTGGGGAGGGGAGCTGCCACACGAAGATGCCCAAGTCAGCAGGAAACCTTGAGCCTGTGGGCACTGGATGGCCACAGTTTCAGGCAGAGAATGATTATGTGTGGCAAAGGTTAACTTACCCCTTTGCCATTTTCCCAGGGACCAGCTATACCCACCCGACCTCCAAGAGCACTCTCCATGCCATGCACAGGGGATTGAGTGGATGCCCGCCTCATTTCTCCCAGCATGGAAAGTCATTCCCAGAATTCTGGGGGCAGCGGAGAGGCCCTTCCCCTTCCAGCATGGGAAAGTCAGGCCGTTTGGGAAGCAGCTCAATTCAAGCTGCGGCGGTCACAGGTGCCTTTTCCCAGCCCCTCCCTTGTTCCCACCTGCATTTCACCTTACTTCCTATCTAGATACGTGTCAGATTCTCTCAAATCCAGCAGCCACCACGCCTGGCCTCACCAAGGGCTTGCATCATCTGAGCTATTTCAGTATAAATATTGAAAAAGAAAAGTATCCTTTTCCACTGATTTCAGCCAAGGCAGTTGATAATTTTTTAAGAAGATTGCTCAGTAGAGTAAGAAGGAAATGGGAAGAAAAATTCAAAAGCTTAGATGTGGATGAGCTTACAAAGCATAGGCATCTCTTACAAGCATCTAAATTCTCCTTCCAGGCTGACTTGGGCTCAGGGCACGGGCTGCAGGCGGTGGTAAACCAGACTAAGCTTTTTGCCTTTTAAAGTAAATTTAGTTGACACCGATTGGACTTCATGACCTTTCAGAACCTGCTTGGAAAGTTAGAAGAATGGGACTGGGGTAGTTTTCAGGCCATCCTCCTGCTTTGTGGTTATGCTATAGTTTTGATCCCCCTGCCCTGGTTCTGTCCACTGGATCAAGACAATGCACTCTACCTGACCTGCTTGTCCTCCTCAGAGCAGTGTCTTATGCCATGCACCCTGCTCCCACACAGAATGAGAGATAGATGGACGGATGGAAGGATGGACAGACGGATGGATGGATGGATAGATGGATGGATGGAGAGACAGATGGATGGATGGATGGATGGATGGAGAGATGGATGGATGGATGGATAAACAGATGGACTGGTGGATGAATAGATAGATCGATAGATCAATAGATCGATAGATAGGAACGATATAGATCTCGGATAAAATAGATGGATAGTGGGAATAAATGGGAAAGATAGATGGAAGATTGGCAGACAATGGGGTAATGGATGCTGGATAGAGGATGATACAGGGGATAATATGGAAAGATAGATGGGATAAACGGATGGATTGAAATAGATTGATAATAAATGGAATGGATCGATAGGTGGATGAGGATAGATGGAGGAGATAGATGGATAATGGAAAGATAAGACAGATAGAGGAATGAATACATGATAACAGAATGAATGAAAGGGATGAGGTGAATGATGATGAATGATAATGAGGGCAAGTGAATAGAAGGATATCTATATGAATAGATGGAAAAATTGATGGATGGATAGATAGGTAGGTTGATGGATGCAATGGATGGATTAAATAGATAGGAGAAATAGTAGCTGTTTGAATATTCATAATAACAACAACTCAGCAGAGACGCTGGAGAGCATGTAGGAACTGCTGGAATGGTGTCCCTAAGTAGGTAAGAGGCCATGGATTTAGCACACAAATGAAGCAGCAGCTTTCAGCAAGTGTGTGCTCAGGGAAGGAGGTATGGTTAAGGCTGATCAGCCAGTGTTTGTGGAAGTTTTATTCTGATAGTTTCTAATTTATGGTGAAATGATAAGCCTTGTCAGGGGCTGGTCTTGGTGCTGGTGGAGATACTGGTGGTTTGTAAAGAGAGAAGGGGTGAAATCAGAGGGGGAGGGTGACTGGATTAGGGAAAGGGTACAAAAAGTGCCCATCTGAGATTTATGATGATGAATTAAGGGGAGGCCTGCCAACAGGGCTTGGGGATTTCCTCCAGGCCCATTCAGCTACAGGGTATGTGGGGAGTTGGCTTTAGTGAGGGTTGTGGTTTTGCCTAGAGTGTGACAAAGCCAGGGGGCAAGGGAGTTGATGGTGTATGGGTGGGGGGTGAGGTTACAGTGAATTCCCATGGGGTTAAGAGCTGTGGGAGAGGACAGAGGACAGAGGGCATCAGGCAGAGATGGCAGGAGCTGTGGATTGAAGGACCTCACAGGGTCAAAGGACTATGTGAGTCTGGGTTCTAGAGGGAGTGAATGAAAAAGATTATAAGTGGAGGCTCCAGAGTGGACAGATATAACTGAGGTCGTCGGGGGTGGCAGTTATTGACAATGGTTTGATCACAGCTCAGGATATGAGCGTGAGAGTGGCCAAGGCAGGGAAGGGGGCGTGATCACTAGAGAAATAAATTCCACAAACTGAGGGGACTGGTTTGGAAGAATCAACTAAATCAGTGGTCGGCAAACTGTGGTCCACTGGCCAAACCCAGCCTGCTACCCGTTTTTAAAATAACAGCGAATACAGACATGTCCATTCATTTGTGTATTTCCTATGATTGCTTCCATGCTACAGTGGCAGTGTCAATGCCAAAAATATTTATTATCTGACCCTTTATAGAACAAGTTCCCCAACTCCTGACCTAAGTGGATATAGAACTTACCATTGTTTGTAGGTTTAGGTGAACAAACAACGTTCTACAACAAAAAAAAATTTCTTTCTTATAATAAATACTCCTGGTGTAATGGCTATAGGCCAGCTGCCCTTGAAATTATGAAAACAAACTTTTCAACATACAGGAAAGCTCTTTGCCCTGCTTTGTATGCAGATATTTTGTTCGGCTTTGTGACAACAAGATACAGAATAAGTATCGACTTAACTGAGTTATATGCTAACATGCTAACAGTTTTGTAAATAGTCCCTAAACATTCCCCTATCTTACTATGAGACGTAGGAGCTGCCTGCTGTATCTTCTGTGGCTACCTGTGCATCACCTAAAGCTGAATGAAGGGATAGCCCACTTTTAATTCCCAGATTAATATTGGTATGTGATTCAGCCCAACTGTGTCAGTACTGGACCTAATGAAATACTTTTGGATCTATGTGTAAATGTTTTATCCGTCTTTCAGAGAACCTCAGCTCCGCCCTCAAGAGTCAGGAACATGCAGTTATTTAGAGAGACCTTCCCAGACCTTATTTATTTAAGTAGGTCCCCCTGCTGTTCTCAAACCATCACCCCACTTATTTTCTCCATAGCAATTATGCAGTTATGCAAAACAAACCAAATATCTTCACTTACTATCAAAATTTTCATCCATTTTCCAATTTTGTAGCTATTCCAGATTTTGACATAATTTTTATTAGTCGTATGTTATATTTTTACCTGTATAACTTTTTTTAGCATTATTTACATTTCATTTGCTTAAAGTCTCTTTAAAAAACTTTTTTGACTTATTTCTCTGATTAAATCTAAGATATTCTTACCAACTCCTTTTATGTCATAACCTTGTTCTGGAATCGCCCTTGTTAGACAGAGTTGGGTAGGGACATGTAGATGGTACATTTTCTTAGTTCTTGCAGATGTGACAATATCTTTTTGTTGCCTGCTCACATGAGTAACAAGGTTGGGTTGCTGTAGAATTTATGAGTCATACTTGTTAAGCTTCAAAATACAGACACAGTTCTATTGTCTCCTGGTAAGTGCCACACTGACTTTGCTTTTTTCTCTACGAGTAAGTTAAAACTGTTTTTTGATTATTCATTTAGGAAATTCAAGCATTTCTGGATGAAATAGTCATATTTTGGATTCTAATTTTCCTTGGCAAAGGGTGGACAATTTTAGACGCAGGTGTTCATTTCTGGGAACTGCATGTATATTTCTGACTGTTGTTTTTCTTCAGTTACTCTGGTTTCTTTTTCAGAAATGCCAATCTGGTTCACAAGGCATCTTTGCATTCTCTGCCATTTTCTCTCTCACCACTGTCATCTCTGTTCCTGTTTCCCTGTGTGGTGGGGACTCTCTGGTTTGCCCTCAGCCTCATAGTTCTGTTTTCTGTGACTGCAGTTCTGCCTTCGCTGCCTGTAATGAGGTTTCGGTTTCGCTATGGTGTTGTGAGCCTCTCTGACCATCTTTGATAGTCCTCTGCCATGCTGCTCAAGTCAGAAACCCAAATCACACCCGATGTCTTGCTGCCCCTTATGCCTTCCTCTTGTCCATCCATGGCTGCGGTTGCTTCAACCTCCAGAATATTTCTCTCACGGTTATTTTTCTCTCCATCTTTACTGCCATCACTTCAGTTCACGGGGCCACCATCTCACCCTTCTTTTCGCCCCACCCCCCATTGCTCCTCCTAGTCTGTTCTCTATGCGGTAGTTGGAGTTACTGATGTCTATGCAGACATTTAAACATGTGTATGCACAGCTGACCCTCAAACAACATGGGTTTGAACTATTCAGGTCCACTTACACATGGATATTCTTCTGCCTCTACCACCCCTGAGATCCCAAGACCCAGCCCTCCTCTTTCTCCTCCTCCTTAAATTTTCTCCATAATATTTTCTTTTCTCTGGCTTACTTTATTGTAAGAATAGAGTATATAATGCATTTAACACACAAACTATGAGTTAATCAACTGTTTATGTTATGAGTAAGGCTTTCAGTCAACAGGAGGCTCAATAGTACCTGAGGCTTTCGGTCAACAAGAGTTGCATTTAGGAAAGTCAAAACTTATGGGTGAATTTTCAGCTGTCGGGTGGGGGTTGGCACCTGTTCAAGGGTCAACTGTATGCATGTGTATGTGTGTACAGATGTATACATGTGCATACACACACACACACATACTGAATATACACACACTCACACACACATACTGAATATACACACACTCACACTGTCATTGGCTTTCTTTTGTACTAAGAATTCAAAGCACTTTTCCCAGCTGTGAAGCTTCTGCCTGAGCTGACACTGCCTATGTCTCCAAATTCAGCTGTGCCGTTTACCAGGCACATGGGTCTTTTTTCAGTTCTTCAGGCATGCGGAACTCTTTCTCACCTTAAAGCAATTTGCTTCCTCTGCCGGAAATATGCATTACTTGCTTTCCATATCGGGCTCAGATGAAATACTACAGAAGCCTTTCCTGCCTATTTTATCTAAGTAGGTACTACCCGCCCCCAATTGATCCCTTAATAGCAATTCTCATTACGAATTATTTATTTATTAGTGCATCATGTGTGAACCTCACCAAAGTGTAAGCTGCCTCAAAGATGGCATCTTGTCCATTCTGCCCGTCTCTGGATTCTCCACCCCAGCCCCGTGCCTCATAATGGGTTCTCCTTTTTTTTTTTTGAGATGGCATCTCGCTCTGTCGCCCAGGCTGGACTGCACTGGTGTGATCTAGGCTCACTGCAAGCTCCAACTCCTGGGTTCAAGTGATTCTTGTGCCTCAGCCTCCCAAGTAGCTACGATTACAGGCATGTACCACCGCGCCCAGCTAATTTTTATATTTTTAGTAGAGACAGCAGTTCACCGTGTTGGCCAGGCTGGTCTCGAACTCCTGACCTCAAGTGATCCACCTGCCTCGGCCTCCTAAAGTGCTGGGATTGCAGGCGTGAGCCACTGGGCCAGGCCTTCATAATGGGTTCTTAATAAATATGTGTTAAAAGCATTGGTTCATCACATATCAGTAATTTTCATCTTCACTTATTCCTTACGGTTTCTTGTTTGTTTAATATAGGTTATACCTTTGGATATCCTGTAAGAGGATTCCAGGGTGTTGGATCTCTTGGGTCCTCCTGTAGATTATTTTTAGAGTCTTCTAAAGTCTTCTAAACCATTGAGATGAAGTCTCTTTCCTATTTTCTGTAGCTTTAAAAAATTAACCCCCAGGCCCCGCCCCACCCCGTAGTTTTTCCTCCCTTATTTACTCATCCTTAAAGGAAGTGATATCTGTAGAGAGCCAGTGCTTGTCAAGAGCGAGCGTTAGCTCATCGTCGAGGTCTGGTCCTCGTGTGCGGAGTCCTATCCTAGTGCTCTCGGTGGAGGATACGCGGGCCGTGCCTGCTCCCAGCCTGTTCCTGATTCCTCACAGTTGCCTACAGAAGCTCTATTTCCCCAAACTTCTAACTTCTCCTGCCTTATCTGATTGTTCTCCGGTATTGTATTCTGAGTCCAAGGAGGGCACGAGAAACTTCAGTTTCTAACATGCTGCTGTGCGTGTTTCTTTCGTACTCTTCTCTTACTCAGACAGCTTTGCTCACGTGCACTGTTTTTCCTACGATGCGATGAGCCACCAGCAGTTTCTTCTACTTTCTGCACAGGTGGTTTTTCTTTGCTTGCTTTTTAAGCTCCTGTCACTGAATGAATATAGATTAAAAGAGGGATGGGACGAGGGGTGGACAGCACTAAGGGTAACTGCATAGCACAAAGAATGACTCACCTGTGTGTTGCTGGTAGTTTCCGAGTTCAGGTCCTGGGTACTGGGAGGAGAGAGCTGCCTGCAGGGTGGTGAGAAATTCTTCCCATCTTTTCAGATGCTTTCCCTTTTCTGAAGTAAAGCCTGAATATGCCCTTAAGAGAAGCCGTGGCAGGTTTTCCTCCCACTTAGTTCTATCTGCCATGTAGTTCATGAAACATCTTTCCATAGTTTCCATGTGGTTATTCATTAAGCCTAGTTTTGGGGATGGTGTGAGTTTTGTTTTGTTTTGTTTTCTTCCGGGGGATGGGAAACATTGCATTTTAGGGTTACTGATAAGATCTAATTAAAACCCAATTTTTAAAATTTTAGACACTGAGAGAATTTTCCTCAGAGTAGCATAATAATGGCCATTAAATATGTGGTTCGCCCTTGCCTTAGTCAGCTCTATACTAGGATTTAGCACTAAGAATATTAGAAGAGAGATGTTATATTTACATATTTGGTTGAGACTAAAGAATTTCTTCCTCTTAGCTGCAATAGACTGTCTTATTTTACTCTGGCTTTCTCTCCTAATTAAGCTAGGAACAGCAGCTATTGTCCGTTTCCCTTCCATTTTAACCTGCTGTTTCTGTGTTATTTTCAGCTATACGTGAACAGATATGGGCTAGTGAAACAGAAAAATTAAATCACTCCAGTGGGTCAATAAAAAGGTTACTCTGTTTCTTTCAGGGTTTTGGGGATTATAATGAATAAAACAGAACCAGAGAAGTTACGAAGCATGTGTTTATCACTCAGCAACAGAGAATTTTAAATAAGTACTTTAAATCATTATTATATATAAAATAACATTTAGTATATTACTGTACATATAAATATAATAAATAATATATTTAATGGGTGTTTTAAATATAATTTGAGTTTTCAAGCATGGATTTATCACTCAAGAGAAAGAATT
>NW_016816095.1:218078-220103 GCF_001698545.2 Rhinopithecus bieti
GGGGGGGGGGGCAGTTTCTCTGGCGGCATCTCACCCAGACTGCATGACCCAGCCAGTCCTCAGCCTCCCTGTTGGCAGCTCATGAGGCACTTCCATAGCAAATATACCCTATGGCGTAGCTAGAAAGCCCTGATTCAGACAACTGTGGGATGTTAATATCAGCCTTTCCTTCTGACTGGTGGAAATTTGCACAGCTCTCTCTTTAATTCTTTTGACTTTTCTGTACTTGCCAAATTTTTCATTATGAACATATTACTTATTGCACTAAAATATCTAAGATGTTAAAAATGATGTCAGTTTATTATTTTAGAATTAGAAGTATAATTGTCATAGAAACCACAAAACTTGGGTCAGCCTGGCCAACATATTCTTTCCTTTTTGGCAGATCTTCAGGCTCATGTGGAAAAACTGATAAAACGGAAAGTAAATGTAAGAATATAAAAACCCCAATAATCCCACCACCTAGAGAAAACTACTGTTAGTATTTTGAGTGTATTTCCTTCCAGCTTTTTTTCTATATATGTGTATGTATTTATAATATATATTAATAATATACTATATATTAATAAAATACTATAATAAATACATTATATGTATCTTGCATAGAATACTGTTTATTGTATTATACACACAGTTTTGTATCCTGTTTATTTTTGTAAACGTTATATTGTAGAATCCCTAGATATTACCATTTGAAAATATGACCTTTAATGGCTTCCTCATATTTAAATCTATTGACAAACATAATTTTATAACCAATATTTCTTCTCTAATGGATAGCACTGATGTGAACATACCTGCACATAAATCTTGTCTATATTCGTACTTTTGAAAGTTGCAGTTTCCAAGAACCTATTCATGATGTTATGTGAGGACTTACTGTCCTTGAAAAAACACCTCCCCAAAAGTAGGTAAGAGACTTTCTTGTAGTCATTTGATTGATTAGAAATATATCTGAAATATGGCTTGTTCATCTATTTAGACAATAATTATAAACATACCAAATTAATTTACATTTAAATGTTTTTCATTTGTTTCAAATTGAGCTATGATCTGTGGATTGTCAAGGCATCTTTTTGCTTTCATCGGCTTGTTATGGACCATCAATATTATGTTGTTAATTAAAGAAAGTAACTGGGCTGGGTGCGGTGGCTCACGTCTGTAATCCCAGCACTTTGGGAGGTTGAGGCGGGCAGATCACTTGTGGACAGGAGTTCCAGACCAGCCTGGCCAACATGGTGAAACCCCATCTCTACTAAAAATACAAAAATTAGCGAGGTGTGGTGGTGCTAGCCTGTAATCCCAGCTACTTGGGAGGCCAAGGCACGAGAATTACTTGAACCCAGGAAGCAGAGGCTGCAATGAGCTGAGATGGTGCCACTGTACTCCAGCCCTGGTAACAGAGCAAGACTCCGTCTCAAAAAAAAAAAAGAGTAACTGGTCCTAAATTTTCTGTTAGCAGCTGTAGTCAAGCGAAGTCTGAAAACATTCAATTTTGGAAGGAGAATTAAGATAAAAGCAAGCAAGCAAACGCCACCTTCCCACTATCCACCCAAATGTATGCAATCTTTTGCTTCACATTTTTGTGTAATGCGTTATGTTTTCAGAATCCTCCTCAGAATCTCGCCTCTCCTGTTGCTTTGTGTTATTGAACGCAGACTTGTGCAAGCGGAAGCTCTGCCAGGCGGGGCTGGGCCCTTTCCTCTCACACACTGGGACACTTCCTTATTGCCTCACCAGCCAGTTTGTTTTACAGCTTGCAGGACAGCATTATTACATCTGAGCACTCAGAAATTAGATGCTGACACTGAGTATTGATTTACATAAAAATCTACATATTTGCAGTTTTTCGAGAGCTACTTATTTGGAACTTTACAAGGTCAGGCATCCCCTGAGCCTAGGACCATGCCTGACACAAGAGCGTGCTCAACAAAAGTTGTTGAATTAAAATCATCTTGGATGGCCGGGCGCGGTGGCTCAAGCCTGTAATCCCAGCACTTTGGGAGGCTGAGACGGGCGGATCAC
>NW_016816095.1:224105-329428 GCF_001698545.2 Rhinopithecus bieti
TCCCTCCCTCCCTCCCTTCCTTCCTCCTCTTTCTTGAGTCTCACTATGTTGCCCAGGCTAGGTTCAAACTCCTGGGCTCAAGAGGGCCTCCCGCCCCAGCCTCCTGAGTAGCTGGGTCTACAGGCACCCACCATGCCAGGCTCTCTGTTTTTCTTCATTGAGTCTCCAATGAATGGGAGGCTTTGAGCCTGAAAAGTGTGACACTATTTCTTTAAGCCCCAAAGACTCCAAATTACTACCCCTGTGCTTTTGAAGGGTTTCTTAAGGGTGATGTATGTCCAGAATGATTTACAATACCTTTTGTGCCAGGCGAGGAGACTGCATTTGTGCTTGTTGGTCCAGCCCCTGAGGCTGTAGCAGGGGATTCCACAGGATTTCTTTGGTGGGGTATCACTGCCATTTACTCTCAACCTTTGCCTAAACTAATTCAAGTCAGCGTTCCTTCACTTGCAGTAACAATGAAAACATTCCTAATGAGTCCTCCCAGCATCCCCAGTTTCAGGAAAGGGAAATCAGACACGCTCTGCCCCTGCTCTAGGCGCAGACTAGCCCCCATTTCATATCAGGGCTGACTCTTCGTGGTCTGTGTCAAATGCTCAAGAGAAGCACATTGCTTGACCCAAATAAAAGGAATGAGACACCAGCGCCCAAGCCCCGAGGAACCTGATTCTAGAAGGGTCCTGCGCTCTAGGAGGATCAGAAGTGACTTCTGCTACAATCTTGCTTTAGGAGTCCAAGTAAATAACAGACTGAATACACTGCTTTGCTCTGAAGTAGACATATGGGGTCTAATTTGGGAGAACCTGTGCCTCTGCAGCCTCTGCCCCCAAGTCTGTGGCAGGCATTGCCCATGGATCATGACACGGTCCTTGCAGCTTGAGTGTGCCAGCAGAGTGCTTCTCACCACAGGGCTGCTGGCCAGCCCTTCTCTGGTGCTCTTGGTCCTACTTGGAGAAGGACTCAACCGAGCTTGTCTTCTTGGCTGAGTGGGCCTCTGTGTGGAGAGGCCACAGCCTATGAAAGGGCTGTTTTGGATGTGGTTTTATGAGTTCTTGCATACAGGTATTCTACAATCCACAAAGCCACGCAAGTGTCTGCAAGTCAAAGGCTAATACCCAGGGAAGGCGAAAATCTCCTTTAAAATTGCTAGTGAAAGGTGGGTTAGGCCAGGGGAATATAGAATTAGGTTTATGTAGCAGCCTGGGTTTCCACAGAAACGAGATGCAGTTGCATCAAACACATGACTAAACTTTTCCACACTGGTTTTAAGCCTGGAAGGAGGCTAGAGGAAGGTATTTACTGACCGTGCAGGCACAGTGAGAATTTTGACAGCAAAGCCCCCCCAAAAAGTCTCAATCAAAGCAAATGGCAGTGACTCCCCACAAAAATATCATGTGTGAGCCCCTGCTACCGCCTCGTGGGCCGGACCAGAGTGGCACATATGCAAAGTAGTTTTGCTTGGGGGACAAATGGTATTGTAACTCATCCTGGAAACACACCACCCTTAAAAAACCCCTCAGAGGCTGGGCTCACGCCCGTAGTCCCAGGACTTTGGGAGGCTGAGGCAGGCGAATCATGAGGTCAGGAGATCGAGACCATCCTGGCTAACACGGTGAAACCCTGTCTCTACTAAAAATACAAAAAACTAGCCGGGTGTGGTGGCGGGTGCCTGTAGTCCCAGCTACTTGGGAGGCTGAGACAGGAGAATGGCGTGAACCCGGGAGGCGGAGCTTGCAGTGAACCGAGATCACACCACTGCACTCCAGACTGGGCGACAGAGCAAGACTCTGTCTCAAAAAAAAAAAAAAAGACTCCCTTCAGAAGCATGGGGTTGGTCATTTGGGGTCTTTGGGGTTCAATGAAATAGAGCATCACATTTTGCAGCTCAAAGCCTCCTATTTATTGGAGACTCTGAAGAAAGCCAGAAGTGTGATGTTGCCTGGGTAGGAGAGCCCGGCCTGCAGTCTTCTGCGAGCAGCGGCAGGAAGCTGCAGCCCTGAATCAGGGCCTTTGTTCTCCTGAAGCCTGTAGGGAGTAGGCCCTTCTGCTCACATTGCCCTGGGGCAGCACGGGTGTGTCCCCGGGAGCCTGCGGTGGCAGACCCCTAGGTGCAGCAGGAGTCGGGCCTGGAGGCCGGGCTGGGGGCAGCTGGGGACAGCATTCATTGTTTCTGCCCCTGCTCCTCCTTGCAGCAGTGAGGTCTGGGCTCCCATCCAGGGAAAGGGCTAGGAGCTTTCTGGGAAAAGCACCCAGGCTTGGTTGGTTGGTTGGTTGGTTTCAAATGTATCCATTATTGGCCGGGTGCGGTGGCTCACGCCTGTAATCCCAGCACTTTGGGAGGCCGAGGCAGGCAGATCACGAAGTCGGGAGATCGAGACCATCCTGGCAAACACGGTGAAACCTCGTCTCTACTGAAAATACAAAAAAATCAGCGGGGCGAGGTGGCGGCGCCTGTAGTCCCAGCCTCTGGGGAGGCTGATGCAGGAGAATGGCGTGAACCCGGGAGGCAGAGCTTGCAGTGAGTGGAGATTGCGCCACTGCACTCCAGTCTGGGGCCACAGAGCGAGACTCCGTCTCAAAAAAAAAAAAAAAAAAAAAAAAANAGATCACGAAGTCGGGAGATCGAGACCATCCTGGCAAACACGGTGAAACCTCGTCTCTACTGAAAATACAAAAAAATCAGCGGGGCGAGGTGGCGGCGCCTGTAGTCCCAGCCTCTGGGGAGGCTGATGCAGGAGAATGGCGTGAACCCGGGAGGCAGAGCTTGCAGTGAGTGGAGATTGCGCCACTGCACTCCAGTCTGGGGCCACAGAGCGAGACTCCGTCTCAAAAAAAAAAAAAAAAAAAAAAAAAAAAAAAAAAAAAAAAAAAAAAAAAAAAAAAAAGAAATGTATCCATTATTTAATTAGGTTCTTTGCAAGAAATTGAGAACCGCAGTTGGTCAGGATACATTGCATCCATGAATGAGAACACAGAATGAAGGCAGCCCTGGAGCTGAGGGATAACTGTGGTTCGGGGCAGAATGTGCAAGTCCACAGCTTTCTGATCTGTCTTGCGCTGCTGTGTAAGCTGCATTTCTTTCTCTGTGTGAAGTGTTCACCTTCCTGGTGTCTGTGCGTGTGCAGCAGTGAGACGTGGGGGATTTTCACATTGCTGATAGCAACTTTGATGGAGGTGGTGATGACACATTTCCGGTGTGTTCTACGCAGAGAAACTCAGTTGAGGACCAGAGGTCTAGTTACTGCTTAGCTCAGGAAAACCACCCTCTGGACTCCGTGGCGCCCAGTGAGGATGACTGCAGCCGACCCCGGAGTGAGGCTGCATGCAGCCTTCCACGTGCTGACTGAAGAGATTTTGTTTTCTTTGCCAGGGCTCCACACTTCCAAGGCGCATCTTGAGTAGGCGCATAGCTAGGCATTTCGGGAAGTTTAACCACCCAAGCACCTCCATTCTTATCATCCCCAGCTGGTTTTGTGACAGTAGCAAGAACCTTCTCTTTTTTCAACTCTGGATTTAGCGGCTGAATGTTTCCTCTTGTCCATGGCTTTTCTGGACTACAAGCAGGTCAGAAATATCTGCCTATTCCCCTGACAGGACAGGGTTTCTGCTGCAGAGGGGCTTCCCCTTCCTGGGCTCTTTGGGTTTGAGATTACCCTTCTTAATCTTGTCACTGGCATCAGCCTCCTTGGCTACAGGTTGCTTTCCTTAGCTTCCAGCTTCTCAATTTTTCACTCACCATCTTGCCACATGGGAAAGAGTTGGGTCTTGTTTTGATGCAACTCATTATGGAATAGATGCAGAGGCAGAGGCAAAAGTATCAGTGTTTCATCAATTGCTTGAAAGGCTACAAATACACAGATTCATGGAATGTGTAGCCCTGGAGGAGACCAACATACTCCAAGAGAAGGAAGATATTTAGCCTGCAAATATACTTAATGCCTGGCCAGTCTTAGGGAGAATGGCAGGACCAGCTCCTCTCAATATGAGAAGGAGCACTGAGGAACAAGATCCTGGGGTCCATGTTCTGGAGTCTGAATCTTGGTTGGATGTGAAACTTCTGAGCTCATGGTAGAAGCGAGGCTTACCGGCAGGTCACTTCTGATTAGGAAGAGTGACTTCAAGGTCTGTCAGTATTTCCGTTTCCTCTGGAAGAGCAAATACAGCATAAAGGGTGTTTATGCTGTATTTAAAATTGCTGTTCTTAAAAATGTGTCAGAAATTGAGTGGCTCAAAACACCACAAATGTATCATCTTATGCTCTAGAGGTCACAAGCCTGAAACGGGTCTCCCGGGGCTCAAGTCAAAGTATTGGCAGGGCTAGGTTTCTTTCTGGGGACTCTAGGGAAGAATCCTTTTCCTTGACCCCTCCAGCTGCCCACGTGCCTTGGCTTGTGATCCTCTCCCTCACTCCAGACAGCAGCAGCCATGCAAGCTCTTCCAGTTCTTTGCATGACACATTACTCTGACCTGCTCTTCTCCTTCCCTTTTCCACATTAAAGGCCCCTGTGAGTCCCCTGGATGGACCGCAGCGATCCAGGATAATCCTCTGGCAACTTTAATTCCATCTACTACTTTAATTCCCCCTTTCCATGGAACCTCCTTCATCTACAGGCTCTAGGGATAGGACGTGAACACTTTTGAGGGGCCATAATTGTTATAGGAGTTATTAAGAAATTATTTTAGGCACATAGAGAGGAAAAGGGGTCCTTGGGAAGTTTTTTTCCCTTTAAAAGCAGCTCCAGAAACGTTTCTTGTCTAGCAGGAAAGCCCCGACTGTTAGTAGGGGAGTCGGGTGGGGGGAGGGCAAGCTTTGATACACAAATGCCAGCTGTTAGAAACTGGGTCCACCCAAACATGGCAATTCCCACAGTCTTCTTGTTTCCACATGTGCCTGGCAACATGGCCGCTCCCACATATCCCACGTGCGTAGAACATCATGGCGCCCTGTGTTTGCATATTAAAGGACTAGGGTGGGAAAGCCAGTTTTTTTACCGGCTACGTGAATGACTTGCCTGGTGAAACCAATCGCGGAGCCCTATGCAAATGAGACACCGCCTCCTCCAGCCTCCTCATATAACTGGCTGTTTTCCGCGGAGCTCGGGATTCCCTCTTTTGGCTTGGAGACCCCTCCTTCTGTCTCTGTACAGGGAGAGCCTCTTCTTTCTGTCTTGCCTATTAAATTCTCCTTAAAATCACTTAAAACTCTTTAAAACCACTCCACATGTGTCCGTGTCATTTTGTTCAAACTGGTGCGAGACCAAGGACCCTGGTGTTCCTCCAGTCATGAGAGCCATATCGTTATGTCTACCACAGGGCAGCTCCAGCTTGTCAGGGTACTTTTGACATTCATGGTCTCAGCTGCTGAAGTCCTTGTCTTCAACTATTTGGGAGTGACAATGAGGGTGCATGATTTGTCATTGCTCGCAATTTTACTTCTAGACGCTTGTGCCAAAGCCAGTAACTTCCTAGCGAGTACACCTCCCAGTTGTGACGTCTCAACACCTCCTTGCCAACCTCCCAGTTGCAAGGTCTTAACACCTCCTTGCTGATCTCATTTAGTGATACTCAGATTAGTTCTCACAGTAACCCTTTGAGATGGACAAAATCCTTCCCAGATTCATAGTGAGGAGACTTATAAAATTACATGCTGCAGTAATACTTCCAAATTCAGGGACTATTTCTATATTCCCTACAGAAGTGTAAAGGTTTTATGTCCTTAATGACTCCAGTCCCTTGCAGGATTCTTTTTTAAAATCTTTGGCCACTAGAGGGAGACGGCTCTTTGAAGAACTGAGGACATTGTGCATGTTTGTGGCTATAGATGGAGGAAAACACCGTGTTTAAAAATGGTATCCAGGCCGGGCATGGTGGCTCACGCCTGTAATCCCAGTACTTTGGGAGGCCAAGGTGGGCGGATCACCTGAGGTCGGGGGTTCGAGACCAGCCTGATCAAAATGGAGAAACCCTGTCTCTACCAAAAATACAAAAAATTAGCCGGTCGTGGTGGCACATGACTGTAATCCCAGCTACTCGGGAAGCTGAGGCAGGAGATTTGCTTGAACCCAGGAGTGGGAGGCAGAGGTGGCGGGGAGCCGAGATCGCATCCATGATTGCACTGCAGCCTGGGCAACAAGAGTGAAACTCCGTCTCAAAAAAAAAAAAAAAAAAAGGTATTCAGGGCTGACCTAATAGGTCGACAATGAAGGGGACCATGCCTGCCCTTGTGCTCCGTGCAGGCCTCGTTGGACAATTTCCCCCAGCATCTTCAGGGCTCACACTTCCATAGTAGCACGTGCCATTCAGACCAAGGTCTTTTTTTAGCCTAGCCATCGACGCTGTAACATTTTAAACAATCTTCTCTATCTTTGAAGCCTACTTTGTAGAAAGAAAGGCTAAGTTATCAGAACTGACACTATATAAAAACACAGAATCCAAAAAATTCGAAGTCTCTTAAGTGGTGCATGTGGGATCTAAAACCGTGGCCATTGCTTACCTAGACAAGGCGTGTTCAAACCACATGTCATCTGAGATCGCTCTGAACTGGGAATGAGGATTCATTTTCTCTGTTAGAGAGGTCTGGGTTCCCCGTCACAAGATTTGCTCCTGACACCTCAGAGTGTGCAATATGCGACTTCTGTACTAAAGAGGTTGCCTCCAATGAGGTAAAATGTCTAATATGGTAATCATGTGCGTCCAATTAAGGCTGCATGCAGAAAAATCAGCCACAGATGCCAAATAGCCAACTTAGTAACACAGGGACCGCAGAGAGAACTCAGTAAGGATGACGTGGAATGACTTTAGTTTAATGCTGTGTATGACAGATCTTTATGTTATTATTTAAAAAGTAGTTAGAAACTTACCTTTTAATGTCGATTGAAAACTTAATTAGCTATGGCCAGAGAATGTGGGTTGTATGATACCAATTGTGAAATTTGTTATTTTATGGTCTGTTTTTCATAGCTATTCCACATATACTTGGAAAAAATATGAATTCTCTGTTCATTTGGTGCAATGTTCAGTATCTATCCATAAGATTATTCATGTTGATTGTGCTGTTAAAATACGCATCTTTAATGATTTTGAACTATCAATTACTTGGAGAGATGTTCTGAAATCTCCCACTGAGATAGGAGAATTTTCAATTCCTTCTTATAGGTGTATTTTTGCTTCATCTCTTTTAAGACTTTATTTCTGAGTTACTAGAAGTTTGGAGTTGACCCATTTTCTTAGTAAAGTGAGTCTTTTCATTGCGGCTTCTCTTCATCTCTAGTTATGATTTTTCCTTAAACTCTATTTTGCCCGATGTTAATATAGCCACGCCTGTTGACTTTTGTTTAAAATCTATATGCTATGGCTTTTCCTACCTTTTTATTTTCAATGCTGCCATAGCCTTACATTTTAAACAATTCTTGTAAGTGACAGATAGTTGCATTAAAAAAAATTTTAATTTTGGGGTACATAGTAGGTACATATGTTTATGAGGTATTCATCACATCAGGGTAACTGAGGTATCCATTGTCTCGAGTATTTGTCATTTCTTGTGTTAAAAACAATCAAACTATACTTTTTAAGTTATTTGTAAGACTCTAGTCACCCCTTGTGCTATCAAGTACTAGATCTTACTCATTCAATCTAACTACGTATAGTTGCATTTAAAAAATTCAATTCAGTAGTGTTTGTCTTCCAAAGGGTGGATTTAGTCCTGGTGTTGGTTAGAAGTAATAACACATCTGCGTTTATTTCTCTCATCAACTTTGCCCTTACTACTGCTCAATCTTTTCTTTTTTTTCTTTCCTTTTGTCTTATTTTGGATTATTTTGCTCCCTTTCTTCTCTTTCCTACTACCATTAAAGTTATACATTTACTTACAAAATTTAATGTAAGATTTTCAGTTGAGAAAACAATGACTAGTTCTTTTTCAATTTACATGCAATTATTGTAGTGTATTTTATTTCTATTTTTGATTCCATGGAACTTTATCAATAATATTGTTTTAACTGATATTTCTTTTGATTTGGCAGCATATTTATCATTTTTTTAAATTCCTTTTTGCATCTTAAACTTTCTAACTGGGCTAACTTGCCTTGTGCCTAAAGTACATCCTTTAGAATTTCTTTTGATGAGGATCTATGAGGCAAACTCTTTCAGTCTGTTTAGAAATATTTTTTCCAGGGCCCACTTGAGGGTGGAGGGTGGGTGAAGGGAGAGAATTGGAAAGCTACCTATTGGGTACTATGCTTATTACTTAGGTGATGAAATAATCTGCACACCAAAGCTCTGTAGCATGTAATTTACCTTTAGATCAAACCTATGCATTTACCTCTGAAACGAAAGGTTAAAAAAAGAAACTCTTATTTTGTTCTAATCTGCAAAGTTATTTTCCCTGAACATACAATTCGAGGTTCATAATTATTTTTTATTTAGCACCTTGAAGATATTGTTCCATTGCCTTCTGGCTTCCCTTGTTGCTATCGAGTAATAATTTGCTATTCTAACTTTTGGTGCTGCTGGGTAATCTCTTGTTTCACCATGTCTGCTTTTACAATTTTTCTTTTTGTCTTTGGTGTTCTGCAATTTCACTATGATCTGCCCAGATGAGTATTACCTTTAATTTCTCCTATTTGGAATGTATTGAGCTTCCTGAATTAGATAGTTGTCTTTCATTCCTTCTGGGAAATTCTCAGCTGCCATCTCTTCATATATCACTTTACCACTTTCTCCTCTACATATGCTTAAATGTTTGTTAGATGTTATCAGTCTATCCTCCAAGTTTCCCAATCTTTCTTTCATATTTTCTTTCTCTTTGTCTGTCTGTACTATATTCTACATAATTTTCTCAGATCTATTTTCCAGTTTACTAATGCCTTATTTAGCTTTGTCTAATTTTCTATTATTGTGTTTATCTTACTTTTCAGTTTTGGAATTTTTATTTTTTAAATATATGCTTCAGTTCTAAGCAGTTTTTTTTTTTTTTTTTTACCACTTACTCATAGTTTTACCCCCTCTTTTGTTTCTTAAGCATATCAAATACAGGTATTTTATATTGTAGGAGAGAAAAAATGGCTTCCCTCTAGCTTTGTAGGTTCTTTAGCAGAGCCATAAATTAAACTGACATAAGACAGATTAACAAGAGAAAAATCACATTTTATTATGTATATACACACAGGAGTCCCAGAAAATATGAGACTCCAGGAAAGGTCAGATGATTAAAGCTTATACAGCATCCTGAGCTACAGAAAGGAATAGGAGCTTGGGGCTTCTTAGGGGACGTGGTGACACAAGTTGTGGGAGGGTAAGGGGAGGAAATTTATGATGAATAAAGATTATCTTGTTAGGCAGATAAAAAGTCTCTCAGGTGATAGGCTGGGCGAGGTGGCTCATGCTTGTAATCTCAGCACTTTGGGAGGCCAAGGCAGGAGGATCACCTGAGGTCAGGAGTCCGAGACCAGCCTTGCCAACATAGTGAAACCCCATCTCTACTAAAAATACAAAAATTAGTTGGGTATGGTGGCACACACGTGTAGTCCCAGCTACTTGGGAGGCTGAGGTAAGAGAATCGTTTGAACCCAGGAGATGTAGG
Organism: Rhinopithecus bieti; assembly: GCF_001698545.2. Classification (NCBI taxonomy): domain Eukaryota; kingdom Metazoa; phylum Chordata; class Mammalia; order Primates; family Cercopithecidae; genus Rhinopithecus; species Rhinopithecus bieti. The sequence goes on from NW_016816095.1 coordinate 233,686, forward strand.
TTGCAGTGAGCCAAGATCACACTACTGCACTCCAGCCTGGACAACAGAGTTGAGACTTCCTCCGTCTAAAAAAAGAAAATTCTCTCAGGTAATAAAAGTTGTCCGGAGCAGCTGTCTTCCTGATACATATACTTTTACTGACATAGATTTCCTTTACAAAGGTAAATTTATTTTACTAAAGGACAAGAGCCATTCCTGTGTCTGCAGTTTCTCAAAATCATCAGCTCAAAAAATGCCAAAGAAGTATATTTTGGGGTGGCATATTCTGGTCTCTATAGTGATATTTTGGAGTGGTGTGTCCTGAGCCCTAATGGTATTGAGTGGCTGATAATTCCAACTTTTAATAATTCTATTTTATTTATTTATTTATTTGAGACCAAGTCTCACTCTGTCGCCTAGGCTGGAGTGCAATGGCATGATCTTGGCTCACTGCAAACTCTGCCTTCTGGGTTCAAGTGATTCTTCTGCCTCAGCCTCCCAAGTAGCTGGGATTATGGGCACCCGCCATCATGCTTGGCTAATTTTTGTAATTTTGTGGAGACGGGGTTTCACCATGTTGGCCAGGCTGGTCTTGAACTCCTGACCTCAGGTAATCCACCCGTCTCGGCCTCACAAAGTGCTGGGATTACAGGGGTGAGCCACTGTGCCTAGCCTGATAATTCTATTTATTATGCCTATCACTCGTCAGTGAAGTTCCTCATTTCGTATTTGTGTGTGTGTGTGTGTGTGTGTGTGTGTGTTTAGGCTCCTATTCCTTGGAATTTTATATGTTGGAATTCTTTAGGTCTCAATTTCAAGGTGAATTTCTTCAGGGAGAATTAGCATCTGCTAATTACAGGCACCCGTGGGACTATCAACTAAGGATAATCTAAAGCAGGGGTGCCCAATCCCTGGGCTGTGTACCAGTACCCATCTATGGCCTATTAGGAAAGAGGCCACACAGGGGAGGTGAGTGGTGGGCAAGCAAGCATTACTGCCTGACTGCCGCCTCCTGTCCGGTCAGCAGCAGCATTAGATTCTCATAAGAGTGCAAACCCTATTGTGAACTGCATATGTGAAGGATCTAAGTTGTGTGCTCCTTATGAGAATCTAACTAATGCCTGATGATCTGAGGTGGAACAGTTTATCCCAAGCCATCCCCACCCCCACCCTGGGCCATGGAAAAATTGTCTTCCCTGAAACCGGTCCCTGCTGCCAAAAAGGTTGGAGACTGCTGATCTAAGGCCAAGTTCTCCTCCTGGGGTGTATTCTACAACATGGTAATGTGAATTACCATGGTTCAAACTCACCTGAGAGCTGGCTTATGATTCGGAATTCTCAGGGGACTTTTCATCTCTCAGGCATCCCATCATTCTACGCTAAGGCAGGCGGTTTTCCTTTCTTGTCTTCTCACATGACTGTTGTTGATGATGGGGTGAGGGGTGTGTGCGTGTGTGTGTGTTCCTTTCTGGTGGTGATGGTTTTTGCATGCTGCCTGTATGATTTTGTAAGACTCTCCATCTTTAGCTGGCCTAGGGTTTGTCTCTTGTTCCCTGCTAGGAGTGAAACTTTTAAAAGCAAACCTCTAGGTCATCAGCTTGACAAGTGTGTTCCCGTTGATAACTGATGTTAGTGTTCCTATCACTCTGATTTCTTGTGTTCACTTGATTTTGGCCTCCAATGATTCTTTTCTTTATTGACAGCTTATTAATACATTTAACAAATATCTTAAAGAAATCACTCAGCATTTTAGTTGTTTTAGCCAGCAGGTCAGTCTTGGTATTTAATTCATTACATTCCTGGAAATGATATCCCCATTAGACTTTTAAAAAGTTTTATTAACTATACTGGATTTTTCTATAACCCAATTTAAAATTAAACTTCAGTTACTAGTAGTATACATTGAGTTGGAATATATATTCTCTGTGATGTATGTATCTAGATACATACATCTTTCATAACTTAAGATCTGAGAGTGTTGCACAAATTTTACATAATGACGCCATTTGGTGTTTAAAAACAGTCACTATTTTCAATACAATAAACTATCTCTGTAATATATTTGTATTTGCAAATTGCTTCAATCTGTGTATCTCTTCAGAGGATGGGCTCTCAATAACTAGATGTATGGTCCAGCCTCTTGCAATCAGGGGACAACTTGGGTAAAACCAAGAGCAAACTCTTTTGGCTGAATAAACACGGGCCTAGAGAGTGTATTTGTAGGTGATTTGGGCCACTTCTGGCTCTACTTGAACTCATTCAAGCAGTTGTCTAATTGACATCCTGAAAGTTTCTCGAGGAAGGAAACTGGAGCCCGCTTTCTGGAATCCACTGGTGAAACCCTGGAGAGAAAAGAGGTACTTTGTGTGGCTTGGCAGCTAGTAGCCTTAGTATTTGGTGGTGGTAGAAAGATCAGAGTCTCACTCAGAGCCCCTCATGAAAAAGGAGATTTACTGAAAAAAATGACATTGGCTAGAAATGAAGCCAGCAAAGATCCAAGGCAAAAGTAGTCCTGGCCGCACCCTTCTTGTCTAGGTTACGGGCAGTCTCCTGGCCGCACCCTTCTTGTCTAGGTTACGGGCCAGTCTCCTGGGCCGCCACCTTCTTGGTCGTAGGTTATGGGCCCAGTCTCTCCACGATACATCTGTTTCTCTTTCCTTCATTTGCTCCTCTCTGCCATCTTAATTCCTCTGCTTATTTGTGGTTATCTACTTCTTTGCGCTTTGCTCACATTTGTCTCTATGTCAACATGGATCCAAGTTCCAATTCCCAGAGAGGAGAGAAACTTTTGATGGCCGATGGCTCATGGCATCCCCCGGAGGCCTTCTCTCACACTTGTTTGGGACTGGGGCTGCCTCTTGGGTCACCCATCCTTCGCCCAAATCAGCTGTGCGTGAAGCCTCCGGAAGGGATAACAAGTAACACAAAACCAATAGCTGTGGGGTGAAGCCTCCAAGTAACACAAACCAATCAGCTGTGGTGAAGCCTCCGGAAGATAGCCAAGTAACACAAAAATGGCTACCATAACGTCTTCTCTGCAGTAGGGGTTCAAGGCTGAGCATGCCTGTGTGGAAGAGAATACTTAGAAGGGGCTTGGCCTTCTTAAGAGTGGCTAAATGCTTATCACTGAGATCTAAATGAATATCCTACAAAACAAAGAGAGTTGGTAATTTTGTCCTAACTGACAGCCATGTACATGTTTATTTTTTTCCAGATTAGCAGCTCCTTCCTTTCTTGTACTTGTTTCTAGGCATTCTTACCTTCTTAGTTTCCCATGCCATGGCATATCGCTGGGATATAGGCAGGACCTGCCCTTTCTAACAATGCTTTACATAGACAAGGCCTGACCAAGCCCTATGGACTAATAGCAAAGTATATATCCTTACCTGATCCATTTAGAGTCCTCTAAACACAAAGTTTATGCTCCTATGCACCATTATTCTGGAATTCAAAAAGCTCTAAAGGTACTTCCGGTTTCTAGTTCTGCATGTACAAAACTTAGAAATCACCGCTCTGGCCAGGTGCAGTGGCTCATGCCCGTAATCCCAACACTTTGTGAGACCGAGGTGGGAGGATTGCTTGAGCTCAGGGGTTTGAGACCAGCCTGGGCAACATAGTGAGACCTCATCTCTACAAAAAATTGAAAAGAAGTTAGCTTGGCATGATGGTTTGTGCCTACAGTCCCAGCTACTAGGGGGGCTGAGGTGAGAAGAGTTCTGGAGACTGGAAGTCAGAGGCTGCAGTGAGCTATGATCATGTACTACACTCCAGCCTGGGTGACAGAGTGAAACCCTGTCTCAAAACAAACAAACAAAAAAAAAAAAACAGGAAGAAGAAAGAAAAGAAATCATGACTCTATCCACTCTATCCTAACAACAACTGAAAATCTGAACAGACTAAAAAATCAGCAACAATTCTTGGATCCATAAGCTAGCTGAGGACACAGGGCAAACGGCTGCCCCCAAGATTGGAGAGACAGATAGGAAATACGGGGAGTTACAGCTTATGAGAGTAGACTCATGAGCAGAGACCACCTTGGGAACTGGTTTTGTGGTAGGGAAATATGAACCATAATTGACAAACGTTGGAGACTCAGTGTGGACAAGCTAGGAGTTAAAAACTGCAAGCAGACCCAGTCATCGGGTGACCACGCCCCCAACCACTTTCATGAATTTTACCTCCAAGAGCCCTACCAAGTTCTCACAGTAGATAATGGAGAAAAACCCCATTGTTCTCTGGCAGAAGGAAGGGAAAAGGAACCATTTTGAAATATGCCAGAGCACTCTGTTCTTCTTCACAAGGCCCAGTCCAGGGGAAACTAGTTAACCAGACCCTCACCTGCTGGGGTATGACCAGAGCCTAACTGACCTGAAGGAAGGGAAACAACCAACTTCAGTTGACTCCAGCCTTCCACATGGGAGAAAACAATACCGAACTCCAGTCCACTCTAACCATCCTGTCCCACCTACGGGGGAAGAAAAAAATGGAGAAGCACAGTCCAAAGCATAGGCTCACTAAAGGACTGAGACCTAATCTTAGGTCTATAGAACGCTTCCTCCACACATACACACCTCACCACCACATTACTAAAGACCTGTTTACAGCAGTTCCTTTTACCTGCTACATCATGTCTGGCTATTAAGGAAAAATTACAAGGCATACTAAAAGGCAAAATACACAACTTGGAAAGATAGAGTAAGCATCAGAACCAGGCATGGCAGGGATGTTGGAATTTTCAGATTGAAAATTTAGAAAAATATGATGAATTTGTTAAGGACTGTAATGAATAAAGTAGACAGCATGCAAGAACAGATGGGTGATGTAAGCAGAGAGACGGAAATCCTAAGAAAGATAAAAAAAAAAACTAGAGATCCAAAGCACTCTAACAGAAGTGAAGAATCCCTTTGATGGGCTTATTAGACTGAACATGGCTGAGAAAAGAATTTCTGAGCTTGAGGATAACTCAATAGAAACCTCCAAAACTGAAAAACAAAGAAAATCAAGACTTTAGAAAGCAGAATAGAGTATCCAAGAACCGTGGAACAACTACCAGAGGTTTAACATGTGTGTAATGAGCATTTCAGAAAGATAAGAAAGAAGGAACAGAAGAAATATTTGAAATAGTAATGATGGAAAATTTCCCCCAAATGAATACTGGATGCCAAACAACAAATCCTAGTAATCCCAGAGAATACCAAATGGTAAAAATGCCAAAAAGAACCCTACATATAGGCATATCATTTTCAAACCACAAAAATTAAACATAAAGAAAAAATTATGAAAGAAGCCAGAGGAAAATACAACTTACCTATAGAAAACAAAGATAAGAATGACATTGGACTTCTCCTCAGAAATCATGCAAGCAAAAGAGTGGAGTGAAATATTTAGTGTTGAGGGAGAGAGAAAAAAAGCTAGAATTCTGTACCCTGTGAAATTATGCATCAAAAATGAGAGAGTAATAAAGACTTTCTCAGACAAACAAAAATTGAGAAATTTTTTTTTGCCAGTAGAACTGCTTTGCAAAACTGTTAAAAGAAGTCCTAGAGTCAGAAACTTGGAGCCACATAAAGAAAGGAAGAGCATCAAAGATAAAGTAAGTGGAGATAAAATAAAAACTTGTGGCCAGGTGCAGTGGCTTATGCCTATAATCCCAGCACTTTGGGAAGCCGAGACTGGTGGATCACTTGAGGTCAAGAGTTTGAGACCAGCCTGAACAACAACATGGTAAAACCCCATCTCTACTAAAAATACAAAAAGCTTAGCCAGGTGTGGTGGCACCTGTCTGTAATCCCAGCTACTTGGGAGGCTGAGACAGGAGAATCACTTGAACCCAGGAGGTGGAGGTTACAGTGAGCTGAAATCGTGCCATTGCACTCCAGCCTGGGCAACAGAATGAGACTTCATCTCAAAACAAGTAAACAAAACAAACAGACAAAACCCTCCCAAATTTTATTTTATTTATTTTTAATTGAAGTAACAGAAAATTGTTCCAAATAACAATAAGGTATTTGATGATGTATGTTTATGAATATCATATATGTACACACACATATATATTATTATGCATGTTTATATATAAGTAGAACTAATAAAAGCAATGAAACTAGAAATAGGAATGAAGAATTTGGATTATTTTGTTGTAATAAGGTAGTCAGACTCCCCATGAGGTGGAATACTGTTATTTGAAAGTGGACTTGGATTCAGTATAAATGTATATTGTAGAGTCTAGGGCAACCATTAAAAGAAGTAAAAAAAGAAGTACAGGTGATATGCTAAGAAAGGAGAGTAAATAGAGTCATATGAAATGTTCAACTAAAACTACAAAAGGCAGGAAAAGAGTGAACAACAAAAATAGGAACAATGAACAAGGGCAACAAATATTAACAGAAAACAGTAACCAATATGGTGGACATTAATCCAATCATATAAAAATATCATTTTAAACATCAATGATCCAAATCCATCAAATAAAAGGCAGAGACAGAGTGGTATTAGTAAACAAGACCATCTCTATATTGTCCACAAGAAACTCACTTTAAAGATAAAGACATATATAAATGAAAATTAAGTGAATGGAGAAAAGTGTATCATGCTAACAAATCAAAAGAAACCAGGGTAGCTATATCAAAGACAAAGAAGGCATTGTATAGGGTCAATTCTATAAGAATACATAACAATCCTTAGCATACATACAATCTAACAACAGGGCACCAAACTATGCAAGACAAAAGCTGATAGAACTGCAAGGAGAAATAGATAAATTCACTTTCATGGGTGGAGACTTTAACACCCCCTCTATCATAAATGGACAGACCCAACTGGCAAAAAATCAATAAAGATGACATACCTGAACTCAACAATATCATCAATCAATTGAATATATGTGTAGGCTACTTCATCCAACACCAGCAGAATGGCCATTCTTCTCAAGGTTACATAGAACATTCAGCAAAATAAATCACATTCTGGGCACTAAAACAAAGCTTAACAAATTTAAGCAAATAGAAATCATACAATGTCTGCTCTCAGACCACAATGGAATTAAACTAAAACTCAGTAACATTCAACAATTGGAAAATTTCCAAATATGTGGACATTAGCACACTTCGAAATAACACGTGAGTCAGTGAAGATATCTCAAGAGAAATTTCAAAATGTTTTGAACTAAATGAAGAGGAGAACATGACTTATCAAAATTTGTGGGATGCGATGAAACAGTCCTTAGAGGGAAATTTATAGCATTAAATGAATATACCAGGAAAGAAGAAAGATCTAAAATCAATCGTATACGTTTTCACTTTAGGAAATTGGGGAAGAAAAAGAGCAAATTAAATTCAAAGTAAGCAGAAGTAAAGAAATCATAAGAAGTAAAGGCAGAAATCAATGAAATGGAAAATAAGAAATTTACAATAGAGAAGACCAATAAAGCAAAAAACTGATTCTTTGGAAAGACCAACAAAACTAATAAGCCTGTAGCCAGGTTAACTGAGGAAAAGAAAGAGGGCACAAATTGTTACTATCAGAAATGAAACAAGGGACTTCACTACAGATCCCACGGACACTAGAATGATCATAAAGAAATGCGGCCGGGCGCGGTGGCTCACGCCTGTAATCCCAGCACTTTGGGAGGCCGAGGTGGGCGGATCACAAGGTCAGGAGATCGAGACCACGGTGAAACCCCGTCTCTACTAAAATTACAAAAAATTATCCGGGCGAGGTGGCGGCGCCTGTAGTCCCAGCTACTAGGGAGGCTGAGGCAGGAGAATGGCGTGAATCCGGGAGGCGGAGCTTGCAGTGAGCCAAGATCGCGCCACTGCACTCCAGCCTGGTGGACAGAGTGAGACTCTGTCTCAAAAAAAAAAAAAAAAAAAAAAATGCTATGAACAACTCTATGCCTACATTTGATAACCTAGATGAAGTGGACCAATTATTTGAATGATGTAATCTGCTAAAACTCAGACAAGAAGATATAGACAATCTGAATAAGCCAACATCTATTTTAAAAATCAAATAAACAATTAATAACCTTTCAAAACAGAAAGCCCCAGGCACAGATAGATTCACTGGTGAATTCTGACATTTAAGAAAGAAATCATACCAATTCTCTACACTCTCTCATAAACATAGATGCAAAAATACTCAATAAAATATTAACAGATCAAATCCAACAATGTACAAAAATAATTATAAACCATGACCAAGGGGGATTTACCCCAAGTAGACAAAACTGGTTTAACTTTTGCAAATCAATTAATGTAACCTATCACATCAACAGGCTAAATAAGAAAAAAATCACACAAGCATATCAATAGATGCAGAAAAAGCATTTGACAGAATCCAACACCTATTCACACTAAAAACTCTCAGTAAACTAGGAAGAGTGAAATTTCCTCAAACTGACGAACAATATTTAAAACAACCCTATAGCTAACATTCTTTTTTTTTTATTTTTTAAAATTGGTTTATTGATACTTTAAGTTAGGGCTACATCTGCATAACGTGCAGGTTGTTAACATAAGTGGGATACTTGCCATGTTGGGCTGCTGCACCCATCAACTCGTCCAGCCAGCCTCAACTCGTCATTTGGAGCACAGGTATAGACTTCCCCAAGCAATCCCTCCCCCCTCCCCACTCCCCGTGATAGGGCCCGTGGTGGAATGTCCGCCTTCCGAGTCAAGTGAATCTCATTGTGTCGCGTTCCCACCTATGAGTGAGAACATGTGGTGTTTGGTTTTCTGTTCTTGCCATAGTTTGCTGAGAATGATGGTTTCCAGCTGCATAACATTCTTAATGGTGAGAAACTTGAAGCTTTTCTACTGATATTAGGAACAAGGCAAGTGTGTCCTCACTCACTACTCCTTTGCAACATTGTACTGAGAGTCCTAGCTAATGCAATAAGAGAAGAAAAGAATGTAGATTAGGAAGGAAGAAATTAAACTGCCTTTGTTCACAGATGACACAATCATCTATGTAGAAAATCTAACAGGATCAACAACAATGAAAAAACCCTTCTGGAACTATTAAGCAATTATAGGAAGGTGGTTAAATTCAAGGTTTACGTACAAAAGTCAATTGCTTTCCTATATGCCAGCAATGAACAAGTAGGATTTGAAATTTAAAATACAATATTATTTATATTAGCATCCCCAAAGATGACATATTTAATTGCACATCTAACAAAATATGTATAAGATCTTTAAGAAGAAAATTAGAAAACACTGATGAATGAAATCAAGGAAGTACTAAATGAACACTGCAGGTATTTATGTAATATACTGTACAGGCACCATGTTACCTCTCTCGCATCAGAAAAACACCTCAATTCCAAAACATAACTGACCCCAAGAGTTTTAAATAAGAAATTATGGAACTGAACCATTAAAAGCAAGTAATCGAGGTATTACTGGCAAATAAACAATAAAATGTGGTGAGGTGGGAGGAGAATCAGAATAAATAATCTGAGAAAGCACTACTATGGAGGATGATATCTACTGCAGACTCGACCATCCTTCATGTTCCCCCAGGCAAGTTCCTTCACCTATATGATGCTCAGCTTTCTCCAAAGTAAGGAAGTCAGATTGATTATCTTTACAATCTGTTCACAATGACATAATTCTGAGCTCCCAGTTCCTTTCTTCAAAGCAGTTCTTCCCCATCCAGGAGCAACTAGGATGCGGCAATTCTTTTTCAAGGCATTTTCAGTTACACGCTACTATGTTTTTCCTTCATATTGCCCATTTTATATGTAAACTCAAACATATTCCTTTGACCATTTTTTTCCAGTTTTCTTTACAAATCACTAAGCAGTTTTTATTGGTTTTAAATGAGTTTTTACATTTCAACTCTCTTATAATTATTAAATAATCCATCTTACTTCCCTCTACATACATGATGATTTTTATTTATCTGGCAAAGACATAAAGAAAGAACATTAGGTCATTTGTACCAGAGAATTTGAGCTAGGACTCAGAATTGCTCGTTCTTGACGGCTGTGCTGAGATCACTTCCCTAGTTCTAGTTTGAAGATAAAGTTCTTTTGTTACCTTGGATTATGGTTTGAATTAGGTTAACATCCCTCCTTTCTCTGATTTATATGATGAAGTGATTGCTTAAAGATGGCAGGTCTGCTAGAGTCCTGATCTTGACAAATGGTACCACTCCATCATTTAAGGCAGAACCTTGGGAGTCACCCAAGACCATTTCCTCTCCCTTACCACCCACATGTTCAATTAATCTCCAAGGCCTACTGATTTTTAAAAAAATAAAATTATAATATGTTTCTACCCTATAGAAAATCAGAGCACATAATATAAACAACATCAATGAACCAACCCTCACGTTTGTTAAATGGTCACTTTTTAATATATATATGTGTTTAATATATATATGTAAACAACACACATTTAGTTGTTTTTTTAAGTAAATAGAACATTATAGAGAAAGTTGAAGCCCCCAATTGTAATTATGGTATTTATAATTTTCATGTTTGTACAATTATTATAGAGAAGCTCCCAATTCTAATTTTGCTATTTATAATTTTGATGGTGTTCTTCTATTACTATAGAACACATTGGGCTGCGTATTTACATGTTAACATTTTATAGTGCATGCATCCATCTGCAGCTTGTTTTTCATTTCACTTAACATTGGTCTTGAGATTATTCAAGAACTAGACACTTAAGTCTAGTTCATTCTCTTAAACAGATGTATAGTGTTCTATTATATAACTACTGATGCCATTTATTGATACCCTTGTTAATGGACATTTGGATTATTTCTAGTTTTTTGTTATTCAAACACTGCTGCAATAAATCTCCACGTGCCTGTCTCCTTGTGCAAACGAATATATGAGAGCTTCTCTGGGGCACAGTGGACTGTGGTGTGCCAAGATTTTTATCTCCTCCACTGATGGGGACCGTGGGTGGGGCCAGAGATTCAGAGTGGAGTCTACCATTTTTATAGTGTCTACTATGGGGTCGGACACCGTATGTAAAGCACCTTGCTTTACATAAATTAACTCATTCAATATCCATGATAACCCTATGGGAAAAACACGAATGTTATCTCCATTTTACAGACAAGGAAGCTAAAGCACAGGCAGCGATTAAATAACTTGACCAGAGTAAGCCATTTGTAAGTGTCAGAAGCAGTGATCAGTTTCTCATTGAAGACTGCGGTGTTCTCTGTGTAAGTACCCGGGAATGAAATTGCTAGGTGCAGGAGTAAGTGTGGCTTCAACTTTACTAGATAATATCACATCGCTCTTCAAAAAGGCGTTATTAATTTACAGTCCCAGCAGCACTATGTGAGAGCTTCTTGTGCTAATCTGAGGGAGGAGAAAATGGTGTCTTTGTTGTTTGCATTTGATTTTCCTTGATTTACTATGAGGTTGAACATCTTTTTGGAAGGTCTTTGGCTGTTCATATTTTCTGATTCTGTTGCTTGACTGTTCATATTTGTTGCCTTTTCTCTTACCTTTTTCCTTATTGATTTTGGTGAGTTTATTACATATTCTGGTTACTAACCCTCTGTGTTCTATTTTTTTTTTGCATATATCTCCTCTCAGGTGTCAAGAAAAACTGATGTACTGAGCTATAGTTCAAATAATATATGAGACAGTATTTTAATTTTAAATTTACTTTTTAAATAAGAAGAAATGCCTATAAGCTGTGTTCTATTTCTGAGAAAATCTTTTCCGTCTTTTTATGCTGTCTGAGCACATTAGACTGACATCAGTGTCAGACATCAGAAGAGGTTAATGACTCATCTTCCCAAGGAGGGTGAGTGTGACCAAACTTCTCTGAAAATTATAGCTTGTATCTTCAAGTGAACGGCTTTCTATAGCACTCATGGTTTCCATTAACAAGACTGTTTTGTTTTTGGTCACAAGACTATAAACTGTTTGTCATGGGAACAAATAGATTGATACTACGGAAAATCTTTTAACCTGTTTTAGTAAAGAGACATAGAAACTTTCCTATGGCAAGATGCTGAGTGAGCGTAGATTTAATTCTTATGGTAGTAGGTTGCATTTGAAACAACCTTTTCTCCTAGCTTCTAAACAAAGGGCAATTGTTACTCAATTGTTTTGTATTCTCAAGGTTTCTGTTACTGATGACTAGGCTTCTGGTTTCAATTTAATTTTTTTTAGCTTTTAATTTTGAACATATTTTAGGTGTACTGAAAATTTGCAAAAGTCATGCAGAGTCTCCCATAAAAGTTTTACTCACCTAACCCCAATGTTAACATCGTATATAAGCATAGTACCAAAACTAAGAAATTAACATTGGTACAATACTATTAACTAAACCACAGACTTTACTTGAATTTGCTGATGTTTTCCTTACTGCCTCTTTCTGTTCTAGCACCCTCTCCAGGATCCCACATTACATTTAGTTGCCATTTCTCCCTAGTTGCCTCTGTCTTCTTGGTCTACCCTTGCTTTTTACGACCTTGACAATCTTAAGGAATACTTGCCAGCCTGGGGTTGTCTGGCGTTTCCCCTTGATTACATGGGAGTTAGGAATTTTTGGAAAGAACATCACAGAACAAAGTGCCCCTCCCACCTCACTATAAGAAGAGGAGTGTGACATCTACATGACACCACAGGTGAAAGTAACCTTCGTCACCTGGTTAATGTCGTGTTTGCCAGGTTTTTCCACTGCACAGTTGCTATTTTTCCCTTTCCCCACTCTATTCTTTGAAGATGAGTCTCTAGCTCTGTCCCACCCTCAGTGGGGAGGAGTGGGGACTGAGCTCCTTCTCCTGGCTGGGGAGCATCTACATATATTGTCTGAAGTTCTTTTTTAAGGAAGATCTATCACTTCTCATCTGTGTGCATATTTATTTATTCATTCCATGGTTTATTGTACCAGTGTAGACTTGTATACTTATTTCATACTTCGGGTCATGGTCCAATGTTCCATTGTCTACGTGGTGGTTCCAGTGATTTCAGCTTTGGTTAGTGAGTGCTCTCCTAGCTTGGCTCCTGGGTCCCGTTGACACACCCCATCCTTTGGAGTTTCGAACACTTCCTGACTTTCCGGTTTTCCCAATAATTTTAGCATCCACCCGTAGGTGCTGTCTGCACAGTTATTTCTGTAGAGTTCTAGTGGTGATTTTTCTATTTCTCCCTCTCAATTTAATCAAGATAACTAAAGATATTTAGCATATAGGCTATCTGAGGGATTTGGGTTTGGATTTCAGTTCCAGCACTTCAAGCTATGTGCTGTTAGGGTTCTCTGAACCCTGATTTCATTTGTATCAGAAGGCAAAGTGTAAAACTGCTTCTATCCTCACAATATTTCTGATACCAAGTGGGTGAGGCTTTTATCCATTCCCCACCACCAAGCAAATTTCCAGTTCGCTGTGGACACCAAAATTGAGTGTCCTATAATTTAATGAGTTTGATACTTGCTGCCAGGAGTTAGTGGAGACCCCACAGGCTCAGTCCCAGAAGACTTCCCCGTACTTCAGACACCAACCAAAAGTCTCAGGTTACTTCTTGCACTTATGGCTGACTGGCTGGAAATTGAGGATTCCCATGACCCCCTCCTCACATTTAATAATTTACTATAACAGCTCACAGAACTCAGGGAAACACTCCACTGACTATTACTGATTTATTATAACGGATGCAGTTCAGAAACAGCCAAATGTAAGAGACGCACAGGGCAAGGAGAGGGGTACAGAGCTTCATGCCCCCTTTGTGGGCACCGTTCTCCCAGCACTCCAAGTGTTTACCCACCCAGAAGCTCTCTGAACTCCATTGTTAAGAGGTTTTATGGGAGTTCCATTACATAGGCATGGTTGATGAAGTCATTGGCCACTGGTGATTAACTCAGTCTCCAGGGCCTCTCCCCACCTGGCAGTCCAGAAGGTGAGGCTGAAAGTTCCAACCCTCCAATCACAGGGTTGGCTCCCCTGGCAAACAGCCCCACCCTCCAAGAGTCACCTCATTAGCATAAACTCAGGTATGATTGAAAAGAGCTTATTAAGGGTAACAAAAGTAGCTCCTCTCACCCAGGAAATTCCAAGAGTTTTTAGGAGCTCTGTGCCAGGAACTGGGGACAAAATCTTGCACTGTCCCACTCCACCAGCCTGGGAAGGGAATTATCCCTTTGGCACTGATACACTCTCTGTCCTCTAGTCACTTAGCAGGTATCTGAGTTATCAGATCAAAAAACATGGCATATATAGGGTTCTACACTATCTGTGGTTTTAGGCACCCACTGGGGGTCTTGGAACGTATGCCCTGAGGATGAGGGAGAGAGCTGTATTATTATTGTCGTTGCTGCCACCAGCACTGTTGTCACCTCCATACTTCTTCCAGAGCCTGCTTTGTAAAATGCAAATCTGATGATGTCACGGTATTGTTCAGGGTAACTCATTGCTGTCTGTTATTGTCAGCAATGGTTCCTAAGCCTGACTTCTGATCAAAATCATATGAGGAGCTTAGATAGAAAGATAGATAGATAGATAGATAGATAATAGATAGATAGATAGATGATAGATAGATAGATAGATAGATAGATAGATAGATAGATGCCCAGTCTTAGCCCAGACCTTATTGACTTGAATTTTGGTGGGGTGGGTCTCAGCCTTTATCTGTCCTGGAGAGAGATGAGAGGAGGGGTCTGTGCAGCAGGAATGAGCCTGGGATCCCTGTAAAGGCTGATAGCTGGTCCCACCCAGTGATGACTCACAGCAATAAAGAGAAGACCCTGGTTCCCATCATGAAGTAGCGAATATGATGCCCAGATGTGAGATGAGGAGTCCGATGAACTGTTTCTAGCTATTCTACTTAGTTCCCGTGTGTTCCTATCTAGTCAGTTGGAAGGTAGCTGTCCTTTATTTAAGGAATGTGTTCTTAGAGGACTTGTTCAATTTAAAACATGCACAAATAAAGACCATTATCCTAGTAAGAATAAATACAAACTGTGTATTCATAAACCTAGTGTTAAATCAAGTTAAGCCTAAAGTGGCCTCCTTATATATCTTAAATTCGGCCTAAAGATTTCTCTGTATACAGTGAGCCATAACCTAAATGGAAGTGTAAACAGATTGTAACCTACAGTTAAAAGAAAAACCTTAGCCAAATTAAATTTAAAAGAGTTTAATTGAGCAAAGAACAATTCATGAATCTGGCAGCCTCCTGAGCCGCAGTAGGCTCAGAGAGACTCCAACACAACCACATGGCGGAAGAAGATTTGTGGATAGAAAAAGGAAAGTGACTCACAGAAAACAGAAGTGAGGTGCAGAAACCGCTGATTGATTACAGATCGGTGTTCGCCTTATTTGAACATGTCATATTTGATTGGCCATATTTGTTGGCCATATTTGATTGGCCAAAACTGGGTGATTGGCAAAGAGTAGGTTACAGTCTGTTTACAATTCTATTTAGGTTATAATTCATGATGTACAGAGAAACCTTTAGGCCAAATTTAAAGCAGGTGAGGAGGCAGCTTTAGGCTAAACCTGATTTAACACTTCTCTTGTGCCAATCACTGAATTTTGACCAAAAGGGATCAACTGTTTGAAATGTGTTCAAGTAAATCAAATGCTGACCTGTAACCAATTTGGCTGTTTGTGTACCTCACTTCTGTTTTCTGTACATCACTTTCCTTTTTCTGCCCATAAGTCTTCTTCCACCATCTAACTGCCCTGGAGTCCTCTGAGCCTACTCTGGCACAAGAGGCTGCCCGATTGGCAAGTCATTCTTTGTTCAACCAAACTCTGTTAAACTTAAATTGTCTAAGGCTCTTCTTTTGACACTAGATTGATTGTTGTAAACACTTTCTTTTTTGAGACAAAGTCTCGCTCTGTCGCCCAGGCTGGAGTGCAGTGGCTGGATCTCAGCTTACTGCAAGCTCCGCCTCCCGGGTTCACGCCATTCTCCTGCCTCAGCCTCCCGAGTAGCTGGGATTGCAAGCGCCCGCCACCTCGCCTGGCTAGTTTTTTGTATTTTAGTAGAGACGGGGTTTCACCGTGTTAGCCAGGATGGTCTCGATCTCCTGACCTCGTGATCCACCCGTCTCGGCCTCCCAAAGCGCTGGGATTACAGGTTTGAGCCACCGCGCCCAGCCATGAACACTTTCTTTACTACTTCTTTTCACCTTGAGCTCTGACACTTTGCAGGGTGCTCTCGTCTTAATGAACAGTCTGGGACAACATGGTATTTATGTGTGCCCAGCTTCTTAGCACTTTAACACACAGAATTTCTATTTCAAAGTTGATTTTCCGAGTACATTTTTTTTTCAGCTAGCATGAGCCCCACTAATAAACACATAGATGGCATTATTAATAACAAAAATTTTAAATTATAATGTCACTGTGTATTAAAATATTAGTACAAGAGTGTTCCATTGTCTATGATGTAAACTACTTAACCTACTTCAGAATAGGAAGTGTAACTTATCTGTTGTATTAGTCAGGGTTCTCTTGAGTGACAGAACTAATAGGATAAATGTATTTATAAGGGAGAGTTTATTAAGGAGTATTGACTCACACGATCACAAGGTGAAGGCCCACAATCGTCCGTCTGCAAGCTGAGGAACAAGGAAGCCAGTCCAAGTCCCAAAACCTGGAAAGTAGGAAAGCTGACAGTTCTGTCTTCAATCTGTGGCCGAAGGCCCAAGAGCCCCTGGCAAACCACTGGTGTAAGTCCAAGAATCCAAAAGCTGAAGAACTTGGACTCTGATGTTCTAGGGCAGGAAGCGTCCAGCACAGGAGAACAATGAAGGCTGGAAGACTCAGCAAGTCAAGTCCTTCCATGTTATTCTGCTTGCTCTATTCTAGCCATGCTGATAGCTGATTAGATGGTGCCCACCCAGATTGAGGGTGGGTCTGCCTCTCCCAGTCCACTGACTCAAATGTTAATCTCCTTTGGCAACACCCTCACCGACACACCCAGGATAAATACTTTGCATCCTTCAGTCCAGTCAAGCCAACACTCAATATTAACCGTCACATATGGGTACATGAGTTACCTTTCATCTATACTCCAGGGGTAATCACTCAGCATTTGAACAGAAATTTGTAATCAGAGGTGGTTAAAGAAAATGTTTTCTATTTTATTATAATAGATAAGAATTAGCTAGCATAAGGCATTTTAGAAATAATTTTCCATAGATAAAATAAGTGGTGTTCAAAAAATACAGTCACCTAAAAAGGCTGAATGGATCCCAGCACCTTGCTTGGTTGAAGGATCAGAATCAGGCCGGATTCTATGGGGGTGGGGCCCACATCCAAAACTCATGCCCTCTGGGCACCGCATGTAGCAGAGGACTCTGTCATGAGTTCTATCCCAAGGTTGGCTGATCTCAGAGTTCATGCAGGGAACTTGATGGTTGCCTGAGGACAGAAAGAGGAGATCTCACCAAGCTAAGGAGAACAGGTATGCAACTGCTTGTGTAATAAAACACTGGACTGGCCTTTGTTCCTAGTTCCTGGGAGAGAGACTCTGAGTCCTCGGAATTTCCTGAATAATAGGAATCTTTATTATTCATGAGGTTTTTGGGATTGCATCTGATTTACGCTAATGAAACCACTCAGAATGGGAACTGGTCACCAGAAACACCAACCATGTGATCTCAGGAGGTTAGGACTTTGAGTCAGTCTGATCTCCAGGGAGGGGAGAGCAGCTGGTGACTGAGTTTAATCCTTTGTCAATGGTCTGGCTAATCATGCCTGTGTCAGGAAACCATAATACAACTCTGGACACCAAAGCTCAGAGGAACTTTCTGTTGAATAAACACATTGATGTGTCGGGAGGGTGACGCGCTCTGATTTCATGGGGAGAGGGTGTGGAATCTCTGCGTTTGGGACCCTCTCAGATCTTGTCCTATGTGTCTCTTCATTATGCTGGTCCTGATTTGCATTCATAATAAAACTGTAATTATAAGTCTAGCACCTTCCTGAGTTCCAGGAATTGTTCTGGAGAAGTGTGAAGCCTAAGAGGGGTTGTGGGATTTATAGCTAGTTAGTTGGTCAGGGCATAGGTGGTCTGGAGACCTGAAATTACAGCTGGCATCTGCAATGGGGACAGTCTTCCTGGGGGCAGTGCTCCTAACATAAGGAAACTGATATTAACTCCAGATGGTTAGTGTCAGAATTGTACTGCAGGACACCCAAACTATTTTTAGCCTGCTTATTAATAAATAGTTGTCCACTTGGAAGAATATAGCCTTACCTTCATTTTGACAGACCAACTAGTAGTCTGAGGCTGGGCTTGTATAGCCCATACCTAGCTCTAACCTGGGAGGCTGCTGGTGTCCACCGTAACAACATGACAGTTGCCAAAGGGACAAATTGGCTTAGACCGGCCTGACAACCACACACAGAAATCCCTCCTGGAAGTTCCAACACCTGTAAATAGCAGCATGATTTCTAGGACACTGAAAGCAGGGGCTGGTATTTCTGTTTTCCTGTTCACATGGTGGTAGCTTGTGGGAATAGTATTAAAACATTTTACAATTCACTGGCTTTCAGCTTTGTAATTATGTAGTGTTTTATTTTTTCTGGGGTATCTGAATTCAAAATTTGCTTATACAGTGATTTTATTAAAGTTTTTGTGACACTATTTTAAGGAAATAACAGTGCATAAATGCAACCACATTTAATTCTGGGTATCAATATTTTCATCTATAAACAGAGAGAAAAGTGAGAATGGCCCTACCTATTTGTATTGAGATTCAAAAAAAATGAAAGAGTTTTGAAAACTATATACATGATTTCTCTAATGGGAAGATTTCCCTAATGGAAAGATTTCCTTATTTTTGCATATTGGAAACAATGCTTAGAATAAAAAAGACCATAAGCAATAACCACAATAAAGAAGTAATCTATATAGTATATTAAAAGGTGATAAACCTATTAAATATTACAAACCATAAAAAAAGCATTATAAAGCTTTTCAGAATGCATGGTTGCAATTTTAGATGGGATTAGACCTCATCGAGAAGATGAGATGTAAACAGGGACTTGAAGAAAATGAGGGAGCAATGTGGATACATGGGGAAGAGCATTCCCAGGTAGAGGAAACAGCCAGTGCAAAGGCCCAGAGTTAGAGAATGTCTGCCATGAGCTACTCTTAACAAGGAGGTTACTACAAGTGGGACACATGCATAATTGAGACTAGTAGGAAAGGAGGTCAGTATAACGGAAGGCAAGGTAGTATAGGGCTGGTTGACCAAAATGAACACCCTGGTTTATTATTATTATTATTATTATTATTATTATTATTACTGCTACTACTACTAGACAGAGGCTCGCTCTGTCACCAGGCTGGAGTGCAGTGGTGCAATCTCGGCTCACTGCAACCTCTGCCTCCCGGGTTCAAACGATTCTCCTGCCTCAGCCTCCCGAGTAGCTGGGACTACAGGTGCCTGCCGCCACGCCCCGCTGAAACACCCTGGTTTCTACCCTGAGTGGAATGTGAAGTTATTGGAAGGCTTTGAGCAGAGGAGTGACATGCAGTGAGCTGAATGGTGTTTCCTGCCCCCACCTCCAAAAAGATATATCCACACCCTCATTCCTGGAACCTGTAAATGTTACCTTCTTTGAGAAAAGGGTCTTTGCAGATGGCATGAACTTAAAGATCTTGAGATGAAGACATCATCTTAGATCATCTGGCAGGCAAAGTCCAGTGACAAGTGTCCTTATAAGAAGAGAAGAGCAGAGGGAGATTGGAGACAGACAGAGAGGAGACACCACACACAGAGGGGAAGGCAGGGTAAAGATGGAGGCAGAGACTGGAGCAATGGGGCCATGAGCCAAGGGGTGCCAAGGATTGCCGGAAGTCACCACGAGGCAGAAGGGAGGCATGGAAGGGGTTCACCCTTAGAGCCTCCAGAAGTAATCAACCCTGCCAGCACTTTGATTTTGGACTTCTAGCCTCCGGAACTCTGAGAGAATAACTTTCTGTTGTTTTAAGACACTCTATTTGTGGTAATTTGTTAAGGAAACAACAGGAAACAAATATAGGAAGCCAGATAGTAAAGGGACCTGATCAGCCAAACTGAGAAGACTCAGGGTTCTACTCTGAGGGGAACTGGGAGCTACTGGAAGGTTTTGAGCAGAGCAGTGACATGAACCTCTTTCTTGTTTTAAATATAGTCAGTTAACTTAGCCAGCATATATCCCTCCTCTCTCACACATTTTTCTGCCTGGTGATTGGATAAATAATTGGCTAGACACGACCAGAGGCCATCTCAACTTTCAGTTCAATTTCACTCCTTCATGGATGCACTCCTTTGGATATTGAGCCTCTAAACTGGCTGTGTCCATTAGAACTGGATTTGGCTGCATTTAAGAAAAAACCTGGCCAGGCACCATGGCTCCCACCTGTAATCCAAGCACTGTGAGAGGCCGAGGAGGGCGGATGATCTGCGGTCAGGAGTTCAAGATCAGCCTGGCCAACACGGTGAAATCATGTCTCTACTAAAACTACAAAAAATTAGCCGGGCGTGGTGGCGGGCACCTGTAGTTCCAGCTACTCAGGAGGCTGATGCAAGAGAATTGCTTGAACCTGGGAAGTGGAGGTTGCAATGAGCCGAGGTTGTGCCACTGCACTCCAGCCTGGGCAACAGAGCAAGACTGTCTCAAGAAGGAATAAAAAAAAGAGAAAACCTAATAGTAGTTTAACTAAGAGAGAAGTTTATGTCTCTCTCAAGCAATAGAAAACCTGAGCTGGGCAGTCCAGGGCTAGAAATGTGGCTCCATCAGCATCATGGAATTAGGGTTCTTCTGGTTTCTCATCCTATTGTCTTTAGCATATAGTTTTTAGCTTCAAGGTTGCCTTATGGTCCAAGAAGACAGCTGGAGTTCCAGCCATTATTTGAAAATTGCACAGTCAAGGAGAGCAGAGGAGCAGAGCATACTGGTTATACCTCGAGGAAGAATAAAACCTTTTGAAACAGATTTCCTGGAAGCCACCGTCAGTTACTTCTGCTCACATCTTATTGGCCCCCCTGTTTCAAAGGAAGAAGGGATATCACATGCCATCAAGAAAAAGTCATGGGAACCACCACTCAAGTTAACAGATAGAAGTAACATTTCCAGCATTCCAGAGGCTGCTTCCTTCCCTTTCCTGGTCACCACCTATCCCCACCTCCACCAAGGTAACTATCTACTTAATTCTTACTGGAATTACACCTTTACTTTTCTTTAGAGTTTTATTACCTGAATATGTATATATTTTTAAATATTAAGATTTAGGTTTTTTAGGTTTGCTTATTTGTTTGGGCTTTATATAAATGGAATTATTTAATAATAATTTTTAAAGATTGTGTTGTGCAGAAAGGGTAGAGAAAGGATATTAGGTGGGCAACTAGTAATCTCCGCTACATCAGCAGAACCCAGAGTTAAGGTTCTTTCAACCATTGGTTTCATTAATGTATCTTCATAATTTACCTGGATTCTGAGCAAAGCCAGTCTATCCTATGGCATAAGCCTCCTTTAGTATTCTAGGACAAAGTATTACAATTGCTTATCACCATCTTCCTGTCAATCTAGGAAGACCAAGTGTTTTTGGCAGTACTTCCTTGCTCATTGAAATTTTTAGTACGCTATATCTAATAATTGTTAATATGTTTTGGTTGAAGTCCGCCATCTTGTTATTTGTTTCCTATCAGTCTTATCTGTTTTTATTCTTTTGTTTAATCTTTTCCTATCTTCTTTGAGGATAACTGAGTATTTTTAGTATTTTTTCTATTAGCTTTTGTTGCTTTTTATTATAATAAACAACACATAACATGAAATTTACTATCATAACCATGTTTAAATGTATAGTTCAATAATGTTAGGTATATTCACATTGTTGTAAAACAGAAGATCTCCAGAAATTTTTCATCTTGAAAATCTGAAACTCTATACCCATTAAACAAATCTCTTCTGCTCCCTCCTCCAACCCCTGGTGACTACCATTCTACTTTGTGTTTATATACATTTGGCTACTTTAGATAATGAATGTATGTGTAATTATACATTATTTGGCTTTTTGTGACTAGAGTATTTCACTTAACATAATGTCTTCAAGGTTCGTCCATGTTGAAATCTTACAATTTATTTCTGTTTAAGGATAAATACCATTTCATATATGTATATATCACATTTTCTTTATCCATTTGTCAACGGAAATTTTAGTTGTTTCTGTAGTTTGGCATTGCAATAATCTGCAATACTGCAATGCCCCCAAATTACCTGGAGGTGCAGATGCCTCTTTGAGATTCTAATTTCAATTCTTCTGGATATATACCCAGGAGTAGGATCATTGTATCATATGGCAGTTCTATTCTCAATTTCTGAGGAACCTCTATACTCTTTTCCAGGGTGGTTGTATCATTCTGTATTCACACCAGCAATAAATAAGAGGTACAATTTCTCCACATACTCATCAACATTTTTACTTTTTTGGGTTTTTTAAAATAATAATCATCCTAATAAATGCAAGGTGTTACCTCATTGTGCTTTTATTTGCATCCCTGATAATCTGTAACATTGAGCACCTTATAATATACCTGTTGACCATTTGTGTGTTTTCTTTGGAGAAATATCCATTCAAGATCTTTGCCCATTTTCTAATTATTTGTTTATTTGCTGTCAGATTGTAGGAGTGCCATATATATTTTGGAAATTAACCCATTATCAGACATATAATTGGTAAATATTTTATTTATGTCACAAATTATCTCTTCATTCTGTTGATTGCTTCCTTTGCTGTGCAGATTTTTACTTCAATATCCCATTTAGCTATTTGTGCTTTTGCTACTGGCACTTCTGATATATCCATAAAATCATTGCGAGGAGCAATGTCATGAAGCTTTTCCTTCATGTTTACTTCTAAGCATTTTAAAGTTTCGGGTCTTACATTTAAATCTTTACTCCATGTTCATGTGATCTCTGTATTATGGTATAAGATAGGGGTCCAGTTTATTCCTTTTGAATGTGAATTTCCAGTTTTCCCAGCATCACTTGTGCAAGAGACTATCCTTTCCCCATTGCATATTCTTTTTTTGTTTGTTTGAGATGGAATTTCACTCTTGTTGCCCAGGATGGAGTGCAATGGTGTGATCTCGGCTCACTGCAAACTCCACTTCCTGGGTTCAAGTGATTCTTCTGCCTCAGCCTCCCAAGTAGCTGGGATTACAGGCATGCACCACCATGCCCCGCTAATTTTGTATTTTTAGTAGAGACAGGGTTTCTCCATGTTGGTCAGATTGGTCTCGAACTCCTGACCTCAGGTATCTGCCCACTTCAGTCTCCCAAAGTGCTGGGATTACAAGTGGAAGCTACTGTGCTCAGCTGCCCATTGTGTATTCTTGATGCCTTTGTTGAAGATCAATTGACTGTGCATGTGTGGGTTTATTTCTGGGCTCTCTATTCTGTTCTGTTGTTCTTTATGTCTGTCTTTATGCCAGTACCAAACTGTGCTGATTATTGTAGCTTGCTAATGTATTTTGAAATCAGAAAGTGTGATGTCTCCAGCTTTGTTCTTCTTTCTCAGGATTGCTTTGACTATTTTGGGTCTTTTGTTGTTCCATATGAATTCTATAATTTTTTCTCTTTAAGAAATGCCACTGGGATTTTAATGGGAATAATGTTGAATCTGCAGATTGTTTAGTATGGACATCTTAATAATATTAATTCTTTCAATCCATGAACACGGAATATTTTTCCATTTATTTCTGTCTTCTTTAATTCTTTCATCAGTGTATTGTAGCTTTTAGTGTACAAGTTTTTCACTACCTTGGTTAAGTTTATTCCTAAGTAATTTATTCTTTTTGATGGTATTGTAAATAGGATTTTTCTTCTTAGTTTTCTTTACAGGTAGTTCATTGTTACTATATAGAAATACAATTGTTTCTTTGTATATTGATTTTGTATTCTACAACTTTGCTGAATTTGTTTATTAGTTGTAGCAGTTTTTTGGCAGAGTCTTAAGGGACACATATAATTATGTTACTAGCAAACAGAGATGATTTAACTTCTTCCTTTACCATTTAGATGGCTTTTATCTCTTTTCTTGCCTTTATCTGACTAGAAGTTCCAATACTATTTTGAATAGAAATGGTGAGCGTGGGTATCTTTTTCTGGTTTCTGATCTTAGGAGGAAAACTTTCAGTTTTCACTGTTGAATATTGTATCAGTTATGGCTTGCCACATACGGCCTTGATGTGTTGAGGTAGATTCTTTCTATACCTAACTTGCTTAGATTTCTTTTTTTAATCATGAAAAGGAGGATGAATTTTGTCAAATGCTTTTTCTGCATCACTTGGGGTGATCATGTGATTTTTATCCTTCTTTTTGTTAATGTGGTGTATCGCATTTATAGATTAGTGCACATCGAACCATCCTTGCATTTCTGGAATAAATCCCACTTGATTATGATGTATAATCCTTTTAATGTTCTGTTGAATACAGTTTGCTAGTATTTTGTTGAGGATTTTTGCATCTATAGTCATCAGGGATGTCGGCCTGTAGTTTTCTTTTTTGGTAGTGTTTTTGTTGGACATTGGTATCAGGGTAACATTGACTTCATAAAATGAGTCTGGAAGTGTTCCTTCCTCTTCACCTTTTTGGAAGAATTTGAAAAAAAATGGCATTCATTCCTTAAATATTTGGTAGAATTCACCAGTGAAGCTATCTGTTCTTTGCTTTTCTTTGCTGGGAGATTTTTGATTACCAGTTCAATGTCCTTACTTGTTATTGGTGCCTTCAGATTTTCTGTTTCTTCATGATTTAGTTTTAGTAGCTTATATGTTTCTAAGAATTTCTCCATTTATTCTAGGTTGTCCAGTTTATTGGCATATAATTATTTGTAGTAGTCTCTTATGCTCCTTTTTATTTCTACAGTATCAGTTGTAATATTTCCTCTTTCATTTCTGATTTTATTTAATTGAGTCTTCTCTTTTTCTTAGTTTAACTGAAGACTAGTCAATTTGGTTTTTCTTTTCAAAATAACTAGCTCTTAGTTTTGTTGATATTTTCTATTTTGGTCTTTGTTTTTTTTCTACTCTAATCTTTATTATTTCTACTACTACTGTCTTGTACTACCTTTGGGTTTAATTTGTTCTTGTTTTTCTTTTTCTTTTCTTCCTTTTTTTAGTACAGTTATTTATCACTTAAACTTCCCTCTTCATACTTTACTGCCATAGGTTTTGATGTATTGTGTTTTCCTTTTGTCTTAAGACATATCTTATATTTTGATTTTTTTTTTTTTTAACCCATGAATTGTTCAGGAGAAGGTTAGTTTCCACATATTTGTAAATTTTCCAATTCTACTTCTGTTAGTGATTTCTAGTTTCATAACATGTGGTCAGAAATGATACTTGATATAATTTTAATCTTCTTAAAATTGTTAAGACTTGCTTTGTGGCCTAATAGGTGATATATCCTGGGGAATATTCCATGTGCACTTGAGAAGAATGCATATTCTGTTGCTGTTGGGTGGTATGTTTTGTATATGCCTTTTAGGTCCATTTGGTCTACAGTGTTGTTCAAGTCTGCTGTTCCCTTATAGATTTCCTGTCTGGATATTGTTCCCTTATGGATTTCCTATCTATCCATTGTTGAAAGGCAGGTGCGAAGTCTCCTACCATTATTGTATTGCTATCTATTTCTCCCTTCAGTTCTGTTATATTTGCTTTGTATCTTTAGGTGTTGTGATGTTGAGTGCTTATATAATTGTAATATTTTCCTGAATTAGCCCTTTTATCATTTTATAATGTTCTTGTCTCTTGCAAACATTTTTAATTTAAAGTCTATTTTCCTGATATAAGTATGGTCCTCTCTGCTCTTTTTTTGTTGACCATTTGCAGAAAAATATTTTTTCATTCTCTCACTTTCAACCTCAATGTCTCCTTAAATATAAGTCTCCTGTAGACAGCATATAGTTAGGTCTTCTCAAAAAAATCCATTTATCTACTTTATATCTTTTGACTGGGGAATTTAATCTTTGTGTTTAATTATTATTAATTAATTTACATTAATTAAGTTAATCAATTAACTTATTTAATTATTAATTTAATTAATTTAATTATTAATATACTTAAACAGAGATTAAACTCCCCAATAAAAAGATGTAAAGTAGATAAATGGATTTTTTAAAAAGAGCTAATTATATGCTGTCTACAGGAGATTTATATTTAATTAATTATTAATTAAACACAAAGTAATTATTGATAGAGAAGGACTTACTATTGATATTTTGTTAATTTCCTGTGTGTCTTGCAGTTCTTTTGTTTCTCTTTTACTGTGTTGCAGTCTTCCTTTGTGCTTTGATTATTTTTCTAGTGTATTTGATTCTTTTCTCTTTTGTATCTTCTGTAGGTATTTTTATGTGCATGTGGTTGCCATAATGCTTGCATAAAACATAGTTACAACAGTCTATTTTAAGTTGATAACATTTTANATTATTAATATACTTAAACAGAGATTAAACTCCCCAATAAAAGATGTAAAGTAGATAAATGGATTTTTTAAAAGAGCTAATTATATGCTGTCTACAGGAGATTTATATTTAATTAATTATTAATTAAACACAAAGTAATTATTGATAGAGAAGGACTTACTATTGATATTTTGTTAATTTCCTGTGTGTCTTGCAGTTCTTTTGTTTCTCTTTTACTGTGTTGCAGTCTTCCTTTGTGCTTTGATTATTTTCTAGTGTATTTGATTCTTTTCTCTTTTGTATCTTCTGTAGGTATTTTTATGTGCATGTGGTTGCCATAATGCTTGCATAAAACATAGTTACAACAGTCTATTTTAAGTTGATAACATTTTAACTTCAATCGCATCCACATTTTTACTTCTCCTCCCATTAAACACACTTTATGTCATGGATGTTACAATTTACAGTTATTTTTACTGTGTATCTATTGGTCAATTTGTGTGTGGTAGCTATTCCTAGTATCTTTCAACATTTTTAAGTTTTAAAGTTTCAAAAGTCTTTTAACTTTTACACTAAAATTAAAAGTGATTTACATAACACCATTACAGTGGTACAGTATTGTTTTTTTCTTTATATTTGCGTTTGTAAGCTGAGTTCTATAATTTCATGTTTTGTGTTTTTATTTACTAGTACTTAGCTTCAACTTGAAGACGGGTGTTCTGCATTCTTGTATGGCAAATCTGGTGGTGATGGACTGCCTCAGTTTTTGTTTGTCTGGGAACATCTTTATCTCTCTTTTATTTTTAAAAGACAGTTTTGCCAGGTATACAGTTCTTGGTTGACAATTTTTTTCAGTACTTTGAATATGTCATCCCACTCCTTGCTAGCGAGCAAAGTTTCTCCTGAGAAATTTTCTGGTAGCCTTAACGGAGCTTCCTTACACATGACACATCAGTTTTCTCCTGATGCTTTCAAAATTTTGTTTTTCACTTTTGACAATTTGTTATTATAGTGTATTTTGGAGCAAACTTAATTGGATTCATTCTATTTGAGGTTCTTTGGAATTCGTGAATCTGGAGGCCTATTTTCTTTCCCAGAATTGGGAAGTTTGGGCTTATTGTTTTCTTAAATAAGACTTTTCTTTCTGGAGAGACAGGGTCTCACTGTGTTGCCCAAGCTGGTCTTGAACCTTTGGCTACAAGCAATCCTGTCACCTTGGCTTTCTAAAGAGCTGGGATCACAGGCACAAGCCATTGTGCCCAGCCTATTTACATAAATAAGTTCTTTACTCACCTTTTTCTCTGTTCTCCTTTTGCGACTTTCATAATGTTTATATTGGTTCACTTGATGATGTTCCATAAGTTTCTGAGGCTCTCCTTACCTTTTTAATTCTTTTTCTGTTGTTGTTCTTCTGACTGGATAATTCATTGTCTAATTAGTTAATTTAGTTTTAAATTGACATATAAAATTGTATATATTCGTTTTGTACAATATGATGTTTTGAAATATGTTTATGTATTAAAATGACTTGATTGAGCTAATTAACATATGCATTACCTCACATGCTTATCATTTTTGTGGTGAGAGCATTTAAAGTCTACTCTTCTAGAAACTTTCAAGAATGCAATACATTTTTATTGACGACAGGGACTGTGTTTTATAATAGAAGTCTTGAACTTATTCCTCATATCTAACTAAAATTTTGTACCCTTTGATGAACGTCTCCCCATATTCCCCACCCCAGGCCTTGGGAACCACTATTCTACTCTCTACTTCTATGAGATTGACTTTCTTCGATTCCACATAGAAGTGAGGGCAATATTGTCTTTTTGTTCCTAGCTATTTCACTTAACATAGTGTCCTCCAAGTTCACATATGTTGGTGCGAATGACAGCTGTCTCTTCTTTATTAAGGTTGAATAGTATTTCATCATGTATAGATACCATATTTTCTTCATTCATTATTGATGAACACTTAGGTTGATTCTGTATCTTGGCTATTGTAAATAATGCCCTTGCAGTGAACATGGGTCTTTGATTATTTAAAAAGAAGGTTTTTCCCACTAGCATGTAGTTTTCTGTATTTGTCTTTGAAGCCTTTTAATTATCGCTCTGGTTAAATAAATGAGATAAATAAATGAGATAAATTGTGATCCTATTTAGTTATGTGTTTTAAGTCTTTTTTACATTTTTGACAAGTTCCCCAAGTTGAATTCCAAATTAATCTCTTAGACCTTGAGTTAACTTTGGGATTTTTCAGTTGGGAAAGATCAAATGATGTGTTTTTTGCCTTGTATAAGAGGGATATTAAGCTAATTAGGCTTATTTGATAAATTATTTGGAATGCATGGTCACATAAAAGTGAAGCCAAACATTCTTTAAGTTATGCTTATGGATAGGTTGTTGTGTTTTAAGAGCTGTAGGAGATCCCTAGATTCCTATTACGTTATCGATCATAATTTTGATATTATTTTTAAATGGTGTATGCCACAGAAATGACCAAATTTCCTCATCAATTGCTTGCTATAATGTACTCTCATTGGATTTTAAACCGTGTTTCTTCTATATCTTTGTCATCCACTGTTACTGTTTTTATTCTTCTCTGAAAGCTTTTACAATCAGCTGTAGTTCAAAATTGCTTCTTCAGGGGGATTTAGGAAAAAGACTGACAAGTACTCTAAAATACAGGTTTCTGATAACTTTAAGATCATACCATTGGAGTGGGTAGGAACTTTTAGAACTCTAATGAAGAAACTCATGTGTTCATGAAATTACCAATACAACATCAAGCAGAATAAGAATTAATTTTCTGGGGCCAGGCACGGTGACTCACACCTGTAATCCTAGCACTTTGGGAGGCCGAGGTGGGCAAATCGCCTGAGATCAGGAGTTTGAGACCAGCCTGGCCACCATGGTGAAACCCTGTCTCAACTACAAATACAAAAATCAGCCAGGTGTGGTGGCATGTGTCTGTAATCCCAGCTACTTGGGAGGCCGAGGCAGGACAATCGCTTGAACCCTGGAGGTGGAGGTTGCAGTGAGCCGAGATTGTGCCACTGCACTCCAGCCTGGGCAGCAGATTGAAACTGTCTAAAAAAAAAAAAAAAAAGAACTAATTACCTGGAACGGAACTAATAACGGATTATTACAGTTTTAATGAAACATTGTTGTTTCTTTTTTATGTTTTGTTTTCCAGATTTAAGCGAACTTTTTGTAAAGCTATACATAGTTTACAACAATTTGGTAAATTATACCTTTGTAAATAAAATATTTACGTTTTTTCTCCTGACCTGATCCCTCTAGAATTTGGAAACTAATATTGAGTATTCTTATTTTTTATGGCAATATAATTATTTGCATAAGTTCAATAAGAATCTGTTCTTCTTGCTACAGTGCACAATTGGAAACACTGGTTATACTGTCAAGGCTATGACTGGAACGTCATGTTTTCTGACATGAGCAGCCATCTTTAAAGAACTAGGGTTGACTTTCTGTAGCCAGTACATCCTTTAGTACCATCCTTTAGGTACATCAAGGCCTGGTACCTTGAATAAACAGTTCACATGGTTGCCTCACACATAAGAAAGGAATCTGACTTCCTGGTAGGCCCAAGATCATCAGAATATTTTGGGGACCTTGAGGAAAAAGTACTTCACCTATATATCTGCAGGTATTTCAGGCACAGTTTGAGGGTGAGTTTTTTGTTTGTTTGTTTGTTTTGTTTTTTGAGATGCAGTCTGGCTCTGTGGCCCAGGCTGGAGTGCAGTGGTGTGATCTCTGCTCACTGCAACCTCCACCTCCTGGGTTCCTGCCATTCTCCTGCCTCAGCCTTCCGAGTAGCTGGGACTACAGGTGCCGCCACCACACTCGGATAATTTTTTGTATTTTTAGTAGAGACGGGGTTTCACCATGTTAGCCAGGATGATCTCAATCTCCTGACCTCGTGATCCACCCACCTCGGCCTTCCGAAGTGCTGGGATTATAGGTGTGAGCCAACGCGCCCAGCCGATGGTGAGTTCTTAGCTTGGCTTCTCAGCCTTCAGAGGCTTTTAAAAGTCCAATCTGAGATTCCTTATTAAAAGTTCCAGCAAAACCGACTTAAAAGCACCTATTTAATTATCACTATTCTTGCTGCACTTATATAAATAAGCAGGCCAAGCTTAATGAAACAATTTTTCTTACAAATAAACTGTTCTTACTGTGATTATTTCTTTGTAGAAATGGGGGTGACCAAAGATAAATTTATGCTTCAGAAGAAAACCATAGTGCACCCATTATTAAATTCTAGCTCATTGTTTTTGAGCATCTGTAAACTGGATCCTGAATTCTTCTAGGTTTCTGCAATATCTGCCGCTGATTTCACAAGCTAACGTTTTCAAGTTTCCTCCCGCTCTTCTGACATGGAATTACTGCAATTAAAACTGCCCTTTCCTGAAGCCCTGAAAGCTGAAGCTGGATGACTTACTATAGAATTCAGATAAGTCACCTTAATAACTTATGTATAAACAACCTTCATGTCTGTTGGCATCACTCAGAAAGTTCACTGAAACACATGATGCAAACTGCAGGCCTGGACAACCTTTCAGATTGCCTTTGCCAGTCTCCACTGGCAATGTCAGTCACAACAGCTTAATTCCAACTGAAGATGCTTCAGACCCAGCATCTAGAAATCTCACCTGGCTGCCCTCAGACTCAGAAACTAGTTTATGGACTCCTTCAAACATTAATCTTTATTTTTTTTTGTTTCCCTAGAAATGTATTAATACCTATTTCCATGCACCACATAGAGGCCTAACTTTGATGGGAACTCACCTGCAACACCACCTCCTAAAATGAGGCCACAGCTTTTTCATTGGACTGACCTCTTCCCAGGTCCCTTACCAGTCAGCTACTAACTCCATTTTTCTCTCAGCACCCACCACCTCAGCTTTTAGTGTGTGAAACTTCTAGGGTAGTTTCAGACAAGGGGAATGAAGGAGTTTGGGAAATACCACCCCAAAATACGACGCTTTGGTATGCTGATTACTTTGAACTAAGGACATGAGGAAGGGTGGATGCAGGGAGAGGCTTTCTTGAGCTCCCCTTATCTGCCTAAAGATGAATCCTCTAAGAGGAACTCAGTTATCATAAATCTCCTCCCCCAAAATCTTGCCACCAGGGAAAATTAACTTGCACCAAAGGAGAGGAGGCTGGAGATTGACACCATGTCCAGAGATACTATAACCTATTCTTCTGAGGGCTGCTCAGAGGCAACCTTTATTACTTGAGAGACTTTTTTATCTGCTTAACAAGATAATCTTTATTCACCATACATTTCCTCCATTCATTCTTCCGTAATTTGTGTCACCCACCACCTTCCCCAGAAGCCCTCAGCCCCATTTCTTACTGTAGTTCAGGGTGCTACATAAGCTTCAATCATCTGACTCTTCTTCAGGTCTCATATTTTTAAGATTCCTGTGTGTCATATGTAATTAAATATGATTTTTCTCTTATTAATCTGCCTCATGTCAATTTAATTATTAGCCCAGCCAAAGAATCAAAAAGTGTGAATGCAAGCCCCTTTTCACTCCCCTACACCACCTTTGTCGAATATCCATTGAATGTAAATGTATTGGTTTTTTTCTGGCCTCTCTCTTCCGTTCCTTGGGTCTATGTGTCTGTTTTTATACCAGTACCATGCTCTTTTGATTGCTATAGCTTTGTGGTATGTTACAAAGTCAGATAGTATGATGCCTCCAGCTTCATTATTTTTATTCAAGATTTCTTTAGTTATTCACAATTCTTTCTGTTTCCACACACATTTTAGGATTTTTTTTTCTATTTCTGTGAAAAATATCATTTCAGTTTTGATAGAGATTGCGTTGAATCTGTAGATTGCTTTGGGTAATATGAACATCTTAACAATATTAATTATTCCAATCCATGAACATGGAATATCTTTCCATTTATTTGTGTATTCTTCAATTTCTCTCATCAGTGTATTGTCATTTCAGCATGCAGATCTTCTACCTCTGTGGTTAGATTTATTTTCAAGTTTTTTTGAGATGAAGTTTTGCTTTTGTCACCAGGCTGGAATGCAGTGGCACAATCTCAGCTCACTGCAACCTCCACCTCCCAGGTTCAAATGATTCTCCTGCCTCAGCCTCCTGAGTAGCTGGAATTACAGGCACCTGCCACCACGCCCGGCTAATTTTTGTATTTTTAGTAGAGATGGGTTTTGCCGTGTTGGCCAGGCTGTTCTCAAACTCGTGACCTCAAGTGATTTGCCCCCCTTGGCCTCCCAAAGTGCTGAGATTACAGGTGTGAGCCACCACGCCCAGCCTATTTTCAAGTATTTTGTTCCTTTTGATGCTATTGTAAATGAGACTGTTCTCTTATTTTTATTTTGGACTGTTTATTGTTACTGTATAGAAACACAACTGATTTTTGGATGATTTTATATCTTGCAACTTTGCTCTGTGTGTGTGTGTGTGTGTGTGTGTGCACGCGATCTTTAGGAGTTTGTACATGTAAGATCATGTCACTGGCAAACAGAGATGGTTTTATTTTTTCGTTTATAATTCTCTTGCCTAATTGTCTGGCTGGGACTTCCAGTATGTTGAATAGAAGTGTTTAGATCGAGCATTCTTGTATTATTACTGCTCTTAGAGGAAAAGCTTTCAGCTTTCCACCGCCGGGCGTGAAGTCAGCTGTGGGCTTTTCAAATATAGCCTTTATTATGTTGAGGTAGTTTCCTCTTTCACTATTGACCTTTTAGTCAAACCTCTTTGTATGTTTTTGTTGTTGTTTAGCACTGACTCTGAGGATTACAATATGCATGCTTATTACAGTCTAGTTAGAATTAATATTCAATTACTTTACATTTTACTCTTGACATCTGACTTTTTTTTTTGAAATTTCATAAATTTCAAAAAACTTCACAATAGCTTAATTCCATTTGTACCTTCTACCCCTTTCGTTTAGGCTGTTGTTTCTATATCTTTTAATTTTCATAAGTCATCTCTCTCAGCATAGTGGTTATTCTTTTAACTTTAAGAAGTTATTTTAAGGATATTTATAAAAGAAAACATAGTCTTTTATATTTACTCACATATTGATCATTTATGAATTTTTTTCCCTCCCTACGTATATTAATTTTCATCTGGTATTATTTCCTTTCAACCTAAAGGACATTCTTTAGTATTTTTTGTAGTGCAAGCCTATTGGTAACTAATTCTCTCATCTTTTGTTTATCTAAAAATGTCCTTATGTCGTCTTAAATTTTAAAGACTAGTTTTCCAGATATAAGAGGGAGGGTTGATATGGACCAACAAAAGATCAGCAGGACTGTAAAAGCTGGGGTAAATTAATAGGACCAACCAGGGTGGATGTCGGCTGACATGGGCTGACTTGGGATCTCATCCTCAAATTGCATTGATTCTACAGCTAGAAACGACCTCGAAGCCTTTGTCACTTTTCAGAGGTGAAAACTGAAGCCCAGAAAGGCAATTTCCTCAGAATCACACAATTGCATCATACCAGGATCTTGCCTCTGGAATCACAATTTTTGTTTGTTTGTTTGTTTTGCTTTGTTTTATTTTTCTAAGACTCTTTCCCTTCCATCTCACCTGTCTCTCCATGAAGGCGAGGCACCAGGGTGCTGACTCATCTGGACAGCACAATCCTGAGAGCTCATGCATGTCCCTTGAGAGATGTGCAGCAGCTTTAGGACAAAGGTTGTTTCAACTTCTGGAGTAAATTTTTCATATTTTGCATTATCTAAATGAAACCCCTGTGGGCAATGACTTTACAGTAATGCCAACCCTTGAAAACAAGTTGTAATAAGCACTTATAAGCATTAGGTGCCAATAACCACCCCCGAGTGAAGACATCCAGATCACAGACACATAGGTTTTGGATCACAAGACTTTGGGCACTTAATATTAACCACCTGTATGACATATGGCCTTTACCTATTGCTTTTTAGCTTTCATTTCCAGCCTTTTCTAGGTTAGATGGTTCAAGACCTGGAGTCTGGCTTTGAGCAACCCTAGGATTTACTTGGTTTGAATTATATCCCATATGTCTCTGTCTTCATATATTGGTATGTATGTTAAAGATTCATATTGGCAATCATTTATTGATCCAAAGCTTTAGAGACATTGTCTAAACATGGTCATAAAACAATATGATCATAAACATTATCATAAAACAATGATGCCCCCACCCCAGATACATCACAACAATCTTTTTGGAGCCTTGGGAGCCTCTGGTGACCTGTGGACACGCTAATCTGAAACAAGTTACTTCTGAGTTGACACCCACAATAGCTCAATGAGGCACTCAGGGAGCCATATTTTGGGTGTACCTTTGTTAGTAGTGGAGAAAAGTGGAAGTCCCTTTTATATTCATCTTTAACATTTGGAATGCTTAACCTCTCCCAAAGTGAACTGAGAAGCCATCCCAAAGTAAACCACCTGGACTTACACTGTTACCTCCAGCCTCATAGTCCAGACAATCCCTGAGCCTTTCAGGAACTCACAGAGCACAGCTATCTGGGCCTCTTACCTCTGTGGGCCCTCACCAGGGGAAGAAGTTCTCCTTCTAGCACACGTGATGCTCAGTGTCCAGGATGCCTATCAACCCATCAGCACACACCTGCCTTTTCCCCTCCCCTCCCCTCCCCTCCCTTCACCTCCCCTTCCCTCTCCTTCCCTTCCATCTCCTCTCCTTCNAATCACAATTTTGTTTGTTTGTTTGTTTTGCTTTGTTTTATTTTCTAAGACTCTTTCCCTTCCATCTCACCTGTCTCTCCATGAAGGCGAGGCACCAGGGTGCTGACTCATCTGGACAGCACAATCCTGAGAGCTCATGCATGTCCCTTGAGAGACGTGCAGCAGCTTTAGGACAAAGGTTGTTTCAACTTCTGGAGTAAATTTTCATATTTTGCATTATCTAAATGAAACCCCTGTGGGCAATGACTTTACAGTAATGCCAACCCTTGAAAACAAGTTGTAATAAGCACTTATAAGCATTAGGTGCCAATAACCACCCCGAGTGAAGACATCCAGATCACAGACACATAGGTTTTGGATCACAAGACTTTGGGCACTTAATATTAACCACCTGTATGACATATGGCCTTTACCTATTGCTTTTAGCTTTCATTTCCAGCCTTTTCTAGGTTAGATGGTTCAAGACCTGGAGTCTGGCTTTGAGCAACCCTAGGATTTACTTGGTTTGAATTATATCCCATATGTCTCTGTCTTCATATATTGGTATGTATGTTAAAGATTCATATTGGCAATCATTTATTGATCCAAAGCTTTAGAGACATTGTCTAAACATGGTCATAAAACAATATGATCATAAACATTATCATAAAACAATGATGCCCCACCCCAGATACATCACAACAATCTTTTGGAGCCTTGGGAGCCTCTGGTGACCTGTGGACACGCTAATCTGAAACAAGTTACTTCTGAGTTGACACCCACAATAGCTCAATGAGGCACTCAGGGAGCCATATTTTGGGTGTACCTTTGTTAGTAGTGGAGAAAAGTGGAAGTCCCTTTTATATTCATCTTTAACATTTGGAATGCTTAACCTCTCCCAAAGTGAACTGAGAAGCCATCCCAAAGTAAACCACCTGGACTTACACTGTTACCTCCAGCCTCATAGTCCAGACAATCCCTGAGCCTTTCAGGAACTCACAGAGCACAGCTATCTGGGCCTCTTACCTCTGTGGGCCCTCACCAGGGGAAGAAGTTCTCCTTCTAGCACACGTGATGCTCAGTGTCCAGGATGCCTATCAACCCATCAGCACACACCTGCCTTTTCCCCTCCCCTCCCCTCCCCTCCCTTCACCTCCCCTTCCCTCTCCTTCCCTTCCATCTCCTCTCCTTCCCTTCCTGTCCCATCTCTTCACTTCCCTTCTCATCTCTTTCTTTCTCCTCCCTTCCCTTCCCTCCCTTTCCCTTCTTCCCATCTCTTTTCTTCCCTTTTTCACTTTTCTTCCCTTCTTCCCTTCTCTCCTTCTCTTCCCTCCCCTCCCCTCCCCTTCCCTCCCCTACTCTCCCCTTCCCTCCCCTTTTCTTCCCTTCCCTTCTT
The DNA here is from genome assembly GCF_001698545.2 of Rhinopithecus bieti. Taxonomy (NCBI): domain Eukaryota; kingdom Metazoa; phylum Chordata; class Mammalia; order Primates; family Cercopithecidae; genus Rhinopithecus; species Rhinopithecus bieti. Next base: position 270,142 of record NW_016816095.1, read on the forward strand.
CGCTTTTCTTCCCCTTCCTTCCTTCCTTCCCTTCTTCCCTTCCCTTCTTCCTTCCTTTCCCTTCCCTTCCTTCCTTCCTTCTTCCCTTCCCTTTTCCCTTCCACTCTCCTTTCTTCCTCACTTCCTTTCCCTTCCCTTCCTTTTTCCTTCCCTTCTTCCCTTCCCTTCTTCCCTTCCCTTCCTTCTTCCCTTCCCTCCCTTCTTCCCTTCCTTCCCTTCTTCCTTCCTTCCCCTTCTTCGCTCCCCTTCCCTCCTTCCCTCCCCTTCTTCCTTCCCTTCTTCGCTTTTTCCCTCTTCCCTTCCTTCTTCCTCTCCCTCTTCCCTTCTTCCCTTCCCTTCCCTTCTTCCCTTCCCTTCCCTTCTTCCCTTTTTTTCCTTTCTTCTCTTCCTTTCCGTTCCCTTTCCTTCTTCCCTTTTCTTCCCTTCCCTTTCTTTCTCTTTCTCCCTTCCTCAATTTCTTTCTCTTCCTTCCTTCCTTCCTTCCTTCCTTCCTTCCTTCCTTTCTTCCTTTCTTTCTTTCTTTCTCTCTTTCTCTCTTTCTCTCTTTTCTTTCTTTCTTTTTCTTTCTCTCTCTTTCCTTTCTTTCCCCTTCCTCCTCCTCCTCCTCCTCCTTCTTCTTCTTCCTCCTCCTTCCTTCCTTCCTTCCTTCTCTCTTTCTTTCTTCTCTCTTTTTTTCTGTTTATAGCAACAATAATACCACACAACTCAAGGAAGAAAGAGTAACATTGTTTTCAAAGTAACAACCATTTAGAATAAACTCCCCTTTTCCTTATTTTTTATAAGAAAAAAAATTAAATTTAATTATAAAAAGCATTAACTCTTATTGGAAAAAAGAATTCTGTTCCTTGGCCAAGTCCTTTGAGATGGGAGTGGTCATTTGGCCAATGTGTTTCTCTTTTGCAGCATAATTTAAAAAGTGACATGGTGATCCCATGTATGGGCTTGACTCAAATACAACAGAAAAAGAGAAGGAGAACAGACACTAGCGGAGGGCAGAGGTGGAAGAGGGCTTTGGGCTTGATTGAGAGTGGCTGGTATGGCTGGTGTCTGTCTTCTTTCCCTGGAAAGTTTGCCCAGAGCCTGCAAGTTTCCTTTAGAGCCAAGTGATGTTATAATGCGAATAACATCTAACATCTAAGCACTTGCTATGGGCCATGCATGTTTTATGTCTTTTTTTTTTTTTTTTTTTTTTCTGAGGCCAGGCCTATGTTGCCCTGCCTGGATACAGTGATACAATCACAGCTTACTGCAGATTTGAACACCTGTGCTCACACAGTCCTCCCACCTCAGCCTCCTGCGTAGCTGGGACCAGGCACATGCCACCATGCCCAGCTAATTTTGAAATTTTTTATAGAGGTGGGGTCTTGCTATGTTGCCCGGGCTGGTCTCAACCTCCTGGCCTCAAGCAATCCTTCCACCTTGGTCTCCCAAAGTGGGCCACTGCACTCAGCTATGTTTTATAAGCCTTCACATGAATTGTGTCGTTCAAATTTATGTAGCATGACAGAGCCACTCTAGGGAACCTCCGGACTCTGGGTACTTTGTGCTAACTCTGTCTGCTGCCCAGCTCACATCTGCCTCCCTGTCACTTATCTCCTTCTATTTTCTGCTCTGCCTAGTCCTCCCTGTCCCAAAACCTGCATGGTAATTTCTAGCTCTGCTTTTCCATCTCAAGCTCTCAATCTCCAGCTCTCTATTTCATTTCCATCCTATTGGGGCAATGCTGCTTCAGACCATTCTGCCAGTAATGATTTCCCATTGTCCAACTCTGGAAGCTTCTCCTTGGCTCTCGGGCTCTTCTATGAACCACTTCCTTTTATGGGCACCAGCAGCTAAATCATATTTGAAAAATAAAGTAATAACACTGCATGTAAAAACGTAAGTGGCAAGACATAGACAAATAATTGTTTTTAAGTGCTGTGACTACAGAGATACAGCTGGAAAGTTTACAAATGGGTCCACCGAAGCGTATTGTTTCCTGTTTATGCGCTGAGTTCAGAGGTTTGCGTTACTAACTTCTAAGTGAAAAAGAGTTTAAATGAGGCCATGATGTGGGATAACATCAAATTAAAATCTTGCCCTTTTCTTTGGTTCCTCCCTTTGGTTAGCTCAACTGCAAAGTTAGTGTTGACTTTGTCATCTTCTAAAATTCCACCTCTGTGGGTGCTTGTATTTCTGGAACATTCACCAAAAATAATAAGGTTGAACTCTCTTCCCTGGTGTTAATTCTGGGTTGTTTGGAACCCGGCTTATCTGAAGGAGTCGGTCTCTGGACTTTCTAGTAAAGGGTGAGCATAGATGTGTGGAAAAGGGGGTGCTGTTCCTTTAAATTCTGAAAGTGAACTTGATTCAGGAAGGCCAGCGGCTCAAGGTCCAGCCCCTGGAAGAGAGAATAGCTACAGATTCTCCATCCTCAGTCTTTGCAAGGAGACAGCTGTGCCAGCTGGGCTCTGGCAGGCTCCTGGCAGCATGGCAATGAAGCTTGGGACCCTCCTGCTGGCCCTTGTCCTGGGCCTGGCCCAGCCGGCCTCTGCCCGCCGGAAGCTGCTGGTGTTTCTGCTGGATGGTTTTCGCTCAGACTACATCAGTGATGAGGCACTGGAGTCATTGCCTGGTTTCAAAGAGATTGTGAGCAGGGGAGTAAAAGTGGATTATTTGACTCCAGACTTCCCTAGTCTCTCGTATCCCAATTACTATACCCTAATGACTGGTGAGTACCGTGTCCTCTTCTGGGCAGGGAGGGGAGGGCTGGAGTCCAGCAGGGGACAGTGAGCTCCTGGCATCGGAGTCTTATTTAAATGCTCTGTATTCTCTAGTCCTTTGGGACATCAAAGGTAGATAAGAAATCTGTGTCCCTGGCTGAGAAGACTTTTGTTTTCACGGTGGTGTTGTTTCCCAAAAGTTATCCCAAGGACCTGTTCTGGATTCTCAGTGTGGAGGACAGAGAACTACAGCAGTAGATGATATTCGACGATATTGAAAGTGGTTGTTTATTTTAGAAAGAGAAGTTCTAATGAGCCTCGTATTTTCTAAGTTCAAGTTTGCACAATCAACAGGTGTCCGTGCATGCGTCCCAAGCTCCTTCTGTCCCTTTGCTCTGCGGTCATGCCATCCCGGCGTCCTGTGGGCTTGTTTCTCAGTGTGTTCGACTGTGAAAGTACCTGTGGGGTCCTCAGAGGGGAGTCGTGCTCCTGGACTTCTTGGGGAAGGGGGATTTTTAGGTCTTATCCTTCTCTGTTACCTAGCAATGCCACCTTCCCCTTCTTCTGCCTTTTTTGGCCAGGTAAAATGATACAGAGAAGAAAAAGCTTGTGTAGTTCAGGTTCCCCGTTTGTGATTTGCAGCGTCTGCGAAAGACCAACCAACAAAAACTCAACAAAACAAATCCAACCTCTGCTAACCCAGACTGCCTGGGCTTGGGACAGCTGATTTTCCTAAGGATGGCCTTCATCTGGAATTGCCAGGACTCCAAACGCGACTGCATGAACCTGAGCCTCTACCCGTGCAGTTATAGAATGTGTGGCCTTCTCTTTGCTCACAGAGTTGGATTCCCAGTTTCTGGTTTGTTTTTCAGCTATAACCTTTGTAAAGGCAGTGAGAGGCTCTCAGAAAGAATTTAGCAAACTATCCAGGGAGGCCGTTAAGAATGCACTGTTATTGCTGGTTATGCGGGACTCAGCCATGTGCTCTGAGCACAGAGAGAACTCTACTAATTATGTTAACAGAAAGAGAATGAGATCTCTGATATCTCATGGATCTCCACAGAACACTAAAGCCGAAGGGGTCTAAAACACACATTTGTATCTCTAACTTTGTGCATAGACAGTATATACATGTGTATGTAAAAATGCCATAAACTGATGCCCCAAATTGAAGGGAAGAGATACTTTGGAGAAATAAAAATGAGGGCATGAGAGAGAGAAAAAAATTCAGACTGCACACAAGCAAGGAAGTTATGTATTTGTTTTTTATTTCCCACAGCAGACAAAAAAACAGTCTGTAAGATAAACAGAATGAACAAAAGTCTCTGGCCCTCCCCTGGCATGCGTCTCCCCTTGCAGGGAAGCGGTTTGCAGGCTGCCGGGTCACACATAGATGTCATTGTGTGCACGGCCGACTCCAGCTCTGCACAGCGGCTTCACACACACAGCCCACCCCCACTCCAGCTGTCTTTCAGAGCCTTGCTGGGGGACCCAATTCATAAACTGCCATGCCACGTGCAGCTTCTGCAATCTCAGTGGAAAACGAACAAGATCCATTTTAGAAAGGACTCAAGTAAGTACCAGGACCATTGCAGACTCCACAGAGACACTAAGCCAGTGACATGGTCTTTTGTTTGTCAGACTCACACTCCTGATATTGGCACAAGGAATAATTTGCACATAGCCTCCGTCATGCTGAGACACGCCTTCTTTTCAAGCTGTGTGTGTTTTCACTTGTGTCGTCCTGAGAGAAGAGCCCCTTCCATTATGGGCGCACAGGTCCCGTGAGTGCCTGACAAAGATCTCACCCTGGCTTTGAAACTGAGGCTGGCCCGAGGAATATGTGTTAGTCTCTGTATTTGCAGATGGCCAAATGTATTCACTGATGTGCAAGTCTGCTTGGTCTATATGTTTCTTAGAAGCTGCCCCACACAAGAGAGGTATCTAGCAAGGCTCATGTTTATATACAAATGTCTTGTACCTACTGGCAGACTTGCAGACTTGAAGCAGGATTTGCAGGCTGGGAAATGCCGGGCCACGAAGCTGGTATCATCACCTCCACTGTCTTGGAACTGACTCAGGGTTAAATTTAGACTATTTTCCCCAATATCCATACTTATTTTTCCACCTGATGCTGAAAACCTCCTCTTTTATTCATATAAGGAAGGATATAGCCATTGGGAATTGTACCCAAACATATGGTTTGAGTATTTGAGCGTTTTATGAACCAACAAAATCGCTATGTTAGATCTTTTTGGAACCAAAAGATATGCTGTTTTAGGGTTCCTCAGCATTCATAAGAGACGCTAAGCTCTCACTTCATTACCCAAATTATTGCTCAGAAGACAGAAAGCCCCTGGTGTTCTTTCCTCTGCATAACGAGGAGTGATGAGTTGTTGGAAAGAATGCTGACCTTCGAGCTGGGAGAACTTGCTTGGAGACTTCAGGCAAAATAAAATGAGATGAACTGCCAGCCCTGCATCAGGCTGGGATTTCAGATGCTGCTGGATGCAGGCATAGAACTAGGCAATGCATGGGGAATTTTATTTTATTTTATTTCACTTTAAATTCTGGGATACAGGTGCAGAACGTGCAGGTTTGTTACACAGGCATAAATGTGCCATGGTGGTTTGCTGCACCTGTCAAGTCGTCATCTAGGTTCTAAGCCCTGCATGCATTAGGTATTTGTCTTAATGCTCTCCCTTCCTGTGCCCCTGATCCTCCAACAGGCCCTAGTGTGTGATGGTCCCCTCCCTGTGTCCGTGTGTTCTCATTGTTTGACTCCCACTTAAGAGTGAGAACCTGCGGTGTTTGATTTTCTGTCCCTGTGTTAGTTTGCTGAGAATGATGGCTTCTAGCTTCATCCATGTCCCTGCAAAGGACATGAACACGTCCTTTTTTATGGTTGCATAGTATTCCATGGTGTATATGTGCCACGTTTTCTTTATCCATTCTATTATTGATGGGCATTTGGGTTGGTCCCAAGTCTTTGCTATTTGCACAGGGAATTTTAAAGTTAGGGCTGGCCCCTCCTAGGATGCCTTCGTGTGGAAATTATGCAAATGGCTGAAACTCTTGAGAGGGAGAATTTCACAGTGGATGAGGATGGGGAATCAACAGGCCTATTTGTGAGCAACCTTGAAACCATCTAGCCCAGTTGCTGCCATGAAACCACCATGGCTGATTATTTATTTGCCTCAAAACATGTTTACATCAGGACAAACGCAACCAAAATGCCAATCATGATCATGAAGATGAATCAAGCAATTGATTGCTGGGAACACGGAATCTTAAAACTGGCCTTTCACCAGGGAGATTACATTCAAGTGGGGGAGGAAGAACACTCGCGAATGGGCGCCTGCTAATATTCTAAAGTGTGTAGCAAGGTGTTGTGAGCCCAAATGTGTCCTCACCCTCCTGTCTCCCAGTTCAAGTTGGGGTTCCAACCCCCAGTACCTCAGAATGTAACTGCATTTGGAGATAAGGTCTTAAAAGGTGACCAAGTTAAAATAAGGCCACTAAAGTGGGGCCCTATTCCAATATGACGGTATAGGAAGGCGAAGAGACACAGGCACGTGCACGTGCAGAGAAAAGGCCATGTGAGGACACACCAAGGCGGCCCTCACAGGCAGTGGAGAGGGGCCCAGGAGACACCAACCCGCTAACACCTCGTTCATGAACTGTGAACAAACAAATTGCTGTTGTTGGAGCCACTCCATCTGTGGTACTTTATAATGGCAGCCAAGAGAATGAATACACAAAGAATAGGGAGTGGGGTCCCAGCGTGCTGCAGAGGACCAGGGAGAGGAGGCGTTCCTTCCAGTTGCAGTAGCGTGAAAAAGGCATTTTAAAGAGGAGAGAGCTGAGCTGGAAGAAACAGCCACTGGCATGGTGTGTGTCTTTACATCTTACTGTAGGCATAAGCTCCCTTTCTGAAGAGTGGTGTGTGGATCACCTTCATTCTAGTGAAAACACAACCACAGTTTCAATGCCCTTGGAATGCTTTCTGTTTGAGTCTATCTTACCCGGGATCTTTTCGCAAAGTTATTCTCTCTTTGGGGTAAATTCACGTTTGACTGAAGTGGAGTTTAACAGAAAGTCAAGGAAAGAAAGCAGTGATTTGTTCAATCCAGGTCATGGGTAAGAGGGAAATCTGTTTTGAGGCAGCGTAACTTAGCATCATTTTGTTAAGACTCATGGTAACATTTGTTTGCAATTCTCAAACACTTCTGGTTAAGCAGTTGGAGAAAGTGGCCCAGAAACGTTCTGAGTAGCGGGGAAGCCAGTCTAGAACTTCGTCTTGACTGCCAGTAACCCACCCAGAGATCAACAGATGCTGAAATAAGTTTGTCCCACAGTATATTACTAGTATTTCAACATTTAGACACTAGGAAATAAAGTGCAGGGAAATTTAGCGTTTTGTTTCAGGCACCAAAGAATGTCATGGCAGAGCTGAGATGGGAGAGTAGGCATCAGAGACCCCGTTCTCACACAGCAACTGGCCGGGGCCTAGGCCTGCATCTTGGAGTGGCCAGGTTGTTTTGTTGTTTTGTTTTGTTTTGTTTTGTTGTTGAGACGTAGTCTCACTCTGTCACCCAGGCTGGAGTGCAGTGGCATGATCTCGGGTCACTGCAACCTCCGCTTCCCTGGTTCAAGTGATTCTCCTGCCTCAGCCTCCTGAGTAGCTGGGATTACAGGTGCCCGACACCATGACTGGCTAATTTTTTTATTTTTATTTTTAGTAGAGATGGGGTTTTCACCACGTTGGCCAAGCTGGTCTCAAACTCCTGACCTCAGGTGATCCACCTGCTTCAGCCTCCCAAAGTGCTGAGACTACAGGTGTGAGCCATTGCATCCAGTGAGTGTTAATATTTTATCAGTAGAATGTAGAAAGTAAATGTTACCCAATAGACTTGCTGTGAGAACAGAATGAGCAAATATACATGTAAACTCACCTTTAGTAACAGCATACATATTACCCCCTTTATCAGTAAGGTGAGGCTGAGTTATGTTGTTGCAACAAGTAATTCCACACCATGTCTGAGTCTTAGAATAGCTAACGTTTATTCCTCAATCATGTGTGTGGCCTTGAGGAATGACCTCCACCCCATTTCCTCTTCATTCTGGGACCCAGGCTGAAAACAGCAACTTCTAAATGAGACATGCTGCTCTCATGGCAGAGGTAAAAGAGAAAACAGAACATTGTCATCGTGGGTAGTTCGGGCAAAGGAGGAGAAGTGAGCGTGTTCAGGTCAGAAGGAGGGGTGCTGAGTCCATTCACCATCTGGGTGTGGGTTGGGGGTTACAGAGAATTGAGTGTGTAAAAAACATGTGCAACTGATGAAAGTCTATGAAAGCCCCACCAAAGGAGAGTCCAACAGGCTCCTCCTTCCCTCCTTTTCCACTCCAGACATCACCGCATCTGCTCTTTGTGATGGACTGTAAGTGAGGGGGAGAGTTGAATTTGAAGAGCATCCATGAGGCAGAACTTGCTGACTGGCTGACAAGTGAATATGAAAGAAGAGCCCAAACCGATGCCACAGTTATAAGATCTTCTGAAGTCTGAGTAAAGGGGCTCCTATTAGCACAGATGGGAAAGTTCGAAGGGTTGTTTATCTCAGTGAGATTTATTTGGAAAAGTAACTTTTCACCAAATTATATTTCAAGTGGAGTAAGATATTCACTTGACATTATCCCTTTAGGGGATCAGAGACAATGTCTTAAAGGAGAGTTCAAGAAGCATGCAGAATACCACCGAGGCAAAGGAGAGAAATTGATCCTGTGGGTCCTAGTGGACCCCAGGAAATGGACTTCCTATCTCACTGCTTGCTACCCAGCTGGTGCAGAATATTTCTCACAGATACACAGTTAAAATCTGCCTTCCCACCTGAATTAACTTTTGTCAACATTTTGTCATATACTTCCCAGAGACACCTAACAACATTTTTCCACTTAAAACTACACTCTCTGCAATGAGCCTCGATTAAGCTGCCTAAAGATGCAGGCATGGCAGGCAAGGTGTCCAGCAATAGAAGCTAGAAGTGGGTAAGAGCACTAATAACCAGCCATGCCCCGAGGGAAAAAAAATGCATTCTAAGAATTTACTAAAATAATGTCTCCCAGCACATCATTATTTAAGCTCCTATCAACAAAACTCTCTGCACTGAAGTATCACTTTTCAAAAAATATGTTTCTTTCGGCTTCCGTGGTGATGAGAGGGTGTTCTGATTATACGGCATTCAGCTGCTGGAAACTCACTCCATGAAGAAGGGAGTGGTTAGAGTAGTGGGCAAAGCTGTAAAATGTGGTGAAAGCTTTTGATTGTAATAACAGCAAAGGCGTTTCCAGAAGGCTTGTCCACGTGGAGCCACTGCGGTCTACACGCCATGGCGATCTCACAACCCCCACCCCTGCCTCCCTCACCCCAACGTTGATTGATAGGATCATGTGCCTCCTGTCAGGGCTTTCGGGGTGGCTTGACCCCTGCGGCTCCAGTTCCTGCTCAGCTTGGGTGCTGTGCCAAAAGTGGGTTAAAGGGCATTTCAAATTAATTCGGAGGGAGCCTGACTCAGCAGGTTAACATTCGTTTCAGAGACACCTTCAGCAACACCTGCTCGAGTTTCAGAGCCCCTCAGAGCTCCACAATAGGCCCATTGTGTCCGCACAATAACCAGGCAGAGACCTGGGGCAGGGCTAGGGGTCCTGGGAGCCCACGTGCAGCGTTTGGCTCTTGTTGGATACTCTGAACCAACTGCCATCATCAGCCCTTTCGATAGCAAGGAGAGAAGATCGAGAAGGCAGATCATGGGAGGATGTGTGGGCCACCTTATTTAGACAAAGGGCTGTCGGGGCTGACAGCAATGGAACTTTGGTCCAGGATACTGAAGATGCTTTAGTTCTTGATGAAGGAACTCCCCCAGGCACCTTCAGGAGCACGTGGATGGGAGAATGTGTGTAAATGTCTGCAGCAGAACACCCCGGGCTGAGTGCTAGAAGTGGGCTCCAGGTGTGCCGGGAGGCCAAGTCCCCCGGGTGTCACCTTTGGTGGTGAGTAGTCTCGTCCACTCAACCTGGGTTGCCCTGCCGACTATCTGCACGGGGCAGGCTGGGAAGCAATGTGGTCCACAGGGCAGGGAAAGGGGGCAGAGGAGCCAGCTTCTCCTGACTGCCACAGTCCGCAAGGACTTGGATACATTACATCATCTTCCTAGTCCTGCATTCTTGCTGTTCAGCGTGAGAAGTCCGGACAGATGGAGTGCACAATTGATGTTAATTAGGTCCTGGCCACCTAGATGTGCTGACCCCAACCGAAGCCAGGAAGGTTCACAGTGACTTGACAGCCAACTACACATGCTTGAATCCACCTTTTGTTGAGAGGCCTCCATGCACCACGGATCATGTAATTAACCAACACACAAGCAGTAATAACAGTGTGGTAAGGAACCGCAGTGATGGCTCGGGAGACCAGCACACCTACAACTGAGCCGAGTGGGTCCGGATGTCCTCGGGACACTGGTCAACCAGAGCCTCACTGCTTCTGGCACCAGATGCCAGACTTGGAGAAGGAGAAGGCTTCAGAGCTCTCATGGGCAGAGGCTCTAAAGGTGTCTTGAACGAGGCCAAGTCTTGGCTGCTTTTGTTGTCCTCCCAGATGAGTCTGCTCTCATCATCTAAGCCACCTTTCACTTTCTATCGGTCTGTTTCAGGGTTGGGGTGGCACTGGGCAGCAGCAGGTGTCATCACTTCAGTCCATTGCGTATGTGGATATCACTTTGAGGAGGGAGACAGCTTCACAGTGGGCTTACTGATACTTGGCATGAGTGACTCCATTTTGAGACATTAGGAGCACAAATTATTATATCAGGGATGTGTGCTGGGAATGTTCTAGGTGCTGAAAATACCATAGAGAGGTTCTGAGAGCCCACTGAGTGGGAGCAGGTGGAAAGGGGGACTGGAGGGGGTTCCCAGTGAAATGCTGTGTCCCTTGCCCTGTTTTATGATCACAATAGCTCCAATTTGACCTGTTTTCTACATATGAAGAAAGTGGTCTATAGTTAATCCCACTGGACACTAATGGCCCCTAACAAGGACTGGCCTGAGGGAAGGGTGGACGGTAGCAGACAGAAGTCCTGTATCTGTGGATGTCATGGTGGAGACACCCACGGAGTTTGCCTAAGTGGCCCCCAAGCCTTGGGCTCTCCTTCCAGGTTCTGCACACAAACCATCACAGTCACCCAGGTCCTGCACATGAACCATCGCAGTCGCCCAGGTTCTGCACACGAACCATCGCAGTCGCCCATCAGCTCTGCAGCATGTCCAGCTTTCCCTGAAAGATCCTCTGTGTGTCTAAGAATTTGACTTCCACAGGTGGACTTGAGAAAACATTCTGCTTTAAAGGTTGAAAGCAGCCACTGTACAGAAATATAAATGTTTGGGAGAAAACCTCAAATATTGTATTCTTCAGCCACTCACTAGCAGACCATGGGCCTAGCCTGGAACCTGCTCTCCAGCCCTCTTCAGCCTCTGCCTGGCAGCCCAGATTCCTGACAACAGCCCCCTGGCCTATGAAATATCCCATCACAGAGTCCACCAAAGAGGAAAGACGGGTGACTTTGAGGCTGGAGCACGTCAAGGCACAGGGGAGCCTGAGAGAAGACGCCTCAGCTCCAGCAGCCCCTGGAAAATGCTGCCATGTCACTTAGCCTGAAGTTTTCCAAGCAGCGTGATGTGTGTGTTAAGTGCCAGTCATGTTAAAACCATTCATGCATGTTCCCTTGGTGTCTGGTCACATATGCTCTGTGGCATGGAGGCAGCCTCTCTCCTTCTCTGTTCAGCCAGACTCTTCCCAGAGCCCCTAGAAGGAGACACTGCCGTTCAGGTCATCAGGGCCCCAGCACAGGGTACCTGCCAGTTGGAGGGAAAACATACCTTTGAAGATGCCTAAGAAACCAGGAATCATGGTACCTATCTGGATGGCAACTGGACAGATGAGAGACCAAGATGGGACAGAGACATCTTGTTGCCTGTTTTTGAACAATGTGGATTACTTACCTATTCGCAATACTAAATGAAAAATTTCTATCAGATCCAATGAGACTTGCTCAACTCTAGTAGAACAAGCAGACATTTTGTTCAACATTGATTGAACCCCTACTTGTGATTTAGGAAAATACATTCACATTCAAAGAGTTTTTAAAAACATGTTCTTCAACCTAGTGGATCTAAAGCAATGTTTTGTGGTTTGGTTTGGTTTTCTCAGTCTGCACCACAGATTTGCAAACAGTGACCAGCCAGGGCTCAGGACACCCCAGCTCAAGGTTTTTGTCACTATCCTTCTCTCAACGCCACCACCTCTAGGAGCTGCCACTGCCCCTCTGAGAGGCAGGACTAAAGGCCATCTATGAGACCTCCCCTAGTGTGCAGCCTCGGAAGGGCTCCCATTTCACAGGTGGGTCCCTGCAGGCAAGACCTGTCCGTGCAGTGATCCCCGCCACTGTTGGTCTACAGTCCCTTGGGGGCAGTGGAGTGTGGACCGTCTCCACATCGGGGCCCAGTGCTTGCTCAGAGGAGACATTGGTTCATGTTTGTGGGACTGCACTGGCTCAGAGCCAGGGACTGGGCTTTTCCCAACTCTGTGGCAGAAGCCGTGGGTTGCCCATCTTCTACAAGGCTCTGGAGTTTTGCTGCCAAGCCCTGTGTGTTGGCTGAGGTTGTATTATTTTCTAACAAACTACCCAATGCATCATATGCCTGTTTTGATCTCACTGGATTCTGGATTCTTCTGGCCAAGTTCCACGGGCCTCTTAGTCCCCTCCCCTCATCTTCAAACTGGATGCCTCTCTTGCCCTTTAGGCTGACAGCAGCACCACTGCCATGTTCATCCTGTTGTCCTGGACTTCCCAGCACCCAGAGCTATCCCTGGTGTTCACTGGTCTCTGTGGGAGGATCTAATTCCAGGTTCCAGTTACTCCCAGTCTGGCCCATTCCCCTGCAGCTTAGCTGGCTGGCTTGGTCCCAAACCATGACATCCCTCCCTGCACATTTCTATGAATGACTTTCATAGTCCGTTTTAACATGCGTTTGTCTGTGTAAGACATAACACTAAAACTATATGAATTACCTTGGGAATATGTAACAAAATCCACTACACCCCAATCCAAATTTCCCCCAAAGGCATTCAGAATTACAAAATGCCAAAAGCAGAGAATGACTTAGAGATGCTAGCGCATTTGTCTTATTGTGCAGGACACAGAGGCCAAAGATTCAGAACCGGCAACCAGATAAAGGGAGAAGAACCACACCAAATGCAGGTTTCTGAGCCGGGGCCAGCATCTGACATCCCTTAGATGATCAGGGATGGAAGCCCAGGTGTTTGTTCCCTTCCAGCCCCTCTTCCCATGTGCCCAAGTTGCCCTCTTTGCCTGAGCTCTCCACCTGACGCTGAGTACTCTACTCTTTCCATTCTGAACTTCCCTGGTTGTTTTTGCTTCTTTCTTCACCCTCATTAACATCTCCCAGGATGTACAATCTAAGATTGAGATGAGATTCAAAGCAGTGAGTGTGTGTGTGTGTGTGTGGTGCATGTGTAGATTTCATCAACAATTTGGCCCAGGAGGAGGTGGAGCCACCTGGAAGACTGTGGCTGGTTTCAGGACACAACTTGGCCATCCTTTCTATTTTCTGGTGCCATGAATAGTAACTGAAGACTGTCTGCTATTCCTTAAACCTTTTACATAATCCCATCAAGCTCTGATGGAACAGATAAGAAAAGCACACTCCAAGGAATTCACTCTCAGCCTGTGTCAACATGTATTAGAACGTCCAGCTAAAAGCTAAAGGAATCTAATAAAAACAAAGCAACTTTACCCAATCCCCACCCACCTGTTTGCCTGTTCTTTTGAACTGACTGGCCAGCTTTGGGGGAGTCTTGAAAGTTGACCTCATGAGATTCCCTCAGGGGACATCAGACTGATCCCTAACCTTCAAACCAGGGGACCGTCAGGATTCTTGCAGCCAGTTGTGAGACGCCTGTTGGGATGGAATTTAAACCATGATCTCTTCACTTCTCCCTTTTCACCTCCCAGTTTTTGTTGGAGGCCTCTCTGGGAACTCTCAGTCCTTCTCTTCTTTGTTGATACTATCTATCTTTCTTTTTTTTTTAAATTTTAAAAATTATTTTATTAACTAAGTCTAGGGTACATGTGCATAAGGCAGGTTTGTACATATGTATACTTGTGCCATGTTGGTGTGCTGCACCCATTCAACTCGTCAGCACCCATCACTCGTCATTTACATCAGGTATAACTCCAATGCCATCCCTCCCCCCTTCCCCCTTCCCATGATAGCCCCCGTGTTTGATGTTCCCTTTCCCGAGTCCGAGTGATCTCATTGTTCCAGTTCCCACCTATGAGTGAGAACATGTGGTGTTTGTTTTCTTTTCTGCGATTAGTTTGCTGAGAATGATGTTTCCAGCTGGCATCCATGTTCCTACAAAGGACACAAAACTCATCCTTTTTTAGGCTGCATAGTATTTCCATTGTGTGTTATATGTGCCACATTTTCTTAATCCAGTCTGTCACTGATGGACATTTGGGTTGATTCCTTTGCTATTGTGAATAGTGCCGCAATAAACATACGTGTGCATGTGTCTTTATAGCAGCATGATTTATAATCCTTTGGGTATATACCCAGTAGTGGGATGGCTGGGTCACATGGTACTTCTAGTTCTAGATCCTTGAGGAATCGCCATACTGTTTTCCATAATGGTTGAACTAGTTTACAATCCCACCAACAGTGTAAAAGTGTTCCTATTTCTCCACATCCTCTCCAGCACCTGTTGTTTCCTGACTTTTTAATGATTGCCATTCTAACTGGTGTGAGATGATACTATCTATTCTTTCTGTAAGAGCTTCACTTCCATCTTCCCACACACCTACAGCCCAAGCTGAGGTTTTCCTCCACCTGTCTTTCTCTTTCAAGCCAAAATAAGATGCCCTCCTTCCAAAAGGCTTTGACGTGTAGGTAGCAACATTTCAGAGGTGGATGGTGCCTTGAGATCTTGTTATTTTCATCCACTTGCTAACTCCTTTTCTACTTACTGTCTGAACCACAGATTTTGGTAATTACGCCAACATATAGTATTGACATACATAGTCATACAGTGCCTTCATACATGAATATTATCCATTCAAGGATACCCTGAATATCTACTTTGTAAGAGTTCTAAAGATGCCAGGATGTGGCCTCTGTCCTGAACAAACTTGAATTAAGCTGAAGCAATTAAATATGTGTCAAAATGAATATAATCATTGGACAGGATAGAACAGGCACTGGGGAAGCACAGCTGATTTCTGAGAGTGTATGTGAAGAGGGAAGGTTCGCTGAGGTGACAGTTATTTGAGCAAAGCCTGAAGGATCTGGACAGCTCGAAACCTGGAGGAAGGGCCTTGTGGGTGAACAGCATGGCACAAGCCAAGGGGCAGAGATGGGGTGACAAGGAGTGTTTGAAGACGAGAGCTGGGCTTTGAGATGATGACTCTGACATCTCTGAGCAGGGCAGGTTTCAGGCCAAGGGAGGCCATTCAAGTCTACGTTGAAAATGATGGAGCCTGGGGGTCGCGTCCCCAGTGCCAGAATGAACCTCAGGTCAAGAAGTTGATCGGCTCTGTGGGGAGGGACCTGCAGGAGCAGCTGGGCATGGAGGATTAGAGAGAAAGGAGTCTTGGGTCAGATGAGAGTCTGAGCTAGCCTTAGGGGAAGATTAATAAATTACTCTGTGTGTATAGTGAATTGCAGTTCACAGACTCGGGTGTGTAAGAAATACTGCATTTCTCAGTTTTTCTTAAAAAACCTAAATCTATCCATGATCCTTGAACACATTCGTCAGAAAACCAAATACCACATGTTGTCACTTATAAATGGGAGCTGAATGATGAGAACACATGGACACATAGAGGGAAACAACACACACTGGGGCCTATCGGACGGTGGAGGGTGGGAGGAGGGAGAGGATCGGGAAAAATAACTAGTGGGTACTAGACTTAATATCAGGGCGATGAAATAATCTGTACAACAAACCCTCGTGACACAAGTTGGCTTAGGTAACAAATCTGCGCTTGTACCCTTGAACTTAAAATAAGTTACGAAAATCAACATATGAAAATAAATAAAAAATTAGAAATTAGAAATTTTTCGAAATGGTTCAAATGGTACATTTTTGTGTTATGTATAGTTTACCATGATAAAAAAAATCTGACTCTAACTTGCAAGCCACTGGGCTTGTCGGCATTTCAGGTTTGAACTGCTGGGTAGGTGGGGGGCGTCTTTTTCCTGCTGAGGTCTAGGAAAGGCCCTTAGGTCATACGCAGTCCCACGGAGTTGGGTCAGCAGCCCTGGTCATTGGTCCACACTAGGCCCCACCAAATGCCCATGTGCCAGCTCCAGAGACCAGGCTCTGCGGCGTTGGGCAGGACACCCTTGTGCCGTGATGCCAGCCTTCCCCACTGTATCTCACAGACATCAGTCCTCCTCTGTGGGTTCTGCCACCAAGCAGGGCATTGTCTCCCACACTCCCCAGACAGGCTGGCTCCTTCTTTTTCCTCCCTGGTCTGGGAAGAAGACGTCTCACCAGGGCCACCGTCACGGGCGTGGCCTGTGCAGTTCCACAGGGCTCTGTGCTTATTAAGACCTGTGCTTGGCTTGGCTTAATGCACTGTTGTCACTGTTTTGAAATTCTTAATAATTTGTGGATGAAGGATCTCACATACTCATTCTTCACTAAGCCCTACAAGTTATGTAGCCGTTCTTGCCTTCTTGTCTTCCTGTCTCCTCTGAAACGCATGTGACCTTTTTCCCTTCCTGCCAGAAACATCGTCACGATGTGCTCAAATGCACGCAGGAGAGGTGCGCCCAGCAGTCATCTTGGCTGTTTGTTGCTCCAGAAACACAGGACGGTGAGGGGGAACACACAGGGAGAAAACATGCTAATTAATGTGCAGTGAAACATCTCAGTGGAGCATCTAAATGAATCGTTTATGTCCTTGCACTGTGACGTCTGCAAGACGTTCAGGTGGTGACTTCTTAGCAGCCATGAAGGCCTGGAGATACTGACTGAGGAGTGGGAAATCATCTGAGTAGATGAGGGAAGATGACGGTAAGAAAGAGGAACCTCGGGGACCATGCTCACATTCAGTGGGCACAGTGTGGAGGAAGAGGTATCAAAGGAGACAAAGGAAGAGGCAAAGAGCTATCAGAGACCGTGGCAACAAAGGCCAAAAATAACCTTAGGATCCCAGCAGGGCCAAAGCAATCAAGGAAAGACAAAGCTTCTAATAGAAGAAAGGCAGTATTATCAAACTGAACAATTAAAGAAAACAAGAAATGAGAACGTCCTTAGGTTAGGGGATTTGTACTTAGCAGCAGAGTTTGCGGACCCCTAGGCAGCTGGAAAGGAGGAAAAATGCTTTGTAGGTAAATTCTGCATTTGGAGCTTTGGTGGTTTGTATTTGCCTGTGTAGCTGGGAATCTGGAGGATGTAACCTAATTTCCATATGCTAATTAGGTCCCATATATGGATCTATAGTGGTGATCTCAATTGATCTTTTAAAATGATTACTAATAGCTTTATTGAGGTATAATTTTCATGTTACCAAATCCAGCCATTTTAAAAGTACAACTCAGTTTTTTTAAGGATATTTACAGAGATGTGCAACCATTGCCACAGTACACTTTTATTTAGAATATTTTTATCACCCCAAAAGGAAACTTCATGCCCTACAGTTGCTTCCCATCCTCACCTGCCCCTCTAAGTAACCTCCAACTCTGCCTTTATAGATTTGCCTTTTCTAGACATTTCATACACATGGAATCATACAATATGTGTTCCGTTGGGTCTGGCTTCTTTCATTCACTAACTCTAATGATTCTGAGGTTCATTCATGTTGTATTAGTATGTTTCTCCTTTTTATTGCCAACTACTGAACTGTGTGGATAGGCCACATTTTGTTCTTCCTTCATTAATGGATGAACATTTGGGTTGTTTCCACTTCGTGGCTATTGTGAATAATACTTCCGTGAACATTTGTGCACAAGCCTTTGTGTGAATATATGTCGTCATTTCTCCTGGATAGATACAAAAGAGTGAACCTGCTGTATCATAGGATAATTCTGTGTTTAACATTTTGAGAAATTGCCAAACTGTTTTTCAAAATGGCTGCACCGTTTTACATTTTCACCAGCAGTGTGTGAAGTTCTGACATCCCCACAACCTCACCAACACTTGTCATCGTCTTTTTAAAATTAGAGCCACGCTGATAAAGGAGCTATTATTGTCTCTTTTATCCAAGCCGTTCCAGTGGGTATGAAGTGGCGTTTCATGGTCGTTTTATTTGCATTTCCCTAAAAACTAATGATGTTGAGCATCTTTTCTTTTCATGTGCTTGTGGGCTATGTGATAATTTATTTGGAGAAATGTTTATACAAATCCTTTGGCTCATTTTAAAATTAGATTGTCATTTTATTTTTAGTTGTAGGAGTTCTTTCTATATTCTAGATATAAATTCCTTATGGGATATATGATTGGCATATATTTTTCTTCCAGGCTGTGGGTTGTCTTTTCACTTTCCTGATGGGATGTCTTGGTGTATAAAAGCATTTAGTGTTGATGAAGTCCTATTTATCAACTTTTCCTTTTATGACTTGTACTTTTTGTGTCATAACTATGAAATAATCCCCTAACCCAACATCATGATAATTTACTCCTACACTTTCTTATAAGACAAATAAAGTTTCTAGCTCTTACATTTGGGTTTGTGATCCCTTTTGAATTACTGTTTATACGCAGTGTGAGATAGTTGTCCCAGCACTATTTGTTAAAAAGGCTAGTCCTTTTCCATTGACTTATTTCTGACACCATTGTCAAAAATCAATTGACCATAAATATTAGAGATTATTCTTGGGCTTTCAATTTTATTCCAATAATCTCTTGATCTTTAGGTGTATCCTTATGGTGAGATCAGACTATCACGATTGCCACAGCTTAGTAGAAAATTTTGAAATCAGTATGTGTAAATCCTTTAATTTCGTTCTTTTAAAGATTGTTTTGGCTATTCCAAGTCACCTGTACTTTCATATTAAATTTGGGAAGAGCATGCCAACTTTTGCAAAAGCCAGTTGGAATTTGGATAAGGATTGTGTTGTATCTGTAGTCCAACTTAGGTAGTATTGCCATCTTAACAATATTAAGTCTTCTGATCCATGAACATGGGATATCTTTCCATTTATTTTGGTTGTTGCAGTTTCCTTCAGCAATGCTTTGTAGTTTTCAGTGTACATTTGGTACTTCTTTTGCTAAGCACTGCTAAATGTTTTATTCTTTTTGATGTTATTGTGAATGGAATTATGTTCAGAATTTTATTTTTGCAGTATATAAACTGGAATTATCTTCCTACTTTACTGAATTTGTTTATTAGTTAAAAGTTTTTTGTGTATTCCTGAGGATTTTCTGCATACAAGAATATACAAGATCGTATTTTCTGCAAAGGCAGTAACTTCTTGCTTTCTAATTTTGATGCGTTCAATTGATCTTTATAGTCACTTTAGGAGTTATGTACAGGCATTTTACAGATGAGAGAACTTTCATCTAGAGAAGTTAAGCGCCTTGCCTGAGGTCAGTTAGCCAGGAAGTGAGTGGATCTGGACCAGAACAGAGGGCTTCTGCTTCCCCCTCCATCACTCTGCGTTTTCAACACACTGCCTCCAGTTGGCAGAGTCAGGATCTGAGAAGACAAAGGATGGCCTATCTCTGTAGCATTCCTATTGTCTTCCTTTATTACAAGCAGCCAGATTCAGTCAAGCAGGGAGCAGAACGTACATTTCCCAAATGTCTACCGTGTTTTGTACTATGCTCAGTGCTAGGCACATTCAAACACTGTTCCAATTAATCCTTAGAAAACCCTGTGAAGTAGTCACAATTGTTCGCATTTTACAAATGAGGAAACCAAGGCTCTGAGATATTAAATTACTTGTTCAAGATCACAGAGCCCATAAATGGAAGAACTATGAGTACAAAATCCTGTGCTCCCCACAACATCATGCTGCCTCTTCCTTCCTGCTTCTGAGGAAGCAGCTCTCAGGGCAGTGCCATCCTGCATAGCCATCTATGTGTCTCTCCCTTAGACAGTGATTTTGTAGCTGCATTATGCACATGGCATACTTCTGCACACATAGACACCCATAGTACATGAGCCACTGCCTTTCCAGGCTTCCTTCAGACTAAGCAACCTCATGGGTAACTATTTTTTAAACCCTCCTTTGTGTGTCTCAATGGACAATGTGAACAATAAGCGCTTCTGGGGTTGAGTATAAAAGAGAGGATTCAACATCAGACACTTAGCTACTTATCTCAAATGGTCAAGGCTGCACAGTTGTGAAAAATGGCTTAAACAGGCTTCTTTTGATAAGTCACATCTGGGATACTGCCCCAGACCACCAAGAGGCAGCTCTGGACAAGTTGCTTCTGATTATATTTGGTTATGGGGACCTGGGAGGGCATGGTGGTCTCAATGAGGTCAGGGTCTGACTCACCCTACATCCCATTCAACCTGTCTCATGCTCCCTGACACTTAGTAAGCACTCTATAAATGCCTCCTTGTATACGTTTTAAAGTTTCATGAAGCTGCTGTATCCTAAATAGTTAGCCAGGTTTCCTTTTTAGCTGTTTTCTTCCCCATCTCATTTCCACTCCAAAAAGAAAAGAAATTCCTGCTGCCAATCTATCAAGAGTGATATTTTTAGTCTTAGAGCAGACAAAACATCCAAATGAAAGTAAGGGAGATCAGCTCAGACACAGCCCCCGGTTCTCTTTGCTCTCTTCTCCCCGGTGACAGTCAACACGCAAACCAGGATAAGTTCTAGAAGCACAAAGCAGGAATGGAAGGAATTAAGTATTTTGGAAACTCTGTCAAATATTGTGAGGGGCAAGAAGGCACCAAACTTAAACTCTATGGTTTACCTTTTCACTAAATTCCAGATTGGTGAGTCATCCAGTACTCTGGTGGTTTAAACAACTTCTTTTGTATTACCCAAGAGATATTAGGTTTGGGAGTTCAAGCCATTTATAACAGAGAGTCTGGAAAAGTTCTCAGAGACGGCCGTTGCCTGAGGTGACACAGTGTGTGGTAGAAGGTTTTCTACTTTAGCACCCCTGCTTCCAGGTGGTTTCATGGTCAGCAAGAGAATATGATTTTTAATAACATGAAATCAAAAGGCAATGCTTCTGCCAAAATAAGATTACCTTGTATTTTACTCAGCCGTATTTTATATTTTCTCAGTTCTTTGCCAAATCCAACCACTTGTCTCCTCACATGAGTTCCCTTCCTTTTCATGCTCACATGCTGATCCTGGGCTCTGGCTGGCTCGCCCCTCCCTGTCTCTTGAAGATATTCATGGGAGGAGAGCCAGGAGGGACCAGAAGTGAGAGACACGGGCTCTACTCTGGGCTGTGGCGAGATCTAAACCTTGTGGCTTCAGACAAAGTCTCCTTGGGTTCAAGTGGCTTTTCTTTAAAAATGAGGACATTGAGGACGCCACGGAGTTTATTTGAACATTCCTGCAGGCTCCTCTCTATCTTCTGCCCTTCTGGCCTCCTCTGGTCTGTTTCCTCCTGAGGCTTCCTGACCTTTGTCCGTGGACAGGCAGGACTGTCATTGGCCACGAGCCCCTGCACTGCCAGAGCTGCGGACTCAAACCGGAGCTTCAGCGTTGCTAAGCACAGGAAGCCTGTACACGCTCACCTGTACTTTTTAAAGCGTGAATTTAGTCTTTATATACCCCTTCCCCTGGATAAGACTCAAAGTTATGATTTAAAAAGAGGGAAAATGGCCTGACTTGAGGTAGGATATAGGGGATTAGAAACCTAGGCCAGGAATTTCTGTTTAAAATCACATGTTTCACCACCAGTTTCCCTGAGGGACAAAGTCTAATTCTTTTTGGGAACTATCTAACGGACACCATCCCCTCTGGTTTCAACGTAGCACCCCCGACTCAGAGCCATGGCAAGGAAAGGAAGGCGGCTGAGAGGAGAAATCCCCTGGCGTAAACATGAGGAACTATTTATTATATCAACTCCAATCCACTTTCCCAGCACAGCCCGGCTGTCTTAGTGTGCAGAGCCACTCGGCTCCAAGCCACAGCCCCAAAGCACTTGACAGACTGGTAAGTCACATGTGAAATGGTCACCCTGGCGGGTCACATGTGGAAAGTCCAGGAAATTACATTTTCAAAGAATGGCAAATGCATCCACTTGCTTAATCACCTCATCTGCCATTTTGCTTCCTAGGAATCTTTCTAGATCTATTCAGGGTCAAGTCTAAGTGTTAATACGGCCAGGGTTTGACTTCTTCATGGAAATCAGTACCTCCTCCATCACATGAAATGCAAACAGGGGATTAACAATCCATCTGTCATGTGTGAGCGTGAGATGCCTTTATCTGGAATGAAACCTCCCGCATTTAATTGGCAATACATTTTCCTGAATCTTTTCTCAGAAGAATTCCTTCTCTCTCTAGCTAAACTGTTTCTAAATCTGTAGCCCTCTGGAGCAATGTGGTGTCATTTTCCCATGTGGCTTCTGAACTGGCTTTCCCTCTCACGTGAGATGCCTGTGTGTGGTCTCATGGAGCTGGTTCCTAGCAGCCATAGGCAAACACAGTGTGGCAAGAGTGTGACACAGCTTCGGGACGGAAGCTTTGAGTCGTGTGCCGACCCTTGACTCAAGCAGAGCATGGGACCCCAGATCGTCAGACAATTTAGGGGTGTGGGGGTGAAAACAGCAGTTGGCGAAGAAATTACCTTCTTTGTTTGGAACAAAAACCTAGGACAATATTTTCTTTGGTTGAAAGAATTGGGTTAACAGCGTACATTGTAGGTCTTGGAATGTACCCCACAGAAGCCAACCTCCGTTGATGTTTTCATAAAGAGACACCACTGGGAAAGGCTTCAGGCACAACGGAAAATGACAGGACTTCTAGATTTGAAACATAAACATAAGGATGGAAACAAAACAGCCCTGGGTTTGTTCAACCCATGGGCCATGTTATACTCTGTTCTGGAATGGTCTTCTCTAAGAGCACGCTACCGTAAAGGTGACACACAGAGGCTGACACCAAGAGGCCTGTGCTTCTATACATCATCTATTGTGACTCTAGCATCCAGTCATAAACCTTATTTTAATTAAAGAATGTATGCTCCGAGAGAGCAGGACTTGGTCTTGCTCAGTGCTGTATCCCCAGCTCCTGGTTCATTCTTCATGAATGAACAGTACTGGTTCATTCTTCATCCATTCATTCTTCATTCAACAAAATATTTTCAGAGCTTGCTATGTGTAAATAATAGGTGTCTATTCATTCATTTATTCAAAAAGTATCTCTTACCTTCCATAGAGCCAGAGATACTCTTCTAGGCCAGATACTCTTCTAGGCCCTGGATATACAAATGAACAAAACAGGGCAAAGTTTCTACTCTCCTGAAATTTACATTCTTGTGAAATGTTACAGACAAATAACACATAAATATAAACAATGTCAGATGGAAATAAATTCTACGGAAAAAGTTAGACGAGGCACCAAGAATGACCACAGTACCATTTTACAGAGTGGTCTGCAAATGTCTTTCTGATAAGATAAAATTTGAGCGGAGACCTGAGCAAGGCCCTGGAGCTGGCCTGTAGATATCTGAGAACAAAGCATTCCAGGCGGGGAACAGCGACAGTTCTGAGGCAGGTGCATACCTGGGATATTGGAAGAAGCCAAGAGCCAGTGTAGCGAGAGCACAAAGGAGCGATGAGAGTGGCAGTGAGGTCTGAACGGTATGCAGTGGTGTGGCGGCCTCCACACAATGCTGCCCAGATCTGCTGCAGGGAACAGGGTGAACTGATGGTCCCAGCTGCTGCTCCTCTGAGTCCATCATCTTGGTGCCAAAGTTTCACTTCTCCCAAGCTGATCCTGACAAATGACCAAGCAAGGTCAGGCCCCTGGTGCAGGCCTATTCCTCTAACAGGTGACCTTGGCTCATCTTGAGGACTGCCGGCAATCTGCTCAAACCTCCTTAGATTTGCAGACATCCTTTCTACCCAATCCTTTCCTTCCCCATCTCCTCTCACAGATGCCAGACCTTCACAAATGGGAGATTTTACGGCCTACTCCTGCTTCCTCCCCTCTGTGTGGAACAAGTGCTTTCTTAACACATTTCGCATCTGTTTAACCTTGCCTTAGTGTCTGCTTCTTAAAGAACCTGAATGGACAAGAGACCATGGCAGGTCCTATAGGTTGTGGTGCAGACTTTGGATCTTATTCTGAGTGTGGGGATTGCCTTTGGAGGGTTCTGTGTAGGGAAGCAGTGTGATAAGACTTTCATTTTAGAAAGATCACTCTAGCCCTGGGGTATGGAGAGCAACAGACAGTGAGGCTGAGGGTGGAAGCAGAGAGGCCTCCAGGAGGCTTCGGCCCAGGCCACGGCGGGGCAAATGCATGAATTGGAATTCCACTACTGATGTCATCCTCTCCCCTTCCTGCTCTTCCTAAACTCACTCAAAACCTAACGGCCAGACCCAATGGCATCTCTCAAGATCTCTCTGTGTATTTAACCTTTCGACCATTCCTGCCTCCTAGAAACCATCACTTTATTGGGGTCCAAGTTTTCTCCTTCCTCTCAACCTCACCTTCTAGATCCTCCCACTGACTTCTCTTTTGCTGGCCCCTTTATACTGGAGCTCCTCAGAGCCTGGCCCTTATTTCTCCTTCTTTCTTGTTCTCTCTTCTCACCTTGTTGGTCTCATGCACATTTATTGTTAATTCCCATTTGCCATCACCCCTCACCCCAGAAAACTGCTAATCTACTTTGCATCTTTTTAGCTTTGCCTTTTGTAGATATTTTATCAAAACAGAATCGTTCAACATGTGGTCTCTTGGGTCTTGATTCTTTTACTGAACATACTGTTTTTGAGTTTCATTTTCATTCACATTGTAACGTGTATCCATAGTTTGTTTCCTTTTTATAGCTGAATAATATCCCATTGTACGGCTATCCCTCAAGTTTTTGTAATAGAAAATTTCAAAGTACAAAAACATTGAAATAGTATCATGAATATGTACCCTTTATCAAGTTTCTCAAATTGTTAAGGTTTGGCACATTTGCTTTATTTAATCATTTGAGAAATATAGGTTTCTCTTTTGTTTCTGCTGGACCAACTGAGGATAAATTGCTAACACCTGACACTTCACCTCTCAATCCTTCAGCATGGGTGAGATATTCTCTATACAGCCACAATACTACCCAAGACGTTTAACACTGATTCAACAAATCAACTCACTAGACTATTTGCCTTTTTTTTTTTCAGGTTT
This sequence comes from Rhinopithecus bieti, assembly GCF_001698545.2. Lineage (NCBI taxonomy): Eukaryota > Metazoa > Chordata > Mammalia > Primates > Cercopithecidae > Rhinopithecus > Rhinopithecus bieti. The sequence continues at coordinate 295,241 of NW_016816095.1, forward strand.
TCTCAATGTCCAAAAAAGAATCCCTTAGAACATTTTTTGAGACCTACAATCTAATCAAGTTTCAAGCAGTACGTTTGGTTGCCATGTTACTTTGCTCTGCGTTAAGAGAACCTGTTTTGTCTTTTTGTTTTGTATTTTGGTCTTTCATGAAGTTGGCAGTCATAAGGAGCCCAGCCAGTTGTCTTGTACAATATACCACATTTTGGATTCGTCTGATTTTTTTTTTCTTCATGAATAGATTCAAGTTAAACCTTTTTTGGCAAGAATACTACAACTTTTTTTTTTTAATCTAAATAAGGACAAGGTGTTCTGCAGGCTAAAGGAGGTAATGAGAGTGAAAGGACCTTGGCGTCTGGGCATGATTCTCCCAAAAGGACGCAGATCCTCTTCCCTGCTGCCCCACACAGAGGCTGAGACCGTGTGGCTCTGGAGCGCTGGCTGGGGTGTCCCCACAGGCTTGTGTTTTGAGGTTCACAGGGATGCGTTGTGCCTTCATTTGGTTGTAGGTATTGCCCATGGGATGTTATTTCTGGTGTTTGTCTTTATGGGAGGGTGAATTTAGTGACATTCAAAACCTATGCAAATCAGGACCTTTTTGAGAAAGAAAGAGGAGGTAAGAATCATGACAGGAGCAACAGGTGTACACCGGACTGTCCTGGGCAAACTCCACCCGTGACCCTGTAGTTCTACTCCCAGCTACTCTGAAGACAGGGACGTTCTGTGTTCTCAATCCAGTTTAGTACACATTTAATACATTTTCACCTGCATTTGTAAAATATGCTGTATTTACTTATCTCAGGATTCATATAGTTCATCGGTTTGGAAAATTCCATGATTATCTCTCATGATATTGTCCTACCATTGTTGTCTCCACTCTTCCTCCCAGCTGTCTCTTTAGATGTGACACAGCAGCTCCTCTCCTCCCATTCCTCCTGTCTCGCAGCCTTTGTGTCGGCTCCCTAGGGCTGCTGTCACACACTCCACACACTGGATGACTCAGATGACAGGAATTGACTCTCATGGTTCTAGCGTCAGGAAGTCCAAAATCAGGGGTTTTGCCTTCTCAATGGTCCAAGGAAGAATCTGTTCTATGACTGTCCTGCAGCTGCTGGTGCTGCCAGAATTCCTTGGCTTTCTTGGGCCTGTGGACCCATCACTTCCACCTCTGCCTCCACTGACATGTGACTGTCTCCCTTTCTTATAAGACCTCTTGCCATTGGATGCAGGACCACTGGATCATCCAGGACGACCTCATCCTGAAACCCTTAACTTAATGGCATCTGCTAAGACCCTTCTTCCAAATGAGGTAACTTCCGCAGGTTCCGGGTAGGCATAGGTTGAGGAGCCACGATTTGCTTTCCCTCATATTTTAATCTCTTTCCCATATATACTGAATTCTGCATTATTTTTTCCAATTACATCTTCCAGTTCATTATTTTTTCAGCTGCATTGGTTCTGCTATTTTGCTTACTACCAAATTTTTAACATTGTTATATTCTTAATGTCCAAAAATCTATTTGATTCTTAATTCTACATGGTTATTTCTTATAGTCTCTTGTTCCTTGCTAATTTTGATTCAATCTTTTGTTTCTTTAAACATGTAATAAAGCTTGTTTTTTATTCTAAATATAATCATTCCAAACTTAAAGCCCTTGGTGCTAAATATGTGGTTGTCATTTCTGCTGACTCTCACAGTGACTGCAGTAGTTAAGATAAAACTTACCACTGTTCACTTACACTCTAAAATCTCAGCAGCTTAACAGGCTAGAATTTTTTTCTCCCTCACTTGATGTCCAGTTGGTGCATGGAGGTGGGGCTGGCTCCATGCAGTCATTCACAGACGCTGACTGATGAAGGCTGCACCATATCCAACTTCCAGGATCACCCTGAACACCAACATCCTGCTGGTAGACAAGGAAAGGAAGACTCTGGCGAATCGCAGGGGAAGCATCCATGGGCCAGGGCTAGAAATGGTGCATTTCACTTATGCCTTCTTCCCATTGGCCTGAGTGCAGTTCAGGGCTCCACCTAGATGGAAATGGGCTAGAAAATGCCTCTGCTGGTGAGGCAGTTGCTGAGTGTTTCCCAGCAACATCTGTTCCCAGAGGAAGGACAATAGAAGACATTGGTTGAGAGCTAGCCCCCTCTGCCATGCGGCTTATTCATGTGCATGTTCAGTAAAAACTTTTGCTCATATATGATTGAACTTAGTCTGTGGGAAACTTGGGGACTTAAATTGAAACTGTCCTGAAAAGAAGATATTCTTTTCTTTCTCCAAGAAAGAAGGAACACCGCTGACCTGGTGGGATCACTTGTGAGCTTGGCAATATTTTTTAAACTCTTGTGTGTGTGTGTATGTACATGCATGTGCATATGTGTTTTATCCAGGATCTAGTTAAATTGGAAAAGGAGAATCCTACAGAATACCTAATCTGTCCGGCTGTACATCCATGTTCTTAACATGCCTGTCAATGGTGGGAAGCATCTATGCTTACAATATTCAAGTTTAACCTATTCCATCAGTGATGCAAAGGCTGGCAATCTAAAATTAAAAGCTATTTACATATTTCTACATACTCAGTATCTGCCTAATAGAATCAGATATCTGGTTATGTTCTATTCATCTGACTATCTGGCTTAGAACTAATAGGAAACATGAATCCTTCAGTGCAATAGCATATAAAAATACAGCATGCACATCAGGCAGGCAAACATTGCACTACGTTTCCATAGCACCTTTCTTCCAAAGGGCTCTCAAATATTTTCATACTTATAAACTCATTTATCCTTCAGATTTCATAATTTGTTGGAAAGAGGTGAGATTCTATTTTATTTTATTAAATTCTGGGGTACATGTGCAGGATGTGCAGGTTTGTTACATAGGTAAACGTGTGCCATGGTGGTTTGCTGCACCTATCAACCTATCACCTAGGTATTAAGCCTAGCATGCATTAGCTACTTTTCCTGATACTCTCCCTCCCTCCACATGCCCCAACAGGCCCCAGTGTGTGTTGTTCCCCTCCCTGTGTCCATGTGTCCTCACTGTTCAGCTCCCACTTATAAGTGAGAACATGTGGTGTTTGGTTTTCTGTTCTTGTATTAGTTTGCTGAGGATAATGGCTTCCAGCTTCATCCATGTCCCTGCAAAAGACAAAATCTCATTCATTTTTATGGCTGTATAGTATTCCATGGTGTATATGTACCACGCTTTCTTTATCCAGTCTATCGTTCATGGGCATTTGGGTTGATTCTATGTCTTTGCTATTGTGAATAATGCGATGAACATCTGTATGCATGTACCTTTATAATAGAATGATTTATATGATTTAGAATATATACCCAGTAATAGGAATGCTGGGTCAAATGGTATTTCTGGTTCTAGGTCTTTGGGGAATCGCCACACTATCTTCCACGGTGGTTGAACTAATTTACACTACCACCAATAGTGTGAAAGTGTTCCTATTTCTCCACAGCCTCACCAGCATGTATTGTTTCTTGACTTCTAGTAATCGCCATTCTGACTGGCATGAGATGGTATCTCATTGTGGTTTTGATTTGCATTTCTCTAATGATCTGTGATGTTGAGATATTTTCCTTATCTTTGTTGGCTGTATGTATGTATTCTTTCGAGAAGTGTCTGTTTATGTCTTTTGCCCACTTTTTAATGGTTTTTTTTTTTTTTCTTGTAGATTTGTTTAAGCTCCTTGTAGAGTCTGGATATTAGATCTTTGTCTGATGGATAGATGGCAAAAATGTTCTCCTGTTCTGTAGTTTGTTCACTCTGATGACAAATTATTTTGCTGTGCAAAAGTTCTTTAGTTATATTAGATCTCATTTATCAATTTTTGCATTTGTTGCAGTTTCTTTTGACGTTTTCGTCATGAAATCTTTGCCCATGCCTATGTCCTGGGTGGTATTGCCTAGATTTTCTTCTAGGGTTTTTATGGTTTTAGGTTTTACATTTACGTCTTTAATTCATCTTGAGTTAATTTTTGTATGAAGTGTAAGGAAGGCGTCCAGTTTTAATTTCCTGCTTATGGCTAGCCAGTCTCCCAGCACAATTTATTAAACCAAGAATCCTTTCCCTATTGCTTGTTTTTGTCAAGTTTGTCAAAGATCACATGGTTGTAAATGTGCAGTCTCATTTCTGAGTTCTCTATTCTATTCCATTAGTCTATGTGTCTGTTTTGTATCAATATCATGCTGTTTGGGTTACTGTAGCCTTGTAGTATAGTTTGAAGTCAGATAGCATGATGCCTCCAGCTTTGTTCTCTTTTGCTTAGGATTGTCTTGGTTGCACAGGCTCTTTTTTGGTTCTATATGAATTTTAAAGTAGTTTTTTTTCTAATTCTGTGAAGAATGTCAATGGTAGCTTAATGGGAATAGCATTGAATCTATAAATTACTTTGGGCAGTATGGCCATTTTCACAATATTGATTCTTCCTATCCATGAGCATGGAAGGTTTTTCCATTTGTTTGTGTCCTCTCTGATTTCCTTGAGCAGTGGTTTGTAGTTCTCCTTGAAGAAATCCTTTACTTCCCTTGTTAGCTGTATTCCTAAGTATTTCATTCTCTTTGTAACAATTGTGAATGGGAGTTCAGTCATGATTTGGCTCTTTGCTTGTCTATTGTTGATGTATAAGAATACTTGTGATTTTTCCATATTGATTTTGTATCCTGAGACTTTGCTGAAGTTGCTTAACAGCTTGAGAAGCTTTTGGCCTCAGACGATGGGGTTTTCTAGATATAGGATCATGTCATCTGCAAGCAGAGATGGCTTGACTTCCTCTCTTCCTATTTGAATACACTTTATTTCTTTCTCTTGCCTGATTGCCCAGGCCAGAACTTCCAACGCTATGTTGACTAGGAATGGTGAGAGAGAACATCCTTGTCTTGCGCCAGTTTTCAAGGGGAATGCTTCCAGCTTTTGCCCATTCAGTATGATATTGGCTGTGCATTTGTCATAAATGGCTCTTATTATTCTGAGGTATTTTCCATCAATACCTAGTTTATTGAGAGTTTTTAACATGAAGGGATGTTGAATTTTATTGAAGGCTTTTTCTGTGTCTATTGAGATAATCATGTGGTTTTTGTCATTAGTTCTGTTTATGTGATGAATTACACTTATTGTTTTGTGTACGTTGAATCAGGCTTGCATCCCAGGGATGAAGCCGACTTGACTGTGGTGGATAAGCTTTTTGATGTGCTACTGAATTCAGTTTGCCAGTATTTTATTGAGGATTTTTGCATCAATGTTCATCAGAGGTATTGGCCTGAAGTTTTCTTTATTTGTTGTATCTCTGCCAGATTTTGGTATCAGGATGATGCTGGCCTCAAAAAACAAGTTAGGGAGGAGTGAATCCTTTTCAATTGTTTGGAATAGTTTCATAAGAAAGGGTACCAGCTCCTCTTTGTTCCTCCGGTAGAATTCAGCTGTAAATCTGTCTGGTTCTGGGCTTTTTTTGGTTGGTGGGCTATTTATTACTGGCTCAATTTCAGAACTTTTTAATGGTATCTTCAGGGATTCACCTTCTTTCTAGTTCAGTCTTGGGAGGATGTATGTGTCCAGGAATTTATCCATTTCTTCTAGCCTTTCTAGTTTATTTCCATAGAGGTGTTTAGAGTATTCTCTGATGGTTGTTATGTATTTCTGTGAGGTCAGTGGTGATATCCCCTTTGTAATTTTGTATTGTGTCTATTTGATTCTTCTTTCTTTTCTTCTTTATTAGTCTAGCTAGTGGTCTATTTTACTAATTTTGTCAAAAAACCAGTTCCTGGATTCACTGATTTTTTGAAGGGTTTTCATGTCTCTATCTCCTTCATTTCTGCTCTGATCTTGGTTATTTCTTGTCTTCTGCTAGTTTTGGGGTTTGTTTGCTCTTGGTTCTCTAGTCCTTCTAGTTGTGGTGTTAGGCTGTTAACTTGAGATCTTTCTAGCTTTTCAATGTGGGCATTTAGTGCTATAAATTTCCCTCTAAACACTGCTTTAGCTGCATCCCAGAGATTCTGGTACATTGTCTCTTTGTTCTCATTGGTTTCAAAGAACTTCTTGATTTCTGCCTTAATTTCATGAGTTACCCAGAAGTCATTCAGGAGCAGGTTGCTCAATTTCCATATAGTTGTGTGGTTTTGAGTGAGTTTCTTAACATTGAGTTCTAATTTGATTGTGCTGTTGTCTGAGAGACTATTTTTTTGTGGTTTCATTTCTTTTGCATTTGCTGAAAAGTGATTTACTTCCAATTACGTGATTGATTTTCCAGTTAGTGACACATATGGTGTTGAGAAGAATGTATATCCTGTTGTTTTTGAGCGGAAAATTTTGTAGATATCTGTCAGGTCCACTCGCTCCAGAGCTGAGTTCAAGTCCTGAATATCTATGTTAATTTTCTGTCTCAATATTGACAGTGGGGTGTTAAAGTCTTCTACTATTGTTGTGTGGGAGTCTAAGTCTCTTTATAGGTCTCTAAAAGCTTGTTTTATGAATCTGGCAACTACTGTATTGGGTGCATATATATTTAGGATAGTTAGTTCTTCTTATTGAATTGAGACCTTTACCATATGTAATGCCCCTGTTTGTCCTTTATGAGCTTTGTTGGTTTAAAGCCTGTTTTGTTCAGAAACTAGGATTGCAACCCCTGCTTTTTTCTGCTTTTCATTTGGTTGGTAAATTTTCCTCCCTTTCTTTATTTTGAGCTTATGTGTGTCTTTGCATGTGAGATTGGTCTCTTGAGTACAGCACATGAATGGGTCTTGATTCTTTATTCAGCTTGCCATTCTAAGCCTTTTAATTGGGACGTTTACCCCATTTACTTTTGAGGTTAATATTGTTATGTGTGAATTTGATCCTGTCATCATTATGCTAGCTGGTTATTTTGCAGACTTGTTGATGTAGTTATTTCATAGTGTCATTGGTCTTTGTACTTCAGTCTGTTTTTGTGGCAGCTGGTAATGGTTTTTCCTTTCCATATTTAGTGCTTCCTTCAGGAGCTCTTGCAGCACAGACCTGGTGGTGATGAATTCCCCCAGCATTTGTTTGTCCAAACAGGATTTTATTTCTTCTTTGCTTATGAAGCTTGGTTTGGACAGACATGAAATTCTGGGTTTGAAATTCTTTTCTTTAAGAATGTTGGCTGGGCGTGGTGGCTCAAGCCTGTAATCCTAGCACTTTGGGAGGCTGAGGCGGGAAGATCACGAGGTCAGGAGATCGAGACCGTCCTGGCTAACACAGTGAAATGCCGTCTCTACTAAAAAACACAAAAAAGTAGCCAGGCAAGGTGGTGGACGCCTGTAGTCTCAGCTACTCGGGAGGCTGAGGCAGGAGAATAGCACAAACCCGGGAGATGGAGCTTGCAGTGAGCTGAGATCCGGCCACTGCACTCCAGCCTGGGCGATAGAGCAACACTCTGTCTCAAAAAAAAAAAAAAAAAAGAATGTTGAATATTGGCTCCCAGTCTCTTCTGGCTTGTAGGGTTTCTGCAGAGAGGTCTGCTGTTAGTCTGATGGGCTTCCCTTTGTAGGTGACCTGGGCTTTCTCTCTGGCTGCCCTGAACACTTTTTCCTTCATTTTGACCTTGAAGAATCTGATGATTATGTGTCTTAGGGCTGGTTGATCTTCTCATGGAGTATCTTACTGGGGTTCTCTGGATTTCCTGAATTTGAATGCTGGCCTGATTTGCTAGGTTGGGGAAGTTCTCCTGGATGATATACTGAAGTATGTTTTCCAGCTTGGTTCCATTCTCCTCGTCTCTTTCAGGTATCCCAATCAGTCATAGGTTTGGTCTTTTTACCTAATCCCATAGTTCTCAGCAGTTTTGTTCATTCCTTTTCATTCTTTTTTTCTCTAATCTTGTCTTCCTGTCTTATTTCAGCAAGATAGTCTTCAAGCTCTGAAATTCTTTCTTCTGCTTGGTCTATTTGGCTGTGGATACTTGTGGTTGCATTGTGAAGTTCTCTTGTGTTTTCTAGCTCCATCAGGTCATTTATGTTTCTCTGTAAAGTGGTTATTCTGGTTAACAGCTCCTGTAGTATTTTATTATGATTCTTAGCTTCTTTGTATTGGGTTAGAAAATGCTCCTTTAGCTCAGCAAAATTTGTTATCATCCGCCTTCTGAAGCCTACTTCTGTCAGTTCGTCCATCTCAGTCTCAGCCCAGTTCTATGCCCTTGCTGGAAACATGTTGTGATCATTTAGAGAAGAAACACTCTGGCTTTTTGAGTCTTCAATGTTTTTTCACTGATTCTTTCTCATCTTCATGACTTTATCTGCCTTCAGTCTTCTAGGCTGCTGACCTCGATGGGGTTTTTGTGGGGACTTTTTTGTTGATGCTGTTGTTTTTGCTTTCTGCTTATCTGTTTTTCTTTTAACAGTCAAGCTCCTCTTCTGTAGGGTTGCTAAGGTTTGCTAGGCATTCACTCCAGACTCCATTCACTTGGGTTCCTCCCACATCCGGAAGTGTCACCAGTGGAGGCTGCAGAACAGCAAAGATGACTGCCTGCTCCTCCCTCTGGGAGCTCCATCCCAGAGAGGCACTGACCTGATGCCAGTGGGAATGCTCCTGTATAAGGTGTCTGGTGACCCCTGTTGGGAGGTCTCAATCCCTCAGGAGTCATAGGATCAGAGACCTGCTTAACAAAGCATTCTGGCTGCCTCTTGGTGGAGGGGGTGCACTGTGCTGGAAGGAATCTCACTCGTCTGGACTGCCCAGATTCCTCAGAGTCAGCGGGGAAAGATCAAGTCTGCTGATCCATGAAGACTGCAGCTGCCCCATGCCCTAGGGGCTCCATCCCAAGGAAATCAGAGTTCTCTCCCTAACCCCATGCCTGGAGGTGCTGAAATTCCTGCAGGGAGGTCCCATCTGGTGAGGAGGGATGAGTCCAAGTTTGGCCTAAAGAGGTAACCTGGTCATGATCTGCCATAGCCACTGTGCTGCACTGTGGAGAATTGTTCCTGAGTCCAAACCCCCCAGTTTCCCTGGCATCGGCAGGGGAAAATGGCAGACTGGAGCTACAGTGATGGTGGCAACCCTTCCCTCTGGGAACTCTTACGCTGGAGTCTTAGGCAGTCTCCAGCTGAGTGGCCACTGAGAATCTGCACAGCTCTGTGCTTGGGACCCAAGGCCCTGGTGGCGTGGGTTCACAAGGGGATCTCCTGATCTGTAGCTTGCACAGATTCAGGGAAAACGAGTGGTTTTCCGGGCAGGGTAGCTCAATCACGAGGTGAGATTCTTTCAGCCCATTTCAGAGATTAAAAAACTGAGCTTCAGAAGGTTGTAGTTAGAGACAGAGTCTCAGGAGGCCAAGACCCAGGTTTCCACCTCCTGTCCACATTTCTTCTGTATGAGTGCCTTCAGGACCTGGGCAGCAAGATGTCTTGCTGATAGTTTTCTCTTAAGCTTTGATGTTTTCATGGTCCTGTGCTAATCCTCATGATTAAAATTCTTGTACTGTCACTTTAATAAAGATTCAAGCAACTGTAACAGGTTCTTCTACAGACCCCAGCAGCATGAGAGTACCCAAGGAGCCAACGTAGCTCAGTGGCCCCATTGAGTTGGTTTTTAGGACTCTGATCCTTAGCAATGTCTTTTTCCTCCTGCAGTTCAGCGCCTCCGGAGGTGTGCTCACTGTGGTCCACTGGAGATGCAATATGGCACACTGCTCAAAAGCCTTACCCCATGTTGAATGGCCCACACTCACACCTCATCGCCCTCCCCACGTCCCTGTGAGCAAGCCACTTAGCACTGAACTTCTCACAGTTTCCATCTGCTTTCCTGTTCAAAAAGAGGGTAATGATAGTGCCAACCTCACAGGGATGGTGTGAGGATTCGCCAAATAGTGTTGGCAATGCACCTTGCATCCTATTTGGTATAGACTTAGTATTTGGTACCTGTTAGCTGTAATGATGAAGATGATGCTTGGAGAGGCCTTGATCTGTTGGCCAAAGGTGCTGCTTCTGAAGTCGGATTCCTAACTCTACCACTTACCAACTACATGACCTTGGGATATTGACTCAACCACTCCAACTCTCCGTTCAGTGTCAATAATAATGATACACAACTTTTAAGATTATTTTGGGCCAGGTATGGTAGCTCACACCTGTAATCCCAGCATTTTGGGAGGCTGAGGCAGGAGGATTGCTTGAGGCCAGGAGTTTGAGATCAGCCTGGGCAACATAGTGAGACCTCCATCTGTACAAAGAAAAAAGATTATTTTGTACCATTTTTTTACACAACACCTTTCCTCTCCTCCAACCTCCTTCTCCCTTCATAAACACCTGCCACTTTTGTGGACATCTGACCCAGTGCACCTAGCAGGCCAAGACGTTACGTGGAGTGATGGTTCATAGCAGATCTGGCCAGGTCCTCTAATGGCCAGGCTCTGTTCTCATACGCCACACTGCTGTTTCCCTCTACCTTTGGGGTGGAATAAAGACCACGGCTTGATGTAAGTGGGACTCCTGTTTCTCAATACTCCAGAACAAGATCTCATCACAGACTTTCCAGTTGTTGATGGTATTTCCATTTGGGGAGACTGCCTAGTTTTTGGCCCACAGGTTAACAACATATAGATTTCTGTGCTAGTGATGGCTGTGCTTCTTCCCAACGGTGATAAAATGCCCCCCTCTGTGGTGGTAGCCCCGGATGAAGGGCTTTTCTGCCATAGAATCAGCCATGACATCAACTCAATGGTGTAGAAGAAAGCAGGGAAGGTATGATCTCTCCATTAATGAAGCTAATGGCTGCCTTTCATTCAGTGATTATTATGTGATTCAGTTATATGAATTATCTCTCTAATCATCCCTCCAAGAGGGAAAAAATAACGTGATTTATGACCCTGCACTGATTTTTAAGGGGAGTGGATCTTGGCTTGCTGAAGCAGGGAGATGTATATGGGCTTGTCGGTTTGGAAACTGGGACTGGAAATGAACCGAGGCCTCTGCCAGAGAAGAGAGAGAAACTGAGAGTTCTGGGGGCCGGTGGAGGGGAGATGGACCTGGAGGCGAGGGAGTGAGGATGCAGGGTAGGGCAGTGGGCAAGGAGGGAGAGTGGGGTCAGGTCCTGGAAGCCAAGAGGAGAGACTTGGATACTACATCAAGCGGGGTTTTTCTGTCAGTGCTGAGCCCAGCGCCTTGTTGGGAACCTCACTGATGCTTTTGTGTGAGTCAATTATTTCCAGTCAGTAAATAGAAGTGACAATTTCTGCTTCAAAGTTGCTGCAGAGTGAAAACAAGAGACAGTAAGTAGGGTTAGCAGATGCGTGAATTACATCTCCTACATTTTAAGATAAAGAAACTGGGAGTCCCCAGGGTGGCCATCGGGTCATCGAAGTTTGGTGTGGGCTTACACTGACTTCAAGGCCTGTACATTTACATACTTTGCTAAATTGTGCAACGTCTCTGAACATGGGCAGTCAAACCCAAGTACATAGACTGTATTTAGAAGTAATATTGTAACATACTTTGGAGGTACAAATTAGATGTAGATTAGTTCCAATCCTGGTTCTGACACATACCGGCAGGGTAAATTTGGAGAGTTTACTTCACCTGTCTGAGTCTCGGTTTTCCCTTAAGTAAAATACCTGCTTCAGAAGGTCAATGGGAGGATACCATGAGGTCATTCTGGAAATCTCACAGCACAGTGCTCACAGAGAGTAAATGTTTCCATTCTTACAAGGCTGTCATTAGTTATTGTTACATATGTTGCAGGTAATAGAATCTTGTCTGTTTCACTAGCCTGACATGGGATTAAAGCACCACGATCTCATCTCTCCTTTTGTAATTGATTGGTTGGTTCATTGATGCCCCCACTTATTTCAAAAACAAACAAACAAAAAACTATACCACTAAAAATACAAAAATTAGCCAGGTGTGGTGGTGGGCAACTGTAATCCCAGCTGCTTGGGAGGCTAAGGCAGGAGAATCACTTGAACCCGGGAGGCAGAGGTTGCAGTGAGCCGAGATCGCGCCACCGCACTCCAGCCTGGGTGACAGAGCGAGATTCCAGCTAAAAAAAAAAAAGGATTTGGGGCCTCTTCTAAGAGCTTGCTTTTTCACTATTTAGTAAAGCTGTGGCTTCAGATCTTGCCTCTTCCGGCCTCATTTCTAACTCAGCATTTCTCTAGAGTCTGAGACCTGCTCATCTCTTTTCTTCAGAGTTTTGGGAATTAACGATCCGCAGTGTTCCCAGACGTGACCCACCAGGAGTCCCCTGAGGCTGGATCTCCCGCCCGCCTCCTCACTCACTGTTGGTCTGACCTGGCATTCCACATTCAGCCTGTGGTGACGTGTTGCACACTTCTCTTATGCCCAGTGCTACAGTGTCAGGCCCTTATGCACTAGAATCGTGCCCTTCTATTCGCTGTACCTAACCGGTGCCTGGAAAATAATAGATACTGCAGAAATGGGTGGGTGTTTTAACCAGAATGTCTCTAAGACCCTTTCCTTTTTTTTTTTTTTTTTTTTTTTTTTTTTTGAGACAGAGTCTCGCTCTGTCGCCCAGGCTGGAGTGCAGTGGCCTGATCTCAGCTCACTGCAAGCTCCGCCTCCCGGGTTCACGCCATTCTCCTGCCTCAGCCTCCCGAGTAGCTGGGACTACAGGCGCCCACCACCTCGCCCGGCTAGTTTTTTGTATTTTTTTAGTAGAGACGGGGTTTCACGGTGTTAGCCAGGATGGTCTCGATCTCCTGACTTCGTGATCCGCCAGTCTCGGCCTCCCAAAGTGCTGGGATTACAGGCTTGAGCCACCGCGCCCGGCCGACCCTTTCAATTTGGACTCTGTAATTTGAAAGTAAGATTCCGAAAGTGACCCTGCCAACACCTAAATGGAAAAACTATTTTCTCTTTCCTCAGACACTTGCAGACTCTTCAAACTGAGCCACTTGGCTCTTTTGGGAGAATAGTAAATCCCAGAGTAAAATTCTGGGCACCAACTACATGCAGGCAAAAAATTTATTTCACAAAAACATTTGCCCTTACACCTTCTTGGTCGTCAAATTCAATTTTCTACCTCAAGTAATTGTACCTGAACTACCTTAGAAAGATTGGAAAATGGAAACTCACACCATTTATAACAGGTCAGGAATGAAGGGGGCAGAATGTAATACATCATTTGTGTTTGATTTTATGCTCAGATTGTTTCCAATATTGTGTTGAACATCCATATTCATGAATCCCACCTTTGATTTCTTCCTTTTGTTAAACCTCTCGAAGTGGAGTTACTGGGTCCCAGGCTCCGGTGAACACTTTTAAAACCCTTGATAGGCTGGGCGCAGTGGCCCATGCCTGTAATCCCAGCACTTTGGGAGACCGAGGTGGGCGGATCATTTGAGGTCAGGAGTTTGAGACCAGCCTGGCCAACATGGCGAAACCCCTTCTCTGCTAAAAATACAAAAAAAATTAGCTGGATGTGGTGATGGGTGCCTGTAAACCCAGCTACTCAGGAGGCTGAGGCAGAGAATTGCTTGAACCCTGGCGGCGGAGGTTGCAGTGAGCCGAGTTCGTGCCATTGCACTCCAGCCTGGGGGACAGAGAGTCTCCGTTTCAATTTAAAAAACAAACAACAACAACAAAAAACCCTTAATAAATATCATTCTGTTGCTCCTCCCACAAACGGTGAACCAACGTACATTTCCTGTGGCTGGTACACGTACCACTCAGGAACTGTTTATTTTTGTACGTTACAATTTAAAAAGCCAACAAAAGTGAGATTGCATTACTTTCCACTTTCATAATTTTGACTACATCAAACCTTTTAAAGTCATATTACTTTTTATAAGGCTTCTGTGGACCTTAAACTGAAATGGAGAAGCTAGAGGAAAAAACCCACATAAGTCATTACAAATCAGAACCCAGCCACCATTCACTGCACCCACTGCTCACCCCAGTCCAGGGTGCCTGACGTCCTCCCAAGTCGCCCTGCTTCCATCCTGATCTGCTCAGTTCATTCCCCTTGGCTGCCAGCAGTACCCTTCGGACGGCATGGGAGGGGCTGGAGCTGTTTTCTGCCTGAGTCACCTCAACCTGAAGTCACTGGGGCAGAGGAGTGTAGCTGGGGGCTGGGGATTGATGGAGGCTTGACTGCTAGCCAGAGGATGGAGGTTCTTCAGGAGGCAGATGTTGGCTGAATTTCTCTCCTGCGTGGAAAACTAAGGGTGAGAAATAAGATTTCCCTTCCAAACACCTCCCATCCTGAGAAGTCCCTAGAGGCACCTTTCTAAAAGGAGGACCTGCCAGCATTTTCCATTATGCCTAGAGTAAAATCTAAATCCTCCCGACAGTGTGCCACATCACTGGGCTCTACCTATCTCTGTGACACCAGCTCCCCCATTTTCTACACTTCTTTCTTCCCACCCTCTCACCCTGGAAGCTCTCATTACACCAGGTTTCCCATGGCTGTGTCATCGTCATTATCCATGCCACCACTCAAACATCATCTCACTGCCCGCTCAAAACCCTCCCGGCCCCCCAGCCAACACTGCACCTCCCTTGCACACTCTCCACTGTTACTTCCACTGCCCACTGCACCTCGCTTCCTGAAACTGTCCGGTATGTTAGCTTACGTGTTCATGCTCTGTCTTCTCCCGCCCGCAAGCAAGATTCCTGAGGACAGGGATTCTGTCTGTATTTTTCACTGCTCTATCTCAGCATCTCGAATCGTGCCTGATACATTGGGGTTTAAAAAAAAAGTCAGTGTTTTTGTAACTAACAAATTATGTGAACACACAAGTTTTTAAATAGCCAACTATATCAATATGTCTATTTATTCTATCAAGGCAAGAAGTCAAGCTAAACTACAGCCATGGTCTTGGAATAGTTTTTTCTTTAAATGGCTTAGATAAAGCTGTGACAAATGTATGTCAACTGTGATGTGTCTGGCTTGTGACACTTACCCCTTAATTACTTGAATTTGTTTTCTCATGGTGGCAAATCGTGTTTCCCAAAGAAAACTGCCGTAACAAATTTCATTCTACTTATTCTTTATATGGTGACACTCCCCCATCAAGGGGTGTCCCCTCTGAACCTGAGCAGACCTTTGTGACAGCTTTGACCAACAGATGCAGTAGAAGTGATGCTGTGTGACTTCTGGATCTAGGTCACAAACAATGCCAAGCCTGTTCTCTTTGCTTTCTTGGGGTGCTCATGCCTGGAGCCTGGTCACCATGCTGTAAGGATGCCAGGTGGCCACATGGAGAGGCCACAGGTGGATGCAGCTGCTGACAACCCAGCTAAGGTCTCAGTCAGCAGCCAGCATCAACTGCCCGCAGATCCTTCCAGCCTTCTGGTGTCCGGTTACCCCAGACTCTGAGCTGCCCTTGCAGGTGCTGCGTCCAACGGAGAGGAGTCTTCCCTTCCATGGTCCATCCAGATGGCAGATTTGTGAGCTGAATACATGACTATTGTTTAAGCCACTTGAGGTTTGAGGTTGTCAGTTACACAAAAACAGATAACCGATCCACTCCCTCACTTCAATGTATGGGGTATACAGGCCAAACAGACGTTCCTAAAGGAACCTGCCTGTTTCAGAGAACAGTTTCACTGGGAAGGGCTTTTGTGACTAAAAGGAACAGATGTAGGTGATGATTATCGGTGGTTGCTAAAACCATTACATGCAGGTTGATAGGAACCTTGACAGTGCATAGATTAGGCTGACACCATCTGAACCCACCAATCCACTTTAACAGACACCACGAGCCACATGGCCTGATGCAAGAGCAAGTACCTGGCACCATGTGCAGTGGAATCTTGCTTAAGACACATTGAACCTGATTCTAAGACCTGTAGATCAAACTAGGAGTCTGCAAGAAATACAGGAGACTAAGGAACATGCCAATGGCACCATGAGGACACAATTAGCCTAATCCAGAATATGGGACATTTTCAGACAAGTGACCCAGTTCCCTCCATAAATAAATGGACAAGAATTAATAAAATGGAGGAGAACCATTATCAGTTAAAAGACACTCAAGAAATATAATCAAATAAAATGCATGGGTTTTGTTTGAATGCTGATTCTTTTTTTTTTTTTCCTTCTTTTCTTTTTTGAGACAGAGTCTCACTCTGTCACTCAGGCTGGAGTGCAGTGGTGTGATCTTGGCTCATCACAACCTTCAACTCCCTGGCTCAAGCGATTCTCCTGTCTTAGCCTCCTGAGAAGCTAGGACTACAGGTGCACACCACCACACATGGCTAATTTTGTATTTCTTGTAGAGACAGGGTTTCACCATGTTACCCAGGCTGGTCTCAAACTCCTGGGCTGCAGAGATCTGCCAGCCTTGGCCTCACAAAGTGCTGGGATTAAGGCATAAGCCACTTTGCCTGGCCTGAATGCTGATTCAGAGAAATGAACTTCACAGAAGCATTTTAAAGATAATTAGGGAAAACGCAACATGGACTGGGTATTGAATGATATTAAATAGTTATATTCATTGATATTAAATAGTTATATTCACTGATATTAAATAGTTATATTCATTGATATTAGTTATATTCATTGATATTAAATAATAGTTATATTCATTGATATTAAATAGTTGTATTCATTGATATTAAATAGTTATATTCATTTTGTTGGGTGTGATAACAAGAGTATGTCTTTTTAAAGTCCTGCGGTACTAGAGACAAGCACAGAAGTATTTATGACTTCAGATGGGATGTGTGGCATTTGCTTTAACAATATTCCAGTGTGGGGAGGAAGACACAGGAAACCAGAGTGGAGCACTGTCCTGTGTTATCACACTGTTTTGTACATTCGAATATTTTCATAATAGATTATTTTTAAACTAAGTGTAAGCTCTTCGGGAGAGGTAGATGTAGGTAGTCATTACTTTTAACACAAAGTCGCTTGTGAGATTTGCCACCGGTGATTGGCCTTGGAGAAAGGGGCGAAGCCAGGTGGCGAAGGCCTAGTGCTCGGAAGCCTTGACTGCGGCCTGGAGCCTTTGTCTACAGTGGCTCGAAACTGGTGCCCTCCACAGCCAGGACCCTGCCCAGCCGCTGTGAACTCAGAGGAGGAGGGCAAGGTGGCCAGAAATGTGATGACGGCAGAGAAAGGAGCCAGGGACAGGCAAAGGAAGTGAGTGACAGAAATCCCAGGCCTGCTACTCCAGGCTGAGAGAGGGCTGGTGGCTCCCGCAAAAAGTAGGGGTGAGGCAGGAGCCAGGCCAGCGGAACTCACCCTCCCACCTCTTGCCCCTGCTGCCCTCCCCGCAGCCCTGGCTGTAGCCCCGCCGTCTCTTCCTGGGGCCATGTCTTTACATGGGGACATTTCCTCCCAGCTTGGCCACCGAGAGGAATGGATTCTTCCAGCAGGAAGAATCCTCCCGTCCAGCCTGGATCCTGGAGCCACGGTCACTGTGGCAGGAATGCAGCTCCTGGCTGGCCTGGCTAGGGCTAGATGCCACTTTGCCCTCTCCCCAGAGCCAGAGAGGTTGGGTCACAGACGCTCCTGAATGAGCCCATGCAGGGTGCAGGAGGAATTTCGGCTTTGGAGGAACAAAGGGGTGTTTGAAGTTAAAGTCCACTGCAGTGACCATTACAAATTGTGGTTTAAAAAAAATCATAACCTTAACCAAGAGGAACTAAGAGAAGGAGGGAAAGAAAGGGCTGGGGTCAAGAATAATACAATCCCAAATAAGAAGCATACATCCTAAAGGGAAAACGAAACCCAACAAGGGTGAGGAGGGTGGGGTGGGGAATGAGGAAGCTGGGGGCACAGCACGAGACTCCCAGCCTGGACAGCCCAGGCAAGGCCCGGCCTCCAGGTTCAAGGCCCCCGAGGCTCGCGTTTGCTTCTGCGCGTGGCCACCCGTCCGCCGGCCCGGCCCGGACTCTGCCTGCCTTCTCGGGATCTTCAGCATAGTCACAAGCAGCTCTCAGATTCCTGCGAATCCTGGGGGGCCCTTCAAACCGGGAGATGCAAACACAGAATTCAAGGCTAACCCAGGCTGGCGCCTCTCGGCAGGACCTCGGGGACGGCTGCGGGCGGTGGCGATGGCCGCAGCCGCCAGCAGAGGGCAGTGGCGGGCCAGCAGGCCGGGCTCAGAGGGCGCGTTCCCAGCCGTCCGGAGCCCCGGGCGCAGTTTCTGCCTGTGACTTTCACCCCCGTGCAAACCTTCCAGCTTCCTGTGCAAGGCGGGTGCAACGTGGTGCTGCTTTTCTTTTCGTCAAGGGGATTTGAGACTTTTCCTCTGCAAATGGTCTGTAGATATCAAGTAAGAAATGGACTGCCCGGCCCATCCCTCCCTAGAAGAGGATTTTTCAAAGTGCCGTTTTAAAAGTGGCCTTTTAAAAGGCCCATTTGATAGGCTTGGCCTTTTCCGCGCCAGACACCGTGCGGAAGCCATCGTGACAAAAGCTTTCCCTACCAGAAACCACTTAACTCTGAAAAGAGCTATGATTATCTCCATGTTTAAGAGGAGGAAACTGAGGCTTAATAAAGTGAAATGAGTCGTGTGAAGTGGCTGGGATAGGATTTGAACTCTGGTTTCCTGGGCTCCAAAATTCCTTCCACTTAGGCCACACGGTTCTCACAGGTCCTCAGCTCCTGCCAGTTCTCATCCTACCTGTTCCTTCTGGTTTTAACTCAAAATCTCCCCTATGCCCGTGGAGTCTACCGCTTGGACTGGGAAACTATCAATACATCACAAGGATGCAGCTCCCTTGAGTTGCTCTTTGATCCCTAAGGCAGATTATCTTTCAACAGCTTTTATGCAAAGAGCACCCAAGGAGGATTATAGACATGAATCATTAAATGAGACCCAGTGTCTGCTCCCAACACCATCTGTTGATATGCAGATCACCGGTGATCATTGATCAGGATGAACCAGCTGTAACTGCGTGAAGTTAACTCCTGAGACTTGAGAGGCTGGTCTCGCTTCTCTATGGGCACACCTGGCCCGAGGCCGTGAACTTGGTCAGGCCAGCATCATGCCTACCTCGCATATTCTAGCAACGACAAACAAAACTAACCATGCTAACAAAAATGAGCTTGCTTCCACTTGTTTCTTTCCCCCCAAAAAGAGGGCGGGGAATGGTTGATTGATGGGTTCGTACTTGATTGAGCTGTTAAAGTCCCTGATTAGTTCACACTCCTGAAGAGCTGGGTTCCATCATTCTCTATCAATTCCTGGGATTAAAAGTTGATCCAGTAATATTTTGGTAACTAGTCTCTTCTGTTGGAAATCATCACTCATTGGCCATTCTAAGTTCTACTCCAACTGAAAAGCTTGATCCCACTTTGGGAGGCTGAGGGGAGCGGATCACCTGAAGTCAGGAGTTTGAGACCAGCCTGACCAACATGGTGAAACCCTGTCTCTACTAAAACTACAAAAATTAGTCAGGCATGGTGGTGGATGCCTGTAATCCCAGCTATTTGGGAGACTGAAGCAGGAGAATCGCTTGAACCCGGGAGGCGGAGGTTGCAGTGAGCCAAGATCACACCACTGCACCCCAGCCTGGGCGACAGAGTGAGACTCTGTCTCAAAAAAAAGAAAGAAAAGCTTGAACCTAAATGTGCTTTTTTTTTCACTGAGTTAAATTTCCTCTCCTTACCTCCCAACCACTGCCCCAGGCACAGGTGGGGCAACTGTGGGATGAGTGCAATCTCTCTGCCCCTGGCATGAGGAGAATTTCTGTCCTGAGTGAGGACACAGGAAGAGAACATAAAAGGGGTACTCCCACCACCTGCGGGGGGAGCCTGGTTTTTGCCAAAGTCACCACCTACTAGTGTGGGGAACGCAGCCAACCTGGTCACTGGTGAGAGGAGGGAGTCCGGTGGGTGGGAAGAGGAAGCTTTATCACGAGCCAGAAGACGGAGGTGCTTCAGGATGGACATGTTGGCTGACTTTCCTGTGCGCAGGTAGACATGCCCCAAGTAAGAAGCTCCTCCCTCCAAACATCTACCATCTTTTGAGAAGCCTCTATAAGAACTCAGTAAAATGGGAGTGTGCCTCAAAAGAGATTTCATTTTCAATGTAGTAATTAATTGATGCTCTTTTCCAATATTACACAGTGGTGAAGATGGATTGAATTGTCAGGAAATTTCTTTGAGCTTTGTTAAAAATTAGCTTTCTAAGGCCGGGCACGGTGGCTCAAGCCTGTAATCCCAGCACTTTGGGAGGCCAAGACGGGCGGATCACGAGGTCAGGAGATCGAGACCATCCTGGCTAACAGGGTGAAACCCCGTCTCTACTAAAACTACAAAAAACTAGCCGGGCGACGTGGCGGCGCCTGTAGTCCCAGCTACTCGGGAGGCTGAGGCAGGAGAATGGCGTGAACCCGGGAGGCGGAGCTTGCAGTGAGCTGAGATCCGGCCACTTCACTCCAGCCTGGGCGGCAGAGCAAGACTCCGTTTCAAAAAAAAAAAAAAAAAAAAAAAATTAGCTTTCTAAAAGTAAAAGTGTTTAAGTCAAAATTTAAGGGCTCACATTTTTGTCCTTATGCAGGAAAATTATTTTTTGTTTCCTTTTTTGTATTCTAGTTGTTAAATAATTGCACCAAGCTGGTGGGCGCTGCAGAGACATAAAGCAATGCATTTATTTTTAAGTCCAGTGACCTCAAAACAATAAGTGTGAATGTTCCTAATCAAACATGTCTCCTCTTTTGGGGTTATTTTTGTTGCAGTCCCTACACTTCACACTATAATCAAAGCCTGTTATCTCAGTCTTACAGTATTTGTGTCTCAGGATATAATGATGACTGTATCTGGCACATACTTCAGTAGTTGCTTTTAAAGATGTGCAAATTGTGAGATTTTCTTTCACCTCAATTTTGCATATTTCATTGGAAACCACTTCTTTAACATCCAAAGTCTGTCTTTGAACAAGTTAAAAAAATAAAATGGATTTCCCAACAGAGGTTATCTGCAAGGCAAATTTCAATTTTTAAGTTAGGTACTTTGAACAATGCATTGTTAATTCTTTCAAGTCTCTTGGGTATAAAGTAGTTATTTGAAAGTTCACTAATCTAAATAGGGTCTAAACTAATCTTTACACCTCCAAATGCTCAAGGAAAAGTACTAAGAGGAACCTACTAGTGGGAATGTCTGACTTATTTAACATTCTCTGGCTGCTTGGCTCTGAATTGAGTATATAAAGTTACTTCTTGGAACCATGTCAATTTGAGATAATATATATACGTTCAGTCTCTAAAATGTGTCCATTAACTTAAGACCCCCTGATTTCAGAATTTGGGAGCCTCTCTTTCCACAGCTGGCCTCTTTCCAGAGGAAGAGGAAGCTTAACGTTACCATCTCCATTGTTGATATCCATAGTCAGAGTATTCCCTCCTTAGAGGTATTTACGGTAAACCCTGGTGCATGACAGTTGATTGCAAGAGATAGGAGAATGTCTGGCATTCCACAGATCTGTGCATCTCCATGTGGTTACTTTGCTGAGAGTCTCAGAATCAGGCCTGACGTATGAGGTCATTTATATTAAAATGGCCAGCCCTGGTGAACTGATGAGGCAACACTGTGGCTGGAGGGGAGCAGAAGTTGGTGCGGGGCAGGGCGGATGCTGAGTCAGAGACCTGGTTGGGACTGGGGTTCTGCCCTCTTCCTAGCTGTGTGGCTCCAGCCTCCTCACTCAGACACTTTGAATCTTAGTTCTTCCATCTGCAAAATGGAGATAATATTCTCCATCTCCTACAGTTATGTTGAAGACTATCTAAACAGGGTCTAAACTAGTCTTTACACCTCCTTATAAATGTAAAATGCTTTACATTTATAAGATGCAAACGTTAAGCATTTAGTTCCAGATACAAAGGAGATGGCCAAGGACTGGGAACTATTCTAATTAAACTGATCAGCAAGTGTCCAGAAAATCGATTTCTGCCTTTGGTCCTAGGTTAGGAGGTTCACCCCTCCAGAGTCCCAGGTAAAGTGCTTCCTCAGTGGGTTCAGCCCCAAGACCTTCCACCTGGACTGAGGTGTTCCCCTGAATGCATCCTGTCCTTTAGGGTGGAGCTTCACAGATTGCATCATAGCAAGCATGACACCAGCAGCTTCCTTCTCCTGTGGGCTTCCTGAGTGCTGGGAATCGCGTGGATTGCTGGTTCATTCTGGTTGCACAAGTGTTAGTAGATCGCAGTGGTGAAGAGCTGAGCCTTGGGATCCAGGCTGCCTGAGTTGAAATCCTGGCTCCAGTATACCTGGTGGTGTAAGACTTCAGGCAACTCACCTTCTCTGTGCCTCAGTTACTTTACCTGGAAAGCGGGGCTAACAATCGTACTTATCCCTTAGGGCCACGGTGAAGATGAAATGTGGAAGTCCTTTCCTAGGCCTGCTGTAACAAAGTACCACAAGTTTGGGTGGCTTAGAGTAACAGAAATGTATTGTCTTTTAGTTCCGGAGGTCAGAAGTCAGAAATTAAGGTGTGGGTGGGGTGTGCTCCCTCTGAAAATTCCTTGGTTCTTTAGCTTCTTGTAGCCCCGGTGTTGTCTGGTTTACAGAGCTATCTCTCCCTCTCCAAACATCATCTTCCCTGGGTGCAGGTCAGGTTCTCTGTCCGCATTTCCCCTTTTTATAAAGACACCAGAAATGTGGGATTAGGGCCCACCCCAAGAACTTCATTTTAACTTGGTGCCATCTGTAAAGACCCAATCTCCAAACAGAGTCACATGCTGAGGTACCAGAGGTGAGGATCTCAACGCATCTTTTTGGGGAAACACGATTCAATCCATAAGAGAGGCCCTTAGAACAATACCTGCAATGTAGCAAGCATCACCTGTGCGTCGACCCCTTTTATCTTTAATGCTCATTGCAATCTAGCCAGGTAAGTATTATGAATCCCGTTTTAGAGAGAGAAAAAGTGAGGCTTTGAGAAGCTGAGGATTAGACTCGATTCCCACAGCTAGAAAGTGAGAAGACCCGGACCCAAACTGCTCTGTCATCTCTCCACCGTAGCCACCATCTCCCAGAGGCGGACAGAATGCCCACAGCCCAGGTCCCTGTGCCCACCACAACTTGTTATAACCCAGGCTTCCAGTGGGTGGCCCCAGAGGCCTGCCTGCAACTCTGGACTCAGTGCCCCATCGAATGCCGCCTCTGGGCAAAAACCTGCAGGTTATAAAAGAATGATTTCCATGAGCCTTCTTAGTGTATGGTAAGCCCCACTTATATCCCCATGTTTTGACTAAATTGATGTGCCTCGAATGTAACCCCATTTCTCCCTTTTCTGCCAGCTGTTTTGATTTCTAGTAGACACAACCACGTCGCCTAATGGAAACACACGTAGGCCTCAGAGAAACAAAACGAATGGCTTAAAAATTAAAGATTATTATTACTTGCTAAAGGTGGTTATACACCGGATTTAAGAAAGCATTCATGGAATTGAAGAATTCCTCACTGGCTGCAGAACCTGATTGTTCAGCGATATAACCAGCTATGCAGTTGTTTTTCTGTATATATATTTGGAGATGTGAATAAAATGTTGTGTTTTTTTAAACTGAGAGCTTTCACCTTGAACTGAGCATATGTTTCATATTACAGAGTCCAACTGTAACCATAAATCTGTTATTGTCATGGAAAGTGAAGTGTGAAGAGCATGATATGAGAAGCCGGGAGGTCCAGGTTCAAGTCGTTCTCATTCCCTTTGCTTCTCCACCCCACCCACCACTTATTGGAATTGTGGCTTTGGGCGCACACTCGAGCCTTTTACACCTAATACATACAAAGGGCAGGGAGTTATTCCTCACCTCTGAAATTGCAGGGAGAGGATTAGATTAGGAGGCCGCCTGAGGTCCCTTCCATTCCTGAGAATGTGTGATACCATCAAAGCTCACAAGTACTTGTTCAGAGGACGCTCAACTTGTGTGGTCTCTGATATTTAGCGAAAGACCCTCGCCCAAGTGATCAA
Organism: Rhinopithecus bieti; assembly: GCF_001698545.2. Lineage (NCBI taxonomy): Eukaryota > Metazoa > Chordata > Mammalia > Primates > Cercopithecidae > Rhinopithecus > Rhinopithecus bieti. Next base: position 319,087 of record NW_016816095.1, read on the forward strand.
TGTGATTTTCTTGAAAAATCCACGTCTTACGATTTTCCCTGGCCCTCGTGCTGGAGAGCCTCTGTTTGCCTGTCTGCCCTCTTCTGCTTTCTCCAGCCTGCCTTGAGCCTCAGCAGGTGACCGTGAGGGACAGCCTCTAGGACAGTGGCAGGAGAGGCAGGTATGGGGTCCCCGTGGCCACACCTCCTCCCCTTGCTATTCACCCCTTGGGGAGCGGAGTGGGTGGGTGATGGTGGCTCGCTGCCACCACCCCTCCTGGGTTGCTTCGCCATGCCCTCGGCTCCCCTCAGCCCGGCCCACACCTTTGTAAAAACCCCTGAATTAAATTCTGTGCAGCCTGTTTATTGCCAGGACCTTGAGTGAGTCCAGCTGTGACCATCTCGAATTGTGTTAGCACCACATCTAGCACATCAGTAAGAGCATCTCACCTTTCAAAGAAAGTGAACTCTGAATGTGGTGAATAGCAACATGCCACATTTTACTGGCATGAGGACTATCCTAATTCCTACTTCAGTAGGAAGCCCTCTGTCTTGGCTCATTCCCCTCCAATCATTCTTTCCCTCCCTCCCTCGCTCCTTCCCCTCTTCCTTCTATTCTTCTTTCCTTCCTTCCTTCCTTCCTTCCTTCCTTCCTTCCTTCCTTCCTTCCTTCCTTCCTTCCTTCCTTCCTTCCTCCCTTTCCTTCCTTTCTTCCTTATTTCCTTCTTTCAAAAGTTGAAATAACTTAGGCTTCAAAATATCCAAAGTTGAAGTAACTTACTCTCCCATTTAATAGATTATTGAAGTTGTCTTTGTAGAAGAAACAAACTTTCACATATTCATTCGAGTACTCAAGAAGATAAGGATGATGAGAGCATTATCCAACAATAGTCATGCATTTGAAGTTTCTTCCTTCCTTCCTTGCTTCCTTCCTTCCCCCCCTTTTTCCAGCACCCTATGAGCCTGCAAATATAAGTTGAACAAGAACACTGGAAGGCTGAACTGTTTTTGAGAAAACCAAGTTTGGAGAGAAATTTTGGAGGAGGTTGCTGTGGAGCAGAAAATAGAGAAGCAATGAGACAATGTGATGTGTCAGCTGGGTCCCTGAGAGCGGCAGCCAGGAGAAAACCATGAGGGGAGGGGCGAGTGGTTGCTGGAAAGACTGGGAATACCTCGGATGCCTTTTCTCTTATTATTTCCATAGATTTTGGGGAACCGGTGGTGTTTGGTTACATGAGGAAGTTTTTTAGCAGTGATTTCTGAAATTTTGCTACATCCATCACCCAAGCAGTGTACCCTCTACCCAGTGTGTACTCTTTTGTCCCTCACCCCCTCCCACCCTTTCCCCTAAGTCCCCAAAGTCCATTACATCTTTCTTATGCCTTTGCATCCTCATTGCTTAGTTCCCTCTTATGAGTGAGAATATACAATGTTTGGTTTTCCATTCCTGAGTTACTTCACTTAGAAGAATGGTCTCTAATTCTATCCAGGTTGCTGCGAATGCCGTTATTTCATCCTTGTCATGGCTGAGTAGTATTCCATGGTATATATATACCACACTTTCTTTATCCACTTGTTGATTGATGAACATTTTGACTGATTCCATATTTTTGCAATTATGAATTATGCTGCTATAAACATGCATATGCAAGTATCCTTTTCATATATAATGATCTCTTTTCCTCTGGGTAGATACACAGGAGTGGGATGGCTGGATTGAATGGTAGTGCTACTTTTATTTCTTTAAGGAACCTCCACAGTTTTCCATAGTGGCCATAATAGTTTACATTCCCACCAACAGTGTAAAAGTGTTCCACTTTCACCACATCCATGCCGACATCTTTTATTTTTTGTTTATAGCCATTCTTGTAGGAGTAAGGTGATATTGCATTGTGGTTTTGATTTACATTTCCCTGGTCATTAGTGAATGTTGAGCATTTTTTCATATGTGTGTTGGCCCTTTGTGTATCTTCTTTTGAGAATTGTCCATTCATGTCCTTAGCCCACTTTTTCATGGGATTGTTTTTTCTTGTTGATTTGTTTGATTTCTTTGTAGATTCTGGTTATCAGTCCTTTTTGGATGTATAGATTGAGAAGATTTTCTCCCAGTCTGTGGGTTGTCTGTTTACTCTGCTATTCCCTTTGCTATGCAGAAACTTTTTAGTTTAATTGAGTCACATCTATTTATTTTTGTTTTTGGTGTGTTTGCTTTTGTGTGCTCTATCATGAAGAGACGTTGGATGTCTAAGGTTCAGTTGGAAGTTCTTTGCATTGCCCTCAATCTTCCCCTCCTCTCCAGACTGAATCCCCAATAAAGTTCACCCCACTCAGGAATATTGCATGTGAGGAGGTTCCTTTTTGTCATATAGGAAAGGGCTGATCTACATTTCTAGACACTATATGTCCTGGAAGCAGGAGTGTGGAGGTAGAGATGCCTGCAGTTATGTGCATCTCCTGTGGACTTGGGAGAATCTGGATGGAAGTAGGATTGGAGCCAATCACATGAAGAGCTCATGAGAGAGAAAGCTCCATCTGGCCTCTAGATGGCATTTGTTTGTGTGACTCTCCCCCTAATACTCATAAGTTAATATTAATAGTGCTTACTATGTGTTATGTATGTTTATGTGTATGTACGCATATGTGCATGCACACACACTCTTTGCTTTGCACATTTCAGATATGCAGAAAACTCAATTACCACAGGTTAAATAATGTCTGTTCTCCAAATAATCCCATAAAAAATGGGCAAAATTCATGAGTAGACAATTCTCAAAAGACAACATACAAACAGCCAACAAACATATGAAAAAATGCTCAACTTGACTATCAGGGAAATGCAAATCAAAACCACAATGCAATACTACCTTATTCCTGCAAGAATGGTTATAATTAAAAAGTCAAAAAATGACATATGTAGGTGTGGATGTGGTGAAAAGAGAACACTTTTACACTGCTGGTGAGAATGTAAACCAGTGCAACCACTATTGAAAACAGTACGGAGATTCCTTAAAGAACTAAAAGTACAACTACCATTTGATCCAGCAATATCACTACTAGGTGTCTACCCAAAGGAAGAGAAGTCATTATATAAAAAAGACACTTGCACATGCATGTTTATAACAGCACAATTCACAATTGCAAATATATGGAACCAACCTAAGTGCCCATCAATCAATGAGTGGATAAAGAAAATGTAGTATATGGACACCATGGAATACTATTCAACCATAAAAATGAACGAAATAACGTCATTAGCAGCAACTTGGATGGAACTGGAGGCCATAATTCTAAGTGAAATAACTCAGGAATGGAAAATCAAATATTGTAGGTTCTCACTTATAAGTGGGAGCTAAGCTACGAGAATGTAAAGGCATAATAATTATGTAATGGACTTTGGGGCTCATGGGAAAAGGGTGGGATGGGTGTGAGGGATAAAAGACTACACATTGGGTACAGTGTACACTGCTCGATGACAGGTGCACCAAAATTTCAGAAATCACCACGAAAGAACTTATCCACACAACGAAAAACCACCTATACCCCAAAATCTATTTAAATAAGATATTTAAAAAATAAAAAATAATAATGCCAGTTCTCCAATAACATGATTCAAATTTCAGTTACCACAGTTATATTGACTACAATAAATCTGGCAACCCTAATTGTAGCTACTGTCGCATAAACTATAAACTTCCTTGCTAATCCTCAATCCACTAGGACTATTTATCACTATGTAAATAACAAATATGTGTCATGATTGTCGGTCAATTACATCATTTCTTTCATAGTCTGCTGGTGATTGGCTGCTGCTCGTCTGTTATTAGCTCATGCACAGACCGCAAAGCATGCAGTTGTGTTGCTTCCCTGTGTCCCACTGATAAGCCCATAGAATTTAACTTCTAATGCATCACTATCACTGGGTAATGCTCTGGGTCATTCTGACCCTCCTGAATACCTGAAAGAATATGAGAAAATTTGCTTTTTCTATAAAAACAACTTTAATCATCTATTAAATGGGACAATAAGTTATGTCAACTTTTGAAGCCTATGATTTTAGATGTAATAACCTGTATTTCAGACAGGTTATTGATGATACAATGGGATATAATGCAATTTATTTAGCTAAACTTTGGAAGAACTGTGATATAAAACATGCAACCAGAGACATTCAAGCATCATGACAGACAGGAACAGCAAGTAATATGCATGGAGGATGGCAGAAACTCTTAGTCTACTGGAAAACAACTTTGCAGGATTTGAATCAAATGTAAGTGGAATTATAGAAGAGATCATTGACCACGTGAATATTGACACTGAAATCATTTACAAAGCTCTAGGTATGCACCCTGAGGACCTTAGTGATGGTGAATTTATTGACATAAATGAAGAAAAAAGTTGTGAAAAAAGGATGAAGATGTCCCAGAGGAAGTGACACCAGCAAAAACTTCACATTAAAGAACCCCTGGAGCTATTTTATGACATTGAAAGCACAAAGGATAAGATGTTGAAAGTCAATCTATACTTAGAAAGAAGGTAACAATTCCCTAAGGCATGGAAAAGATGTTCGCTCATATTTTGTTATACCTCTAGAAGAAGCCAAGTACTGTTCAAAGCATTCTTCATAAATTTCTTACAAAGAAATAGTGCCCTTTAATTCTCAACGTTTCTAATATTGTAAATTATAAAATACTAATAAATTATAATTGTGTAATTCTTCCTTCATTTTCCTGTATAACTGATAGTAGGAGAATTTTCAATATTTTGGCAAACATTTTTAAATGTCACAGAACAATCCTATTCCCCCCACCCTACCCCACTGATTACTAAGATAGCTTTTCATGGTTTTGGCTTGCACAGCCATTTTTATGGTTCCACACTGCCACGCAAAGGGATGACTATTCACAATAATTGTTACGATGCTCATTACTCAGATGAGGAAATTGAGGCTTCAGAGAGTCTAAGCTACTTGTCCAAGGTCATGCAGACAGTAAAAAGTAGAGTTTATACTTGAACCTATACAGTCTGACTCCAAGATTCGTTCCCTTAACCACTGTGCCTACTACTATTGTCCATAGCAGACGGTAAGCCAAAGACAGCGACCATTTCTTTTTTATCTTTATATACTTAGCATACAAACATTATCTGATAAATACATGTTGAGTGAAGGCAAAAAGAATAAAAGAGGTAAGGAACTATAAAAGGAATTGACACTGAGTGTTTGAAAACAGTGAGAAAAAATTAAGACTGATTGAAATCTAAGCAGTAGCAACATTATAGATATCCACTGTTAAAGAGAAACTTGGCTGGGTACAGTGGCTCATGCCTGTAATTCCAGCACTTTGGGATACTCAGGCGGGTGGATCACTTGAGCCCAGGAGTTTGAGACCAACCTTGGCAACATGGCAAAACCCTGCCTCTACAAAAAATAAAAAAAAAAAAAATTAGCCAAGCTTGGTGGCGCATTCCTGTGGTCCCAGCTATTTGGGAGGCTCAGGAGGAGGTTGAACCTGGGGAAGTTGAGGTTGCAGTGAGCAATGATTGCCCCACTGCACTCCAGCCTGGGTGACAAAGTGGGATTGGGAAGAAAAGAAAGAAAGAAAGAAAGAACGAAAGAAAGAAAGAAAGAAAGAAAGAAAGGAAAGAAAGGAAAGAAAGGAAAGAAAGGAAAGAAAGGAAAGAAAGGAAAGAAAGGAAAGAAAGGAAAGAAAGGAAAGAAAGGGAAAGAAAAAAGAGAGAGAGAGAGAAAGGAAGGAAGGATGGAAGGAAGGAAGGAAGGAAGGGAGACAGAGAGAGAAATAAAGAAAGAAAAAGAAAGAAAGAAAGAAAGAAAGAAAGAGAGAGAGAAAGAAAGAGAGAGAGAAAGAAAGAAAGAGAAAGAAAGAAGAAAGAAAGGAAAGAAGGAAGGAGAGAGAGAAAGAAAAAAGAAAGAAGAAATAGAGAAAGAGAGAAAGAGAAAAAGAAGAAAAGACAGAAGAAAAAGAAAGAAAGAGAAAGACAGAAAGAAAGAAACAACAAAGAAAGAGGAAAGAAAGAAAAGAAATACTGATTTATGATGCTTGTTAAAGATGGTAAGGCAAACTTCCTTTAAGAAGGAACCACTGTGATAGATGGAAGGACGCTGCAATGGGATCTAGCAGTGGGAGAGAGATTGGGCTCCACTCCAAGTACAACAGACAAGTAGAGATTGACAGGCAAGGAACATGGTGGGGTCAGCAGATGGAAAACTACTAAGAAGAAACATCAGGGGAAATGGAATTCTGGCTAGATCTACTCAGCAGAACTCTTGCTGAAGGCAGGCAGGGTGGTGAGATATTGAAGGTGGTCAGATACCAAGCGTGGAGGATTATCACTAAACTGACTTAGCAGGATTCTTGCTCAACCTGGACTCTACAAGAAAAAGGAGGGAACCCCAAGGTTGGGTCTAGTCGAGGAGAGGACTCAGAGGTCAAAGAGAAAGTCTCCGTGACCATGAGCTGTAGATAAGATGGACATATCCTCTACCTTCTCTGGCCAGAAAAGGCCAGCCATTTCTGAGATGAAACATATAACATGGTTCAGAGGTTTCTGGGAGCTTGCTAAGAAACTTCTTGTGATGGTCATTACGTCTGAACACACTTGAGTAAGACACTGGGGAATGAACGCTGAAGGTGTCATATCCCACCCCCTTCATACAGCAGTTCTAGCTATGGGAAGGATTCCAGGAGCTCTCTCTGAGAAAGGCAAACACAGATTTCAAAGCCTCCAGAGTCGTTATTTGGAGGAGGAAGAGCAGTAGACATTCCTTACATCATACCTGAAAACCACCTGCAATTGTGGTGTTGGAGGATGTCAGGAAAGTTTCTACTCAAGCCTTGAGCAAAGAGACCAAAAACCAAACCACATCCGAGCTCTGTTTGGAAAGCACAACCAGAGAAAAACCCAGAGCTATAGATGTATAAAAATAGATATGGGTCAGGCAGGAATATGGAGATGAGAGCTCGTGGGCTGCAGAAACCAGTACATTGTGTTCTGTTCTGTTCTTTCAGCCACCACTTTTACCGAGGCAATAAAAATGAAAGAGCAAGAGAGAGAGAGGGTTGGCAGGGAAATCAACTTGAGTCTGAGTCGACTTCGACTGTTGCAAGCACAGACTGCAGCCTTACTGTATTCATGGGAAGGCAGGAGAAAATCTGAAGCAGCCTCCTCCTGCCGGCTTCCAGGAAAGGCCGCTCTTTGCAGAGCAAAGGAAGCCCTGCGGACAGCACACCCTCCCATTTCATCTCAGGACCAATCCACCAAAAGAACAAACCCAATCCGACTTTCTCCACAGGAGTCTGAGGTGACCTTCTTGAAAGCACCCCACCTTACAGGAATTCTCTGGGAGAATGTTCTCTCCATCTCTCTCTCTGTCTTTCTCTGTCTCCCTCTGTGTCTCTGTCTCTCTCACACCTGTGCATGCATGCACACACACAATCCAGCCATACAACAGCTCTGCAATCCACAAGAAGCTCCTTATAATTTTCTACCCAGAGAACAGAGAACAAAGAAGAATGAGCGACTTTGGACAATTTAGAGTCCAGAGTGCTAAATATGTGTGTTGAAGAGAAGACAGAAATTTTCACCAAATGATATGGGGTTTCTGAGATATACAAGTATAGATTATTATGTACTTTAAAAGTTGTTTTTTGGTTGCTTCATGCTTCCTTGTATGCAGCCTTGTGAAAACCACACCATGTGAAGCCTCCATTTATCTTTGAGTTTCATGCCCTTGTTCTAAAATGGTCCAAACAATTCAAGCTTGGAAGCAGAGATCCCTCCACCCCTCTCACTCAGCATCTGTCCTTATTATTCCCATGTCTGATATCCCTGGTCCTTTCCTGGTGATTCATTCAGAGGCTCTTCTTTGGTTCTTGACCTCAGGAATGATGCTTCCCACACCCCCTTCTGATTTTGCACATTTGCTCAGCTTTGCACACCAGCTGCAGTTGAGTCCTCCTGGACTTGGGAGGGCATCAGAGAGCATCTATAGGGAAAGACTGTCCATGAAGGAGGCCTTTTCCTATGGATATGATCATGGTTATCTTGCCTTGTGAAAGGATGAGTAAGCATCATTAGGATGATACAATTTGTGAAACAGAATGCAAAATTTTGAATAAAGGGACTAGATAAGTACTTTTACTTGTAAGAGGGGCTCTCTTAATACGATTCAACTTTCATATATTAAAAACGATAGTATAGTTAAACCAATAAAATTAGGACTCTACTTTTAATGAGTTGGTGAGAACATACTAGGAATTATCCTCTGCAACAGGGTGAGTGAGGGTCATCATAATTCTGAAGTTATGGCTGCAACCTGTCCTCCTTCTCAGATCCAGCCCCGGGAAGCCTGGCTGTTTTACACAGAGGACCCTCTGTTGAGTATTAAGTTATAAGCCACTTGAGGATGGGCATGACATTTACTCAGATTGGAATCTCTACACCTATCACAGCCTAAAATTCATAGGACTATATATATAAGAGCACTGAATACATGTTAGTTGAGACAATAAATAAAATAACTTCCTTAACCATTGCAGAAATTTCTCAACATCTTAATTTTATTATTTTTTAATTTTATTAATCTTTTTAATGTGAAAGTTTTGGTCAAGATCAAAACACTAATTCTACAGCTTTGGGTAAAAACCATTTTGCTGGGATCTCTGGGAGCATAGTAGCATAGTTTGCGGCATGCCTTGCTTTCTGGGATGAAATGAAAGTTTTTTCCATTTGATATTTTAGTGTCTATTTTCCAAATAATATTTTATAATTTTCTTTGTTTTGTTTAAAATAAAATTTGGGGAGGGGGTGGGGAGAAGAAACAACAACAGCAAAACAAAGAAGAAAAGCCACTTGGTTAAGCATAGTCAGGCAGCTCGGTGAAGCATGAAGAAAAGCCACTTGGTTAAGCATAGTCAGGCAGCTCGGTGAAGCATGTTTCATCCCGGTGCCAAATGACGCTCACTAAAATTGCAGCAATTTTTGATGCACTTGCCAATGTTTGTGTTATTTTTACTTTAAAGATGTAACAGATTGCTCCAAAATAAATAATTTAAGCCTAATGTTTCAAAAGAGTCCAAGCGTTTGCGTCTCTCACTTCTGGCTTGTCTTCTGGGACTAAGCTGTGCTCAACAGAACCAGCCCTCGTTTCTATATAACACTGCATTTGGAGGGTTGTTTTCTTGCTTTGTTTTTCAAAGTTGAATCTATTTTTTGCCATTCTGTTCCAAACGTCATAGGTTTTATCACTGTTCAGCACTAAAGCAACAGCTCCTCTTATCTAAGAAAGTAAAGAACAAACGCTGTAACAGCTAGATTCCTGATCTCACGGGAGGAGGATTTGGAGGGTGCAGAGAGGGCTCTGAAGTGAGAACCTGAGACCAGGTCTCAGAGGAACCCACGGATGTCCACGCTAATTCATATTTAGACTTCAAGCTCTGCACACAGTGTCCTCAGTGTAACTTAAAACAGCTGACTTGACAGGGTGACGTCACTCAAAATGACCCCACCCTCCGTCAATTAGTGGACATCTTACTGGATTGTCTATCTTCATGGCACAGCTTAAGAAAAAAAATCTAATTTTTTTTTAAAAGTCAAAAGCAAATCTTTATGCTGTTCTGTACTTCCTAAACGATCATGAATGGCTTCTATGATCAAGGAACAAAGATAAAAATAGAAACCACCAGAACTGTAAACTGACAGCTGTGTTCTCATTGACATAGGCCGCCACTGTGAAGTCCATCAGATGATCGGGAACTACATGTGGGACCCCAACACCAACAAGTCCTTTGACATTGGCGTCAACAAAGACAGCCTGATGCCTCTCTGGTGGAATGGGTCAGAACCTCTGTGGATCACTCTGACCAAGGCCAAAAGGAAGGTCTACATGTACTACTGGCCAGGTGAGTGTGTGGACATCCATTCCAAATTTCAAATCATCGTAGAATCTCCAAGAACGGTCAGTGTCAAGTTACGGTTTGAAGACCAAGCTGTGGTTTGGAAAATGGGATCTTTATTTAAGAAATATGCCTTGGCTGAGCACGCTGGCTTACACCCATAATCCCAGCACTTTGGGAGCCTGAGGCGGGTGGATCACCTGAGGTTGGGAGTTTGAGACCAGCCTATCTAACATGGAGAAACCCCATCTCTACTAAAAATACAAAATTAGCCAGGGTGGTGGTGCATGCCTGTAATTCAAGCTATTTGGGAGGCTGAGACAGGAGAATTGCTTGAACCCAGGAGGCGGAGTTTGTGGTGAGCTGAGATAGTGCCATTGCGCTCCAGCCTGGGCAACAAGAGCAAAACTCCATCTCAAAAAAAAAAAAAAAAAAAAGGAAAGAAAGAAAAAA
>NW_016816095.1:329632-347469 GCF_001698545.2 Rhinopithecus bieti
ACTCTGTCCCAAAAAAAAAAAAGAAAGAAAAAAGAAAAGAAAAGAAGATATCTTATAGGCACATTTTCTAAAATGTATTTTTAACTCTCTAACATCATACTGGACATAATGCTATTTCCTGATTCTCTTGACTTAGCAAACACCACAGGATAGCTTGCTTTTTTCATGTGCAAAATGTTGGATATACAGGAGAGAGAAATTATAGGGTATTTATTGGCTAAAAAAAAAAAAATAGTGTACCATTTCTATACGTGTTTGAACTCCTCTACAATATTGAAAAGATAATTGAAAGCACTCACTATTTTTTGGTAGTCCATGAAATGCAGTCTCTTTATGTTAAGACTCCTGAGCTACACCCTAGCTCAATGAGGTAAGTAGTCATGTAAACTGCCTCGGCTGCTGTGAGAAGTCCTCGGGATACCCTCATCTTGGTCACTGAATATCTTTCATTAATGATGAGAGGATTCAGTGATAACAATATAACCGGCTTCCCATTGTCTTTCCATTGGTGGGATTCATTATTTAGGTAAGTGGGCAGTTTACCTTTCCCACACACATGGCAATAGACACTTTTTTCCTAATTTTCAATGGTGTCATACTGATGATGGCCATTATGGAGGAAGATACCAGGGGAGGCCTAGAAAGTTGAAGGCATAATGAAGAGCAGCCTATAGGAGATGGGGTGAAGTGGCTGAGGGTGTAACACTGGTCTGGATTGAGGACAGCCTGAAGGGTCTGTGAGAGGGCAGTGGGTTATGAGATGTGTGGTCTGTAGGGAGGGGGCAGTGGAGAATGGGGTGAAGGCCCACAAGGAGTGCGTAGGCCTTCGGCAGGAGTTTGGAGGATGCTGGATGGAGGTGGGTATGTGGGGAGCTGCTGGGGCACTCCAGGCTATCCAGCTGTCAGAGGTGCATGGAACACAGACACATGGAGACATCAGAGGGCAGCCCACCACCCAGCTGTGGTGCAGTGCGTGCCGCAGAAGCTGCTGCAGAGCAGTGGCCATACCCGCAGGTGAGCTTCTGAAGGCCAGGGCAGGCTGCATGAATTCACAGCTGGGCCGAGCAACAAAGACATAGCTGGCATAGGCTCTCCCAGCAGACACAGTTTCAGGGGGGCTGATCACAGTTTCTTCAGAAGACACCTAAGATTCCCTCCATAGCAACCATCTTGGTGACGCAAGACACTTTTGAGCAAAGGAAGAGTTTAGGAGGATCCCATTATCTTACAAGGAGACAACTTTTCATGGAGGTGGAGTAGATTTAAGGAAGCAAGTCAGTGCATGGACCAGGCCCATCAGGCTTGCTAGAGGAGCCAAACCCAGGGGTGAGTTTGGCTCTTCTAGCAAATATAATGAGGTCAAGGCACAAGGATTTTGTTGCACTTTGAGGTCATTCTCAGAGGTATTATTATCAACAAGTTCATACATAGGGAGGGAATGGATTAGACACACTGCATTAGGGACCACCTGGAAACAAATCTAAGGACCCTCAAGATAAATACGGCCAATACCATGAGGGTCATCTTCCATGACACCTGGTTAGTTTGACTTTCTCTATCTTGGAACTGAAGTTTTTCCTGCTTTGAAGAGCACACCCTCACACACAAAACCTTCCTGCCAACACCCGTTGAGCTCCCTCCACATAATATCTCCCAGAGAGGGTCTTTCAGCAGCCAGGATGCCAATGCTATGGCCAAGTGGGAGGAGATCCTACCGAGGGGCAGCTGCCGTGCTGCACTCACTTCTCTCTGCAGCAGTACAGGGTATTATCATTATGCTTTATTTCTCTTTGTTTTTGACAGAGTTTCACTCTTGTTGTCCAGGCTGGAGTGCAGTGGCATGACCTCGGCTCACGGCAACCTCTGCCTCCCCGGGTCAACTGATTCTCCTGCCTCAGCCTCCGGAGTAGCTGGGATTACAGGTGTGCACAATCACACCTAGCTGATTTTTGTATTTTTAGTAGAGACAGGGTTTTACCACGTTGGCTGGGCTGGTCTTGATCTGCTGACCTCAGGTGATCCACTCGCTTTGACCTCCTAAAGTGCTGGGATTACAAGCGTGAGCCACTGCTCTAGGCCTTTATCTCCTCTTATATATCATTGAGTGTCTAAAGAAATGTGAAAGCTAATTTGCATGAAAAATATCTTGTTGCTCCTTCAAAACAGCGCCTTCAGGACAAGAAGGGACCAATCTCTTCCTCTGATTCACAGTCTAACAGCTAATGGGATGTGACAAAAATGCTTTAAGATCAGTTATACTGTTAACTGTCAGAAGGAAAGAAGCTATAAAGATAGCCTCCTAGAGCTTCCTCAGTGACCTTAATGAAGATTCACTGAAGATCTGGCTGTGTTGAAGTCGTCATAGATATAGAATAAAGTCTCTAGTCTCTCAGACACTGTCTAGTCCTTCTAAACTAGATACTCAAACGAAGCTCTCAGAGAGCCGGCTGTCTCTGCTGCCAGCCCAGCAGGGTGTGCCCTGGCACCCTCTCATCTTCCTGGGGGCAGCTGCAGTATTTCTGGTCACTGCTGTCATTTTTGTGTCCACCCTGGTTCCCTCCAGCCTCAGCCAATAGCCCAGTAAGCACTCATATGTCTCTGTAAGATTAAGCGAGTTGCAGGGGCATTTCTTCAAAACATGACTTGATTGTATTTTTCTTCTTAAATCCTCCTTTTCCTTCTCCACTCCCCACAGGATATTGTACAGACCTCTTGATGAGGCCTGGAAAATCTTCGTTGCTCTAGTGAACTGGGTTATGACACGCTGAGTCTCGCCATTAAGTCAATATTTAGAAGTGCAATTTAGAAATGGCACTAGTTCAAGTCTTTCTGTCAGGTAGATAAAGCAGCAGGCTTAAAAAATCATCCACAGTGAAGAGTCCAATATACTCCACCTCAAGTCTTGAGGTGTTTAATATCGTTCACCAGGCCCTTTAGCACCCCGCCCAATGTTGCCATTGGAGTGCAGGGAGAAATATGCCGAAATATGCCTCTGGAAAAGATCCCAGGCCCTAAGTCAGGGTAGGCTCCCAGAATCAGCCAGAAACTGTATATAGGACCCAGTTGCGTTCTGCAAGGAGTGAGAGCTGAGTGTGTGTTGTTCACTCACTTAATCCCTCCACCCTATCCTTCTAGTTTAATGTTAAAGGAATTGGTGGGAGTGGAGGGCGGTGAGGAAGAGACTCCAACGTTCACTTCATATTGGAAAGCAACCCAAAGCAGAGAAGACTTATGGGAGAAAGGAGGAAAAATAGGGAATATGGGAGAATAGTAAGATATGGTGTAGAAATGCAGCTTGATATCTTTGGATAAGCATGGCTACCTTACATGGTAGCAGCAGTTTTTAAGTTTATTCTTATGACTATTATAAAATACAAAAAAGGAATTAAAAAATAGCAACTTTTTAAGAGTCTGTGCTTAATACTCCTTGGAGTTCTAAGTTCACATCTCCCACCATGCATTTGGCAATGTTAACTCCCTACAGCCAAGCAGTCAGGAGGACTTGGATGCAACCACTCATATGCTCCTGGAATGGGGCTTGGTGTGGGTCTGGGCTCTTCTCCTGGCCTCTTCCTGTCCAGGGCAGGCCTTCAGACCAATAAGACACCTTCTATATAGAGAAACACACATTTACACCTGGCTTCCACTCCCACACTTTCCAGCAGTGGGCTGGGTAGGGAGTTAGTGGGTGGGCATTTGACTCAGCTTCTATCAAGTTTTGCTTGCTATAATCAAGGTGATGTCATCTGGATAATAAGAGGCATGCATTGGCTACTGGTCAAGAATTACAGGTCAGCTCTAGCCTCTTTCTCTTTCTTGCCATGGTAGGTCCTTGACAACCTTCAGTCAGGCTGATCTTAGAAGCAGAGGCTCAGGCACAGGGAAAATTAGGAGCTCAGCATTGCTCATACAGAGGTGTAAGTAAACCTAACAGCTAAGTCACGGCCTCTATGCATGTGACACCAATCCTCTGGATAAAAACTGGAATTTTTTTAGGCAGATGTCAAAACATTGCAAACACAAGTGGTCTGGATATCCACTAGTTTTTAAATAACATTACCAGTTTGGCATTAGACTTTGTGATTTATGTAATTTTAGGACTGGAAGAGGCCTGAGTCAAGGCATAATTTGCTGGTTCCTGCCCTCATTAGTCAAGAACCTCTTTAGGAAACTGATAAAAACTATAGACGTCTTTCCAGAAGAATGCATCCACATCCACTACACTCACACTTTTGTTGTCATGTAGTATAAGAGATTACAATGCTGAGGATTGCCAAGCAGTCCTTGATGTGATAACACACACATACCTATGATAGGTAATGGATTTGATTTTTTTAATGCAATAGAAATGTGTTAAAAACTCATCGAAGTATCAAATGAATCCTAAGCTTCTGCAATTAATGTTGTCTGGCAAGGGTAGGCTTGGGTCAAAACTCTGTAAGCCTCTTTGGGTTGGATTCACATTGCATCATTTCCTTTGTCAGTAACTTTGGCAAGATCTGCATCGCTGATGTTGTCTTTGACAGCAAGAAAAGGATTGCAAATTCACATCTCAAGAGTGAGATTGTCTCCACAAAATGATCCTCAAAAGCATTCTGCAGGGTTTCTAGGCGTCGACCCGTTTCTGCTGCAGAGAAATGGAAGAGATGCTGCCTCTCTGGACTGCTGGCTGTCTGCAGAAGTGATCCCTCCAGTGTTCAAAAGTTTTTATAGCTGTCTAACCACATCCAAACTCCCTTTGCAGGATGGTATCTTGGCCAAAAGAGCACATAGTTTTTTAGCAGCATCCCTTATGTTGATTAGAAAGTCTTAAAGAGAAATCCAGGGACGAACATCCATCCTTCGAAAATCATGGCAAATCCATTTCTTCACAAAACATCTTTAAAGGGTGTGACTCAAGGCCTTGGGATGGACTCTCAGGAGACAACCATGAGCAAAAGCAGATACAGACCCTCCTCACCTGCACCCCCTCCTGAGAACTTACCATCCAGTGAAGGAGGTAGACAATCTAATACTTATCCAAATAAGTGTAAAAGTACAGTGATCAAAAGTACAATCATGAAAAGCAAGCATGATGACATCATCTAATAAGGAGTCTAGCTCCATCTGAGAGGGTTAACGAAGGTGTCCTTAGAAAGTGACAATGAGGGCATGGGTAAGGTGGGAAGGAGACCCCAAACTCAAGGAGCAGCAGGTGCTAAGGTCCTGGATAGGGTGGGAAGCATGAAAGTTTCAAGACACTGAAAGAAGGGAGGAAAGGTGTGGTGTGGAAAGGGCAAGAGAGGCTGAGGCCAGGTCAGGCTCTAACAGCCAAGCTGAATACTTTTATTTTTCTTTGAAACAGGGTCTTTCTCTGTTGCCCAGGCTAGAGTGCAGTGGTGCGATCATAGCTCACTGCAGCCTCGACCTCCTGGGCTCAAAGGATACTCACACCTCAGCTTCCTAAGTAGGTGGGTTGATAGGTGCACCCCTCCCCACCCCGCTAAGTTTTTTACGTTTTATAGAGATGTGCATGGAGTTGGGGGTGTCAGGGGTTCACTATGTTGCCCAGGCTGGTCTCGAATCCTGGACTCAAGCAATCCTCTTACCTCAACCTCCCAAAGAGCTGGGATTACAGGCATGAGCATCTGGCCCACGCTGAAGCATTTATTCTGAACCTGAAATGAATGAGAAGTCACTGAAAGGTTTTAAGGAAGAATGTGACGGCATCATACTTGCATTTTGAAAGCACTACTCCGGCTGCAACCTGAATGGAATGGAGGCATCCGGGGGGGTGAATGAGGGCGACGGACGCATCAGGAAGTCATTGTGGAAACCTGGGGAGCAGGTGAGCATGGCTCAGACTGGGCAACAGAAGTGGTGAGAAATGGCTGGGTTGGAGGCACACTTAGGAATTGGAACTGCCAGGACCTGCTGATGAATTGGATTTGGGAGTAAGGGATTGGACGGTGACAGGAATGGCCCTGGGCTTCTTGCTCACAGAACTGCATAGATGGTGATTCTTCACTGAATCAGGCGTGGCTGAAAGAGGAGCAGTCTGGAGGCAGAGGGACATCAACTCCGAGTTGGCTCTGGGACATCGAGCTGCCAGGTCTCAAGCTCAGAGAAGAGAGGTGGAGATAAAGACATGACTCAATGGCGCATCAGAGGTCAGCGCAGCTGTGGGAATGGAGAAGTTTACCCGGGGAGAGTGCAGAACTGGAAAGAAAAAAGGGTCCTGGACACAGCCTTGAGGAAATCTAATTTTTAGTAACCAGATGGAGGAGGGTGAACCTGCAAAGGACACCAAGGAAGAAAGGCTTCAGAAGCAGGAGAAGCCCCAGCAGAGCTGAGAAAAGCAAGGGAAGGTAGCATCACTCTGCGTAGCCATCTGATGAGGGGCCCGTCCCATCTGAGAGGCAGGGAAAGGCTTCCCTGAGACAGTGACACTACTTGACAACTGTTGACACACACTCATTACAGAGGCCAAAAGGATGCAAGACGGAGCGGGCATTGTAAGCATTTAATGTTGCTGAGCATCACGGGGACTGCAAAAGGAGCATCTGCATTTATTAACAGCGCAACCCTGGCCAGCTCTGGACTTCGCGGCTGTTTCATTTCTTTAACATTATAATTTCTCACTTTGTGTAGCAAGGATGCATTGTTTTTATAGCAAGAAAAACAATTCAGGTTGTTTCAACTAATTTCTTTTTTTTTCGAAACAGAGTCTCTCTCTGTTGCCCGGGCTGCAGTGCAGTGGCACAATCTCAGCTCATTGCAACCTCTGCCTCCCAGGTTCAAGCAATTCTCTGCCTCAGCCTCTCGAGTAGCTGGGATTACAAGCACCCGCCACCATGCCCAGCTAATTTTTCTATTTTTAGTAAAGACGGGGCTTCACCATCTTGGTCAGGCTGGTCTTCAACTCCTGACCTCATGATCCACTTGTCTCGGCCTCTTAAAGTGCTGGGATTACAGGCGTGAGCCACTGCGGCCAGCCGTTTCAACTAATTTCTAAACATCATTAGTCAACCGTTGAAAATTAACTGGGATATACACAAAAAAGAGAGGACAGATGAGTAACAGCAGACAAACTAAACCAAAAAAAAAAAAAAAAAAAAAAAAAAAAAAAAAAAAAAGAAAAAAAGAAAAGCTTAAAATCAGAGTCATGAATATTCCTTTTAAACCAAATTATTGTGTTGACAAAATTGATGTGCTAACCAAATTATTTCCAGCCAGATTGCTTTGTTCCAAATTTGTTTCAACATAACTGCACAATAGTCCACTCATTCTTGGGCAGTCACTGGCCCCTGTGGGTTTACTGTAAGGAATTCCCTGACATGCATCGCGTATCTACCGGAGGTTTTCAAACTGCATTCGCTTGCCTTCAGCTTCCCAGTCAAGTTTCAGGGGCTCAGGGGCTGGAGAGGCAGGAGATACCTGGGATTCCTTTGGGAAAAGGTTTCTCTGAAAAAGAAAGTTGGAAATCAACTGCCTATGCTGTTCACTGGTGTGTTCATTCCATGATGGTTTTCTTGTGTGGCCTGTGTACCTGACACATGGGACACAGACGGACTGTGTCACAGACCTGCCACCAAGAAGCTTAGAGCCTAATCACACAGCCAGGTGTGTCGAAAATAATTGCATCACAGCACAACACGTGCAGTGGGCAAAGGAGACCAACCTCAGGCTTCATCACGTCTCCCTGGAGCTGTGTTGTGACAACTTCTTAAAATCAATGGAGTGTTGTCTCAGGAATGGAAAACAACATGTGTCATTGATGCTTTCATGTTGAAGGAAAAAAGAAAGAAGAAAAAGGGGAGAGGATAGAAAGGAAGGGAGGGAAGAAAGAAAAGGAGGCAGGGAGGTGAAAGGGGAGAAACAGCAAGGCAAAGGAAGGAGGAAAGGTGGAAGACAGAAGATAAGGCAGAAGGGACTCGGGAAGGACAAGCGTTCCTTAGGCTGAGCGAGTCGCTCCACATGCAACCCTGCACTCAGGCGCCTGCAGATTAGAACAAGTGAACTGTGTTTTGGGGGCTCTCCTTGAGGCAGTGGCTAGGCCAGGGCATGAGTTCGGGAAGGCCCTTCTCAGGCTGCTCACCTCTTCCTCCTCCTGGCGCTCCACCTGGTCTGCCCTGCTCGGCCCAGTCCTTCCCAGGGCCTGCCCTTCCTTCCTCAGTGCCCTCTGTCCTCCACTGAATTTCAACCAGGGCCAGGACCGTGGGCTCTCAGGCCACACACTGTTTCATCCTAACACTTCTCGGTGCCTTACATAAAGGAACCATGAATGCAGGATTGTACCCCAGGGTGGGACCCAGTGAGGAAGACCTTGTTCTCAAGGTCAAGTGCCAGCTACAGATGCTGGGGCCTCTCTCTGTGTCCTGCCTGCTCGGAGCTTGTTTAGGGTGGAGAAGCTTCCTTCCCATGGAGAGTGCCGTCTGACCTGTAGCAGGCGCTGGTAGTAGCTCAGGGGCTGGGTGAGGCGGTCCTGCCACCTCCCTTTGCCTCCTACCTTAGTTAGGCCATTGGACTTGACCTCAGGCTCCCTGGAAAGCCTTGGCTGCTCCAGACACCTGCAGAAAGAGGGGTCTCTCCAGAGAATCCCGGGGGAAAGGCTGCTCCCAATCCCCTCCACAGGACTGGGGAAGTGGAGGCTGAGGGAACATGCAGGGGGAAGTGGGTGGCAGGGCTGCCGTTTGGGGCTGTCTGACCCTAGTCCCACGAGAGGTCCTTGCACCAGGACCTGGTTTCTGGCCAGGTCTGGAGAGGGGCTGGCACTGCTGGGGCTCCCGCTGGCCTTCCCAGCTGTGCCAGCCCAACTCCCCAGAGCACAGTCCAGGGGTGGCAGATTTGGGTGGGGAGGAGTCCTGGCAAATTAAAGAAGGGGGCTCCAGGTTGGTACCCCCATATTAAATTGGCCCTCAGAGGAGAATGCCAGAGTCTGGGGCGTTTGGTGAGTGGGGCAGCCTGCACTCTTTCTGTATCGTCTGCCTTCCTCCTAGGCCTAGGCCCCATTCTGTGTCAGCACCAAACACCTCCTAGAGCAGAAATGTGGGTTGCGGGACCAGGGGGCCCTGCCAGCCTCTGCTGCACCTTTCCTAGCTGAGTCTGTGGGCTCTTGGCAGCCTGATCCAGAGTCTGTTGGAGGGACTTCGCTGTGGTGGAACAGAGAGGTGGCACTTTTGCCTCACCTGAGCCCTTTGTGTGCAGAGAGCTGCGCCCCCTACCTGCCTGTCCCTCCTGTTCAGCTGTAGTATTTCCAGCACTTCACTGGGGCACTTGGGGAACTTCAGGGCAGAAGATTTTTTTTTAAAAAGCCAGAACATGGATTCCAGATCCTTGCGGTCACTCATTCACTGCGAGGCGTGCAGAAGTTCCTCAGCCTCTCTCTGCTCTTCCCTCCCTGTCTCCCCAGATCCTGCACTAGGTTGCAGAGGTGCAGGGGCAGCAGGAGCCCTGTTTCAGATTGCCCAGAGAATTCTGGGATAGGCCGTGAGGGCCAACGCCATGACAGGAAGTGGGGTTCCCAGGAAAGGGACGCATGGGGGAGAGACCACCAGGTCCATGCAGAAGGGGAGGAGGACAGAGCCTGACCGTGTCATGTCTCAGGGCTCACCCACAGGACTGAGGCAGAGGAGTTCATTGAAAAGGCCCCAGGACTGGGTAGGCCGTGAGAGCTGGCACCGGGCTGCTGCCCAAAACCCGCAGAGAAGAGGCTTTGCAGGGCCCACAGGCACTGCTCCCTCCTCGCCTCGGCTCTTCCCGTGAGCGGCTCCGAACCACCTGAGAAGCCTGGGAGACCATGAGACTCTAGTAGACATGGGGAATAAGGTCATTTGTAAGACTTGGGAATCACAGACTCAAATTGGAGGGGTGAGGGAGGAATTCCTAGACAGGGGCAAGAGGTTCAGCAACCCTGATGAGCTCTGCATTAAAAGACCTCTTGGCATCCTGCATCCCAGGTAGGTCCAGTCTGCTGCGATCCAAGTGCGAGGAAACCAGCTCCTCGAAGAAGGAGGCTTTGGTCAGGAAAACCGTGCGGTGCAGACAGTCAAGAGGGCTTCCTTTGTGGGAAGCATGGAGTCACGGTAATCCTTTCAAGATTGAGAAGGTCATGAGGCACGTGCCTCAGACACAAAGACCCTGTGGATCACATATGTCAAGTGGCCTGCAGGGGCCGTAATTCCAGTCATGGCCATTCATTCCGCTCACCTGGTCCCACCTGGAAGAAGCGCAGTCCCTGACCGTGAGCCAGGGATTTTTCCTGATCTAAAGCTAACCAGCAGATAGAGAGATGAAAGCGTGGCCTTTGGCCTCATTAGGCCTGGCTGTAGTTTCACCACCTGCCTCCCTGAAGCTGAGACTCAGCCTGGGTATGGCACAGATTCCCTCTCATCTTGGTTTCCTATTAGTCACTTTCTGTGCCCAGTGGGTCATTTTCAGTTGAGTTTTCAGAGTCAGCGCTAATGGATGAGTTGGTTCTCATCTAATTTGTCTTCCCCAGCTTGCTCTCACCCCTGCACACAAGGCCAGTCTGCAGGGTCACCCTGCGCTCAGGCTAGCCCACCCCCTTCCTCCCCGCATCAGAAGGGAGCCACTGCCAAAGGTCCCCCAGCCCCGTGGGCAAGGCCGACCCCAGGAAAAGTGTCTCTGAGATCAAAGGCCGTGCTTTCCCCCAAGGACTTGTTCCCACAAGCTTCTGTGCCTCAGATGTATTTTCCTGGAAAAGGTTACGTGCTTTTAAGAGAGTTAATTGGCTTAGCTGTTTTAATAAGCTCTCTTGAGACATGTATTCAACAGTTGCACACCTGTCTCACATCACATAAAATGCAGCGCACAGGGGTTATTGTTACAAGATGTGTCAAAGTTGGCAGGCAGCAGGAGCTACACTTGGAAGGGGAAACCTAGGCTCTAGGAAGTTTGGAGAAATGTAATTTTTATGGGCTCAACTCGGTGGTCCTTGGAGACAGTTGCCAGAAGCGAGTCTCCTTCAGGAAGGCAGTGTGCACAGTGGAAAGTACCAGAGCTAGACCCGATGGCTGGCAGACCGGGAGACCTTGGGACGTTCACTTCTCCCATAGGAGGCCTTTGCTTTCTCAGCTGTAGATGAAGGGGTTTGAGGTACAATGGCAGGTACAGCTGTGAAAGCTGTTAATTGCACAGGATGCCACATCTATGGGGGGCATCGTCCATATTGTAGACGTTACAGATTTGCATATATATGTTGACAATGTTTGGTCCAAGCCAATAAAGTGTTATAAAAAAATAAGTATATCAAAATAATTTTCTAATGGGTGGAAGTTATACGTTTTGAAGAAGAAATGCCTTATTATTATTATTATTATTTTGAACGAAAGCCCATGGGCTTAGCGATGGCTGTCATTGGTTGTCCTTTAAGTTCTCACTAATGCTTTTTTTCCAATCGGGATGTACTTATTAGGTTGTAGGAGAAGACTGCCCGAGGTGGGAATACCCAGCAAGAAGGCAGACTCTAGACAGAGATAAGAGTAGGTCCTAAAAAATGAGCCCAGGCCGGGCACGGTGGCTCAAGCCTGTAATCCCAGCACTTTGGGAGGCCGAGACAGGCGGATCACGAGGTCAGGAGATCGAGACCATCCTGGCTAATATGGTGAAACCCTGTCTCTACTAAAAAGTACAAAAAACTAGCCGGGCGAGGTGGCGGCGCCTGTAGTCCCAGCTACTCGGGAGGCTGAGGCAGGAGAATGACGTAAACCCGGGAGGCGGAGCTTGCAGTGAGCTGAGATCCGGCCACTGCACTCCAGCCTGGGCGACAGAGCGAGACCCCGTCTCAAAAAAAAAAAAAAAAAAAAGAGCCCTAATTAAGGGCATTTCCCTATAATGTTCCCTGGGAATGATGAGGAAACAAGACAGAGTAAAGCTAAAACATGCCCTCAAAGTTGTCATGAAACCAAAATCTTGCCCCAAGTCCCTGATTAATGTTTGAAATTGCACAAGGCAGCCCATCTCCCTTGTTGCCGCCTTCTCCACAGATCCCTGAGGCAGAGATTCAGAAAGCCCTGCTTTCTTCAGTTGTGTTGGGGTGACTTGCAAGCTCTCAGCTGACCAGATTCCATGCTCCCTTTGGAGCCATGAAAATGGCCTGGAGGCATCAGCCTGCGAGGTTGAGCAATGCTCGCCCACTTCACAGATTGAGCCTGTGGGAGATACAGGAGAGGGGCCCGCAGACTCCTGATTAGACAGCTACCTCCTGGCATTCACACAACACTCTCCCTCCAGTCTGATTTCCATCAGATAAAGACTAGAGAAAACAAAACAAAGCTCCCACGCAAATTCACCTCGGAATAATTAACCTTGCTCCCTCTAAAAGTTTGCTGAATCTGAAACTGCTCTCTCTTCCACGCTCCCTTTCGCTGCCGTTATCATTTATTGCTGGCTGTTGCCTTTGCCAGTCATTTATTCACTCTGGGTTTTAACATTAGAGGTAAGGGCAGATGTTTTCCCCTTGGGGATTTCACCGCCGAGAGACACAGCAGAAGGATCGCACCTGTCCAGTCTCCATCCACTTGGGTGGTAGTCCCATTCCTTCTCAGAGACACATGACTTCCACTCAAATGAATGGTGTCTGCAGCACTTGCATTCAAAGCACCTCTGATGGGTGGTGCTTCTCACCCTATTATCTGAGTCTGTAATCATCTGAGTAGATCGTAATTAGGATGTCCTATTTGCCCTGGCTTCGAAGTTTCTTCCTCTCTCTGCTCTGCACATAGAGCTTTAGTTGGGGGATAACCTCAAAGAGAATAACTTACGCCACTGTCAGACAGATTTCACCTCTTACCTCCAACTGTCAGCATCACTTCTGGCCCAGTTGCTTCCAGGACATTACAGTTCCCATAGAGTGGAGCTACTGCTGCCTAGTTTCTTAGTTCAGGAGTCTTCAGACTTAATTCCCAAGGATTTCCAAGAGCAAAATTAGTTTTAAAGAAACCAATTCTAAGATCCTCAAAGTCCATGTGTATTGCTAAAGTCATCCTGACTGAAACATGTTCTTTACTGTTTTATGTAAGAAAAAGATACCTCTCACCCATCAAGAATATTACTAAGGTGCATTGCCACAGTATGTAAATGCCTTTAGCCCCAGACAGATGGTTCAAAATATTGACGCAAATGTTGGAAAGTGAGTGAATTCAGTAACAAAATAACAAAACTTAAAAGAGAAGATATTTCCAGTGTTTGCTTTTAAATTATTTAAGAAAAACTTAATTGAGCTGTCAGCTGAAATATTGTTTTCAAATGCATGATGATAGATCATTGTGCGATTTTGGCATTCAAAGAAGCAGTTCAAAGAATTAAATGACATTGGTACAAAAAACTCCTTCTATTTCTATATATTTATTTATGTGAACAACTTTCTCAGCACTTACATTTAATGACTAGAAATAGCATTGATTCTGAACTTGTCTCATTCTAGAAATCAGTCATATTTATCCATGAATATACAAATTAGTTTTTTAAAGCACACCTATTTCTTTCATTAAGACATACATTTCTAATAAAATGTAAAGATAATTTCTAAAATTACAACCTTTTATGTTTAAAAATTATTTGTTGAAATGTGGGGTTCTAGTTGGTACAATGCCCAGCTAAGTTGTTTTGAAACAACGCATCTCTCCAGGAACAACTAGAAAAGCTGCTGGCCTGCATGCATGTGTGCATGCATTTATGTGTGTGATGGACCAGAGACAAGCCAAGTCCTGGAGAAAGAGCTGCATCTGGCGGCAATGGTACCCTGTCTCTCCTTCAGCCAAATGCTGATCACAAAAGCAGCAGCTGAGAGTTCAAGAGACATGGCAGCACTATTGGATAGGGGAAAGGACAAAAATTGGAGTTCAGGGCCCACTAAGGAAAAGAAATCTAGTAAAAATCCCAGACTTTCAGTTGGAACAATAAAAAGCAACACCCTAGCAGTAAGAATAAGCTAGAAATAGACAAGGGGGAAGCTGTCATAAAGACACAGCTAAGCTCAGGAGATCGAGACCATCCTGGCTAATATGGTGAAACCCTGTCTCTACTAAAAGTACAAAAAACTAGCCGGGCGAGGTGGCGGCGCCTGTAGTCCCAGCTACTCGGGAGGCTGAGGCAGGAGAATGACGTAAACCCGGGAGGCGGAGCTTGCAGTGAGCTGAGATCCGGCCACTGCACTCCAGCCTGGGCGACAGAGCGAGACCCCGTCTCAAAAAAAAAAAAAAAAAAAAAGAGCCCTAATTAAGGGCATTTCCCTATAATGTTCCCTGGGAATGATGAGGAAACAAGACAGAGTAAAGCTAAAACATGCCCTCAAAGTTGTCATGAAACCAAAATCTTGCCCCAAGTCCCTGATTAATGTTTGAAATTGCACAAGGCAGCCCATCTCCCTTGTTGCCGCCTTCTCCACAGATCCCTGAGGCAGAGATTCAGAAAGCCCTGCTTTCTTCAGTTGTGTTGGGGTGACTTGCAAGCTCTCAGCTGACCAGATTCCATGCTCCCTTTGGAGCCATGAAAATGGCCTGGAGGCATCAGCCTGCGAGGTTGAGCAATGCTCGCCCACTTCACAGATTGAGCCTGTGGGAGATACAGGAGAGGGGCCCGCAGACTCCTGATTAGACAGCTACCTCCTGGCATTCACACAACACTCTCCCTCCAGTCTGATTTCCATCAGATAAAGACTAGAGAAAACAAAACAAAGCTCCCACGCAAATTCACCTCGGAATAATTAACCTTGCTCCCTCTAAAAGTTTGCTGAATCTGAAACTGCTCTCTCTTCCACGCTCCCTTTCGCTGCCGTTATCATTTATTGCTGGCTGTTGCCTTTGCCAGTCATTTATTCACTCTGGGTTTTAACATTAGAGGTAAGGGCAGATGTTTTCCCCTTGGGGATTTCACCGCCGAGAGACACAGCAGAAGGATCGCACCTGTCCAGTCTCCATCCACTTGGGTGGTAGTCCCATTCCTTCTCAGAGACACATGACTTCCACTCAAATGAATGGTGTCTGCAGCACTTGCATTCAAAGCACCTCTGATGGGTGGTGCTTCTCACCCTATTATCTGAGTCTGTAATCATCTGAGTAGATCGTAATTAGGATGTCCTATTTGCCCTGGCTTCGAAGTTTCTTCCTCTCTCTGCTCTGCACATAGAGCTTTAGTTGGGGATAACCTCAAAGAGAATAACTTACGCCACTGTCAGACAGATTTCACCTCTTACCTCCAACTGTCAGCATCACTTCTGGCCCAGTTGCTTCCAGGACATTACAGTTCCCATAGAGTGGAGCTACTGCTGCCTAGTTTCTTAGTTCAGGAGTCTTCAGACTTAATTCCCAAGGATTTCCAAGAGCAAAATTAGTTTTAAAGAAACCAATTCTAAGATCCTCAAAGTCCATGTGTATTGCTAAAGTCATCCTGACTGAAACATGTTCTTTACTGTTTTATGTAAGAAAAGATACCTCTCACCCATCAAGAATATTACTAAGGTGCATTGCCACAGTATGTAAATGCCTTTAGCCCCAGACAGATGGTTCAAAATATTGACGCAAATGTTGGAAAGTGAGTGAATTCAGTAACAAAATAACAAAACTTAAAAGAGAAGATATTTCCAGTGTTTGCTTTTAAATTATTTAAGAAAACTTAATTGAGCTGTCAGCTGAAATATTGTTTTCAAATGCATGATGATAGATCATTGTGCGATTTTGGCATTCAAAGAAGCAGTTCAAAGAATTAAATGACATTGGTACAAAAAACTCCTTCTATTTCTATATATTTATTTATGTGAACAACTTTCTCAGCACTTACATTTAATGACTAGAAATAGCATTGATTCTGAACTTGTCTCATTCTAGAAATCAGTCATATTTATCCATGAATATACAAATTAGTTTTTTAAAGCACACCTATTTCTTTCATTAAGACATACATTTCTAATAAAATGTAAAGATAATTTCTAAAATTACAACCTTTTATGTTTAAAATTATTTGTTGAAATGTGGGGTTCTAGTTGGTACAATGCCCAGCTAAGTTGTTTTGAAACAACGCATCTCTCCAGGAACAACTAGAAAAGCTGCTGGCCTGCATGCATGTGTGCATGCATTTATGTGTGTGATGGACCAGAGACAAGCCAAGTCCTGGAGAAAGAGCTGCATCTGGCGGCAATGGTACCCTGTCTCTCCTTCAGCCAAATGCTGATCACAAAAGCAGCAGCTGAGAGTTCAAGAGACATGGCAGCACTATTGGATAGGGGAAAGGACAAAATTGGAGTTCAGGGCCCACTAAGGAAAAGAAATCTAGTAAAATCCCAGACTTTCAGTTGGAACAATAAAAGCAACACCCTAGCAGTAAGAATAAGCTAGAAATAGACAAGGGGGAAGCTGTCATAAAGACACAGCTAAGCTCCAAATCATCTTAATCTTTGACTGAATCCACTCTGGATTAAGGTAGTCTGCTGATAGCCTAAATCCTCACCATGAGCAAAACTGTGTGCTTGCTAGAAGATAACTACATATCCTGTTAAGCGGTATTTACAGTTTTGTGTATACAATATGTAGTATTCAATTTAAAGGAAAAAAAAACCCCGAAAACGTAATATAAGAAAACAAGGCCTGACTGAAAAACCAAGAGAGAGAAAGCGGAATAGACCCAAAACCACTATAGGCCGGGCACAGGGGCTCACACCTGTAATCCCAGCACTCTGGGAGGCTGAGGCAGGTGGATTGCTTGAGGTAAGGTGTTTGAGACCAGCCTGGCCAACATGGCAAAGCTCTGTCTCTATTAAAAATACAAAAATTAACCAAGTGTGGTGGCAGGTGCCTGAAGTCCTAGCTACTCAGGAGGCTGATGCAGGAGAATTGCTTGAACCTGGGAAGCAGAGGTTGCAGTGAGCTGAGATAAGATTGTGCCCCTGCACTCCAGCCTGGGTGACAGAGGGAGACTCCATCTCAAAAAAAAAAAAAAAAAAAAAAGAACTATGATAAAAACTAAATCACAAAATGGAGACCTGCAGTAGTAAGTTAAAATCTTTTTTACAAAGGGAACTCTAGAAATAAAGAGAGAGCTATCCAGCTTCAATGTGAAGACACAAAAGGATGAACAAGGCAGAAAAGCATGTAAGAGACATGCGGTGTATAGTGAAGGGGTCACAGCAGGAGAGGGAAAATGGGGCAGAAGTAATATTTGCATAATAGTAATTGAGAATTTCCCCAAACTGACAAGAAATACCAAACCATACATTCACGAAGTGCTGTGAAACGCAGGAAAGAGCCTCATGGATTTCAGAACTGGTGAAAACCAAAGACAATGAGAAAATCTTAAAAGAAGCCAGAGAAAATTGTTCAGTGAGGCAATAATAAGACTGACAGCTGACTTTCCAACCAAATATTGGAATTCAAGGAGATAGTGGAATGAGATGCTCAGAATGATATGAGAAAACAATGATCAACCTAAAATTCTGTATCAAGTGAAAATATCCTTCAAAAATGATAGCATAGTAAACTGAGATAGCAACCATAGTAAACACAGAGATAGCAAACTGAGAGAACTTATTGCCAGCAGGCCTAGAGTAAAGGAAATATTAACTTCTTTAGACAGAAGGAAAATGATCACAGATGGCAGCGCAGAGATGGAGGAGGAAATGAAGAGTAATAGAAAGGGTGAGTGTGTAGGTAAACTTAAATAAATAATAACACTAAAAGTCCCTTTTTGGATTAAAATTCTGTAGAGAATTAAAATACATGACAATAGAAGCACAGAAGATGGGAGAAATGTAAATTTCCGAGTTAAAGTATCTGAATGTTCTTGCATTTTCTGGGAAGTTGTGGAATAAAATTTATATTTTAAAATTTTAATAATTTTAATTT
>NW_016816095.1:348073-362331 GCF_001698545.2 Rhinopithecus bieti
TAAAAAATTTAATAAATATAAAATTTAATAGACTTTAATAGACTAATATTTCCATTTTTATCATCTCTGGGGCCCTTTGCAAGGAAGAGGTTAATCAAAATATATAAATAGCAAACTAATAGAGGAAGGAAAATGGCACAATAATAACAATGTATACTTTATTCAAAAGAAATTAAAGAAGGAGACAAAAACTATCAAATGTGTGATGGATACAAAATGTAGTTAATTGGCTGATTTAAACACAAAAATATCAGAAAATACATTAATGTAAATTTTTATTTTTTTACTAGTATTTTGTTAAATATTTTAATGAATCAGAATATATGTAGTGTTCCATTTACAGAAAATTCAAAACAGCTGAAGCTAATGTACAGTGTTAGAACAGTATTCACCCTTGGGTGAACAGTGATGAGAAGGGAGCATGAAAAGGCACCCATAAGTGATGACTATGTTCTGTTTCCTGACATGGATACTCAGTATACAGCTGCCTTCGCCTCTTAAGGATTCACTGAACAGTACCCTTATGAATTATTGACTTTTTTGCATCTATGTTAAACTTTGATAGAAATTTACTTTAAAAATAACTATCATTGGACTGGATAAAACCAAAAACTAATATAGGCTATTGATGAAGACATGCATTAAATATAAGTATGCAGAAAGTTGAAAGTGATCGCATTTTTAAAAGACACACTGCACAAAACACTAAGAGAGCTGGTGCAGCTATAATAACACTAGGCAATGTAGACTCTAAGCCGAGAATGTTTTTAAGTTAAGGACAATTCATGTTGATATAAATTTTTATCTGCTAAGAAGATGTAACAGTGTAAATAGTAATGTTCCTAATTACACACTCTCAACATAAATAAGTCAAAAATTGGCAGCACTAAAAGGAGAAACAGGTAAATTCACAATGATAGTGGACTTAAATACATCTTTCTCAATAACTGATAGAATAAGAGAACAAGAAGTTAGAAACATACAGAAAATTTACATAATTAACATTTTTACCTAATTGAATTTACTAGAACTCTGCACCTAGCTGCTGCATAAACATTACTTTCAAGTACACATGAAACATTTATCAAAAATGGCCATATGTTAGCCATAAAATCTTTCTCAACAAATTGAAAAGGTCTGAAATCATCAGAATGTGTCCTATGACTGTCATGTAATTAAACAGTAATCAATAACAAAAATAAAACTTAAAATCTCATACATTTGGAAAATAACCAGACTTCTAAATAACTTTTGATTCAAAGAAGTAATTGTGAAAACTTAGAAAAATCTTGAACTGAGGGATAGTAAAAATGCTACATATGATGTAGTGGCTTAAGAATAATGCAGCTAAAGTCAACCTTATAAGGAAATTAACAGGCATACAAGATGCATTAGCTAAGATGGCAAAAAGTAATGATTTGTCTCCAACTCAAGGCAAATTAAATTATCCCCAAATATAAAGAAGAAAATCATGAAGAGCAGAAATGAATAAAATAGAAAATAAACATACGACAAAGAAAACTGACAAAGCCCCATTTATTTTTTGGGAAAAAAGGCCTATTAAAATGGATGCAAACTTGACAAGGCTTATAAAGAAATAAAGAGCGAAGACACAAATAGCCAATAATGAAATGAAAAAAGGATATCAACAGAGAACCTGTAAACCTTAAAAATCCAGCAACAGAGTATGAAAATGTTACACCAATGTATTTGAAAGCGCAGATGAAACAGACAGATTTCTAGGGAAAACATCACCAAAACACAAAAAAAGAAATAGAAAATTGGAATACTTCTATATCTGTTTTTAAATTAAATCTTTAAAAAACCATTCCTAAAATAATAACCCAGCATTAGACACCTCCACTAGTGTAGTTTTCAAACATTTAAGGAAAAAATAATAGCAATCTTACAGAAATTCTTTCAGAGAATGCATAAAGATAAATCGAGTCAGGCATGGTGGCACACACTTGTAATCCCAGCTACTTGGGAGGCTGAGGCAAGAAGATCCCCAGAGTTCAGGAATTCAAGACTGGCCTGGCCAACATAGTGAGATACCAACTCTTAAAAAAAAAAAAAAAAAGATAAATCACTACCATAATGAGGTTAGCATAATCTTGATACAAAAATGTGACAAACATTAAAAGAAAGTAAAATTACAAGACAACCTTTTTCATGAACATAGATAGAAAAATTAGAAGCAAAGTATTTGCATCCTGAATCTATCAATACGTAAATAGAATAATATATGCCAAACAATTGGATTTATAAAAGGAAAACGCACGTTTAACATTTAAAAATCACGCCAGTCTGGGTGACAGAGTGAGACTCCATCTGAAAGAAAAAAAAAAAATCAATCAATATCATTTACAACAGTATTACAATGAAAGAGAAAATCATTTAATCATTTCAGTAGATACATGAAAAGCAATTGATACAATCCTAAACTAAGATTTACTAAAATAAAGTTGGGTAGCTAGTACGCTGCACCCTTAGTGTGATAAAGGATATCTACCAAAAAAAAAGTGACAACGAACATTATAGTTTATGGTGAAATGCATTCAGGACTATGTGAGGGTGCCTTCTAGCATGACTTCTATTCAGCTTTGTCTAAAAGTAAAACAATTACAAAGGCAAAAAACTGTCATTATTCACAGATGACTGTTTTGGAAAAACCGCAAAGAATTCACTTTTAGAATTAATAAGAGGCATTTTTATACAAATTCAACGTTTAAAATTATTGTATTAATATCAACTAAAACTGAGAAAAAATTAAAAGGTCGATACCATTCATAGTAAATTCAAATACATGAAAGATGGAAGAATAAATCTAACAAAATGGCTCAAGAACGTAATATCAAAAGCATTTAAAGAAATGTAAAAGGCCTAAATAATTGGAAAAATATATTATGTTTATAAATAGGTAATCTTAATATTTTATCAGTTTTCTCAGAATGGATCTACAGATTCACTGTAATCCCAATCAAAATCCCAACTATGTGTGTGTGTGTGAATTGAAAGATTGATTCTAAAATTTATATGAAATGCAAAGACTCGAGAATAGCTGAAACTATTTGGAGACAGATGAACAAAACAGGAAGATTTACTCCATTAATAGATACAGACCTATTTTAAATTACAAAAAGGAAGACAAATTGTATTTCCGCAAGAGTAGTTAAATAGACTAAGGGTAAAGGTCAGAAATTCCTGAAATAAACCCACAAACATATGATCCAATATCAGATTTATGACAGTGACACTGCCACAAAGTGATAAAAGATAGTCTCCAAAAAATTATGATTGATCAATTGGAGATTATATATATATGTATGTGTGTATATATGTATTTATACATCTTCTAACTCCTATATGTGTGTGTGTGTGTGCATATACATCTTCTGACTCCTATCTAATACCATATATGAAAATTAATTCTAGGTAATTCCTGATGGATTGTGGATCTAAATGGAAAATGGAAAACATAAAGCTTCTGTGTTTAGAAAAATTTGGAACCGAAGAAAGAAAACATAGGTGAATATCTTCATGACTTTGGATAAGAAAAATATTTCTTAAGCGGGAAAAAAATAGCATTAACAACACAGAAACATGACTGATGAAGTAGTCATTAAAATTAGAAGCTTCTCTTTATGAAAAGACCTTATTAGGAAGGGCAAAAATAATTACAAAGTATGAGGAAATAAAACAAACAACAAGTTCGTATCTGGAATATATGCAGAATTCCTATAAATAAAAAAGAAAAAGTTAGCTCAACAGAAAAATATGGAAGAGATTTGAGCTAACAGTTTACATAATTGGGTATCCCAATGGTCAATAAACATATGTAAAGACATTCAGCCTTGTTAGCAGAAAAAAAAGTAAAATAAAACTACAACGTGATAACTCATCATACCCTCTCTGATGGTTACTTCTATGTGTCAACTTGACTGGTCGAGGGGTTCCCAGATTAAATATAATTTCTGTGCGTCTCTGGTAGGGGATTTCCAGTTGAGATTGATGTTTGAATCAGTGGACTCAGTAATGCACTTTGCCCTCCCCAGTGCAGGTGGCCATCATCCAATCCCTTGAGGGCCCGAATAGAACTAAAGGCTTGGCTGGGTGTGGTGGCTCACGCCTGTAATCCCAGCACTTTGGGAGGCTGAGGCGGGAAGATCACGAGGTCAGGAGATCGAGACCATCCTGGCTAACACGGTGAAACCCCGTCTCTACTAAAAATACAAAAAATTAGCCAGGCTTGGTGGCGGCACCTGTAGTCCCAGCTACTCGGGAGGCTGAGGCAGGAGAATGGCAGGAACCCGGGAGGTGGAGCTTGCAGTGAGCTGAGATCTGGCCACTGCACTCCAGCCTGGGCCACAGAGCGAGACTCTGTCTCAAAAAAAAAAAAAAGGCTTAGGAGGGAAGGAGTCACTCCTTCCTACCTGATCACTTCAACTGGGACATCCATCTTCTGCTCTCAGTGCTCCTGGTTCTCAGGCCTTCAGACTGAATTAGGACTGAATTACAACCACCAGGTTTCTTAGATCTCCAGCTTGCGAATGGCAGATGGTGGGACTTCTCAGCCTCCATAATTGTGGAAGCCAATTCCTCATAATATACCTCTTTGTATATCTGTGTGTGTGTGTGTGTGTGTGTGTGTGTGTGTGTGTGTATTCTATTGGTCCTTGTTTCTCTACAGACTCTTGACAGTCGCACACAAAAAGGGGAAATGGATAATTTTGAAAACCAACAAATCCAAGTGTTGATTAGGATGGAGCAACTGAGTCTTAGAAAGTGCTGGTGGAGGCCGGGCACAGTGGCTCACACCTGTAATCCCAGCACTTTGGGAGGCCGAGGCAGGTGGATCACCTGAAGTCAAGAGTTCGAGACCAACCTGGCCAGCATGATGAAACCTCATCTCTACTAAAAATAAATAAATAAATAAATAAATAAATAAATAAAAAATTAGCCGGCCATGGTGGAGGGCACCTGTAGTCCCAGCTAGTCTGGGAGACTGAGGCAGGAGAATCACTTGAACCCAGGAGGTGGAGGTTGCAGTGAGTCAAGATCACACCACTGCACACTGCACTCCAGCCTGGGTGACAGAGGGAGACTCTATCGAAAGAAAGAGAGAGAGAGAGAGAGAGAGAGAGAGAAGAGAGAGAGAGAAGAAGAAGAAGAAGGAGGAGGAGGGGGAGGAGGAGGAGGAGGAGGAGAGGAAGGCAGGCAGGCAGGCAGGAAGGAAGGAAGGAAGGAAGGAAGGAAGGAAGGAAGGGAAAAGAGAAAGAAAGAAAGAGAGTGCTGGTGGAAGCAAGTTGATACAACAGCTTTACAAAACTCTTTGACACTATCTTATAAAGTTGACTGTATGCATTCCCCAAATCTAGCTCTTCTCTTCATGCGTGTATCCTAACAGATATGCATTCCTATGTGCAGCAAAGAAAGTGTACAGAAATGTTTCTGTCAGCATCATCTACTGTATGTGAACACTGGCAATGACCCAAATGTTCAACAACTTTAGGATGGATAAATAGTGATACAGTCACACAATGGAACTTCTGTGTCCTAATTGGCATATTACAAGGCAGTTGGAAGTTAACACTAAAAAGTAAGTTTTGGTTTCTTATAACAAAAGCAACATTTATTTTATAAAAGTTAGCTCCATTCAGATAAGTAATAATAAGAACAGAAAGTTGCCACTATCTCTCTCTGTCAGTTAGCACTTGTCTGCTGCAAGTGATATAGAATCTAGTTTAGACTGGATAAACACAAAGGAATTTATTTGTGTCATGTAACAAGGAGTGCTTTATGTGGTTCAGACATTTACCAACGTCATTTTAAAACCCAGACTCTTTTTTTTTTTTTTTTTTTTGAGACGGAGTCTC
Source organism: Rhinopithecus bieti (assembly GCF_001698545.2). Lineage (NCBI taxonomy): Eukaryota > Metazoa > Chordata > Mammalia > Primates > Cercopithecidae > Rhinopithecus > Rhinopithecus bieti. The sequence goes on from NW_016816095.1 coordinate 353,950, forward strand.
ACTCTGTTGCCCAGGCTGGAGTGCAGTGGTGCAGTCTCAACTCATTGCAAGCTCTGCCTTCTGTGCTCACGCCATTCTCCTCCTCAGCCTCCCGAGTAGCTGGGACTACAGGCACCCACCACCTCGCCCGGCTAATTTTTTGTATTTTTAGTAGAGACAGGGTTTCACCATGTTAGCCAGGATGGTCTTGATCTCCGGACCTGGTGATCCGCCTGCCTCAGCCTCCCAAAGTGCTGAGATTACAGGTGTGAGCCACCACGCCCGGCCAAAACCCAGGCTCTTTATATCCCTTGCCTGTTTCAGCACATTGGCTTATCTTCATGCTTGCCGTATAGTTTCAAGACAGCTGCTGCCGGCCCAGGGATCCTGCCCTCACAACCGCATCCCAAACTGAAGAAGAGAGTAGCTTGGCCAGCGGCACACCTTGTCTTTCATGAGAAGCAAAGTTCCCCACCCTAAGCTCCACATCCAATCTCAATGCCACTTCTAAGTCAAATGACAATTCCTACCCGCAAGGGGACCTGAGGAAGTGAGGAAGTTTTCTTCTTTACATTCTGCAAAATAGAAACAGAGAAGGGAATTTGGAATCCCTTCAACCAAAAAAGTCTCTGCCAAACCAGTCATCAAAATTGTGTCCTTTCTTCTATTTTGTTGTATTTACTTCTACTCTTTTTCGGACATAATCTGCTTTAAATATTTCCAAAAAGGAGATCTTCCATGATACACTATTTTGTAGCTTTTTTCTTTCAAAATATTATGTCACTAAATAAAATGACATCATTATTTTAATGCCTGCATAGTACTTCATTATGTGGATGTGCTATAATTTAACCATACCTCTATTATCAAATGTTTAAATTGCTTCTCAATTTTATAAATAATATTGTAATAAAGATGCCTGTATATACAACTTAATTTTTTTAGAGTGTGTTTCTAGCAGTGGTTTGCTAGGCAAAGCATGTAGACCATAGAAGTTGTCCGAGTTTCATAGCAACCTTAGTCTCAATGGATGACAGTGAGCCCCAAATCCAAGTTGAAACCAGCTTATGGATTGCTAATAAGCATTTTTTAAAAACACAGAACAGAATAGAAAAAGAAAGTATTCATGTACATTGCCTATAATTTGGTGAAATTTTGTTTCCGGGGTGTGTGTGTGTGTGTGTGTGTGTATGTTGGGGGGTGTTTTTGTACTATGTCAATGCCTTTTGCCACAGATTACAGACAAAAAGTTTTCAAAACATTCCAGTAGAGGAACACTCATATGCCTCCTGATTTCCAGCATTCGTTTCTTATTTCTTTTTCCTGTTTGAGTTCTATAACAGTAATAATAATAAATTACAGCGGTGATGATAGCATTCCTGATTTGCTTCTCACCTAAATGAAAATGCATCCCTTGAAGTTTTGAAAAATGTAGAGTTTTCACTGTTGCTAATAACTAGCCTGTCAGTGAAGTTTTCATTTCCTCTTTACACCAAGTAACATAAAGGTTTCTTTTTAATATAGGCAGTTAGATTTATTGGTAGTTAAGTATCATGACTAATTCCTAATTTTATTATCCTTGATCAGATAGTATGCATTGTGGCCTACAAAATTCTGCTTTTGGAAGTTACTGAGGTTTTCTTTTTGACCAGAATATGATCAGTTTTTTCAACAGTTATATTTGAAAAGAATGCACATTCTATGCTAATAAGACAAACTTTTCAGTATCTATTGAATCCAGCCTATTGATACTAACATTTGAATTCTCTATCTTTGTATTTATTCTTTATATCTTGAACTGTCATGAAAGTTTTCCACCAAGTTGCAATTTTGCACTTTATGTTTCCAAGATTTTTTGTGTGTGCAGGTTTTTATGATATATATATAATCATACACATTCATAATTATTTATGTATATTTATAGCTGTTTTAGGCTTTCAATGCCATAATTTACTATAATATTATTGACAAATCTGATTTTTTAATTTACCTTTGGGTTTTTTTTTTTTTTTTTGCCTATTCTTTTATATCTATTCTTTCTGTATCATTTTATTTCAAATGTGCATTTTGTAAATAGTTTAAAGTTGGATTTTATTTCTTACATCATCTTGACATTCTTTAAAAATAGTTTAACCGCCCAGGCATGGTGGCTCATGCCTGTAATTCTAGCAGTTTGAGAGGCCGAGGCAGGCACACCACTTGAGTTCAGGAGTCTGAGACCAGCCTGGCCATCATGGTGAAACTTCGTGTCTACTAAAAATGCAAAAATTAGCCAGGCATGGTGGCAAATGCCTGTAATCCCAACTACTCGGGAGGTTGAGGTGGGAGAATTGCTTGAACCTGAGAGGTGGAAGTTGCAGTGAGCCGAGATCATGCCACTGCACTCCAGCCTGAGTGATAGAGTGAGACTCCACCTCAAAAAAAAAGTAGAGTTTAATCTATTCCCAATAATTCTGAAATTAATGTATTTGGTTTTCTCCTTTTTTGTTCATTCAGTATTAATGCTTCTTGGTTGCTTCCTTTTATTCACTTTTATGTGCTCTGATATTTGATCAATTTTTTATGTTTTTTTCCTTGATGACTCGAAAGCTATGCATACAACTGTTCTGTACGTTCAAATCTTTTAAATCAATATCTAGAATGAAACATTGTATATTGACCATCCCTTTCCTTCATCGACAATGAAAATGCTTTCTCTTCCTTCCCTGGCACTCTCTCCCAATTTTTGTTGACATAATTTGGAACTTTAGACCCAAATTATTATATTAAAAATGCTAAGTATACACCTTATTCTTCCATAAAATATTTTCACATAACTACCTTAATAGTTATTATCACTTAGGCTTAATGATTTTTTAAAATTTATCTTGATACAGAGTTTCGCTCTCATTGCCCAGGCTGGAGTGCAATGGCGCAATCTCAGCTCACTGCAACCTCCACTCCCTGGGTTCAAGGGATTCTCCTGCTTCAGCCTCCCAAGTAGCTGGGAATACAGGCACGCAGTATACATCTGGCTACTTTTATATTTTTAATAGAGGCAGGGTTTCACCTTGTTGGCCAGGCCAGTCTCAAACTCATGACCTCGGGTCTCGCTTTTTTATTCAGTCTGACCCACCTCTGCCTTTTAAATAACAAATTTAGCCCATTTATATTTGATGTAATTATTGATATGGTAGAGTTTTAAACTCTCATCTTCATACTGTTTTTTTATTTGTCTTAACAGTTTTTGTTCCTTTGTTTCTCCTTTCCTGTCTTTTTCTCACTGATGGAGTACTTTTAGAATTCTATCTTTATTAATAAAGAATTCTTTAATAAATTCTTTAATTCTTTAATAAATTCTTTAATAAATTCTTTAATAAATTCTTTAATTCTTTAATAAATAAAGAATTCTTCTTTATTAATCTTAGATTTTATTGTGTTTTTTTCCTAATGGTTATTCTAGACATTTCAGCACACATCTATAACTTATTTATGTCTACTTTAAAATAATATTACTTCACAAATGACATGAGAGTTTAAAAATTTTATTATATAATGCCATTTGTCCACATATGCACTTTTTATATTCTTATTGTCATGTTTTACTTTTACATATGCTGTAAAGTCCATAATATATTGTTACTGATTTTGCTTTAGTCAATAATCTTTTTTTAAAATGTATTTTATGTTTAACCTTTCTCGCTGACAATTGTGCTATCTATGGATCTGATTCTGTTGATTATTTTTTCTCTTAATTATGGGGGCACGTTTTACTATTTTTAACATGTTTCGTGATTTTTTATTGTATGTTGGACATTGTGTGAGAAAGAACAATAGAGATAATATGGTAAATAATATTTTCCCCAGAAAGACCCTATATCTTCCTATTTCATTCCTCTAGGGTGGCATCCAAATCAATCTAATTTGTAGTTGAGCTGGCTCTGGGCTTTCTTGAAGATTTAGTTAGATTCATTTTCCCACCAGTGTCACAGGTGAGAAATGATAGGGATGATCACTTTAGCAAGTCTTGCCATTTGTCCAGTGCTTTACATAGAGAATTCATGTTGCCAACTTCCTGGGTCACTGAGGAATTCTTTTTCTTTCCAGCATTATCTACAGCTTTCTGCAAGTTGGAAGATCCCTTTCCACTCTGATGTATGTCCTTAGTCTTTGATGAACTATTGCTTTGCCCTCAGTGAAGAGTCTGTGTACTTTGGGGGAATTTCTCTCGATTCTCCTATCCTACCTTTAGCCTAGGTAGCCACTGTAGGCTGCTGCCATGATGTTTGGTTAAATTAAAATTAATTATAGTTTTTGAAAATAAAGAATTCCATAGCACTGTAACAACAGCTCTACTTTGACACATCCTGCCTCTACCTGTACTAGAGAATTTTACAGGTAATTAATCAATAAAAATAGTTTGTATTCTACTTTAACCTGAGGCAAGGGTAAATTTCTCAAGTGAACTGTATTACTATGCCAGTGTTAAGTCCAGATTCATTTTATTTATATAGAAGTATTAAGAGAACATGTTTGATAACATTAACAGACATATTTATTATTGCTCATACCAAAAACATTTACAGTTTTGTATTACGTGCAAACACCAAAAAAGAATGCCATTTCTTTTATCTTCAAAACCATGATCATACCTGCATTACTTACAATTTACATACAGATGTGTCAGAGATGCTAGAAGCAGACACCTGGTCACATTGTACGTGCCTGTTAAACTTTTAAAGGGTAGGTGATATCTTATTTGCCTTGGGGTTTCTGGCACTGAGCACAAGGTGGATACAGAAAAAATAGCTTGGAAAGAGCAATAACAATTCACAAATCACCTTCAACAATGAAACACTGGTATCTAAAGTGATATAGTCATTCAAGAATCCACCGACATTTCTTACTCTAATGAATATTTTCCTGGAAGTCATGAGCAGTATTTATTTCTGGGTCACCTAGCCTATTTTTTCCTCTCAAAAAACATGTTTTGGAAAAGGAAGCTTCGTGCCTTCTAGTTCTGTCCCAGTTATTGTAGGGGCCCTTGCTCACCCTGAACCCAACATATCAAGCAGAAAGCACTAGGGTCTCCCACGACACACCCAGGTCTTGCTATAGTATGCCAGATGAAGGGATGCTTTCTGGAGGCTGCCCTATGGTCTTTTAAATCGGCTGTAACCAGCTGGCAGGTGTACCCAGGGGTGGGGTTGATGTGCTTCCTGACAGAGACTCCTTCCTCCTTTCCTCCTGCACTCCCTTCTTGTCCCACTTTTAATTACCTCACCTTGTATATCATTTTCCCTGGGCTACAAGAAAGAGCAGCATCTGGTCTCCTGGCATCATTGTCTGGCATATTATGGTATTTACAGTTCTCTACACATACAGTATTGCTCAGAAATTCTCTGAACGTTTGGCCAAGCTGCTGCCTTGGCCTGGAACGTCCTCCCAGCCCACCTGCATCCCATTGCCGTGGCTAAATCTACAAAACTGAGCCCAACATTGGGACCTGAGGAAGGCTTTCAGGAGGAAGGGATGCCTGAAGTCAGGGCCCTTCATCTGATTCCCACAACACCCAGGAATTATGCACCTTACTTCACATACTACGCTGCTTTCCTGTGTCCCCTCCCACTAGACTAAACTCTGGGATGCTCCTGGAAGGAGATCCTACCTGATTCATTTCTGTTTCCACTGTGTCTGAACATAGTGACTAGGTCATAGTAAGTGCCCAATAAATATTTACCCAACTAGCGGAAACCGAGTTGGGCACATCCCTCTCCTGTTCTATGTTCTCCTAATATGGATGGGTGTCTCCTCTGCAGAGCAACTACTTCTACTTGTCCAGGAGTCTGGGGCAGAAAAGCTGAGTCTGTTCACGTCGGAATGAGTTTGATTCTTTCACTCTGTTTTGGTCGAGGCAAGGATGTGGCTCAGACCTCTTGCTTGAACTCACTGATTTTTAGCTTGCCAATTTGATAGAGTACCTCTAAGTCCAGTTAGCTTTTGTATAATGCCACAGGATAGTGAAATATTTATTTTATAATCTTCTGACTAATCAGATACTACCTAATACTTGATTCTAAAAAAGGCAAAGGTACACTAGAAGACTTTCATGAAAGACTTAGATTCATGAAAAATCGATTGAAGAAACTTTCAGTTGAGGTATTTGTATATATTGATTAATTGTGTTTTGTTTCAAATTGGGAAAGATAGTTGTTGTCTAATTTTTGCCAATCTCTGACATGGGACACCAGTGTTGCATAGGAGTGACATTTGAGAACCTCTGCTCCAGTTATGCAAAATTGCAGTTGAATACACCACCTATTAGCAATAAGTTATTTTAGTTCATAAAAATACACATTTTTATTTTTTATTTTGACTAATGGTGTTTGCTTCCTGAAATAGGCTCATAACTTGACCTTGCTTATTGAAGAGAGTAACTATTTGTCATCTTTTTCCTTCTCAGGCTGTGAGGTTGAGATTCTGGGTGTCAGACCCACCTACTGCCTAGAATATAAAAATGTCCCAACGGATATCAATTTTGCCAATGCAGTCAGCGATGCTCTTGACTCCTTCAAGTAAGTGTCCCAAACGCACCATTTTCTTCCTTGTTTCTGGGACTGATCATGGATCCTAAAGTGAATTAAGAGGGCTTGGTGGCGGTGAAATCATGTCTCAGAGAGTTGGTGAGCCTCTTGTGTGGTGACTGCTAGCTGCTAGTAGGGAGTAACTGCGAGCAAGTGATTTTGGGCAGGGGCAATGTCTGGAAATGTTGAATCGAGAGCAGGAAAATCCCTAAGGGTTTGAACCTCCTTTTTGATGTTGTTAAACAATGGAGAAACAATATAAATGGCATCATTTCCCTCAGCATGATTCAGTGACCAATTGTGTCTCTGAAGGTACTAATAAGTATTTGGCAAAAAGGAAGGATATGTGGTCAAATAAGTGTGGGAAAATTGCCTACCCTACCCCTTTCTTAGAAATGTACGAAACTCATGGGTATATTAGAACACAGAATCTGTTTTTTCCCTCCCACATGGAACCATGACACACAATTGGAAAAATGTAGGAATTAGTAATGCTGTCTTATATAGCACACAAAAGACTGTCAAGCAAACTGATCAAGACAGTTCAGGACAAAGCCTCAAGTCAGTCTCAGAAATCTCTGGAAGCAGAAATCAAGGTGGGAGCCCAAGTGGGAGTTTGCATTAAGTAGAGATCGGCAACCGAGAGGCTGTGGATGTTGGGGGCTCTTGAGTTTCCAGGAGCGGACTTGAGGTCACTGTGGCCACTGAATGTGTTTCCTGGGTGCCTCAGGCAGAAGACCTGCCATAATCAGAGCAAAGAGACTGGGGACGGGACCTTCATTCCCGCCAAGAAAAGGAGCCTGGTTTCAAACTGGGCATATCTGAGAACCAACTTACCCAGGGCACAATGTACAGAGCACTAGCACGAGCCACATGAAATGGCCTGTCACGAAGACCGCCTCAGATCCAAAGCTGACCTATCATGGATTTTCTTCTTGCCACGCCCCTCCCACACCATGGCGAACAGCAGCCACCCCCACAGAGCAGTGAAAGCAGAAAACGGCACCCTGCCTTCACTGCTTCTTAGAATGATTCCACTTCCAAGAAACCTACCAAGAGGGTTCAGGGAGGTGGGGGCACATAAAGGTTCATGCTCTCATTGACAGGTCGGAGAGAAAACAGGTTTAAAATACATCGAAATGGAGAAGTACTTGCCCGTGAGTGCTGGAGAACCACACAAGGATGAGCTGGATATTGCTCTGCAGTCTAGTTTTGTGCGAGTGAAGCAGAATAGCACAGCACGTGCAGCAGATGAGCGAGGCTGGCACTTGGACATTGCTCTGTGTCTGACCTATGCTGTTTCCAACATATCCAGAATGCCAGCCATCCCTGCAGCCCATGGCTGTGCCAAATATGAAAATTTGGATTAGAGTTGCCATACAAATACCTCCAAATAACCCAACAGTCTGGCAATGTCATCCTTTTTGCATTCATTTTATCTTAACAGCCGACGGATTGTCACTTTGTACCACCCGGTGATTCACAGAGGGGTGAGCACAGATCGCACAGCCATGAGAATCCCAGGTTGGCACTGGCCTACTAGCTGGCCAGTCTAAGCAGACTTCCCTGTCCTGAGAGACACCAGCATGTGGCGGGGAATAAGTGCTGGGCTCTGTTTCCTCTAGAGAAGCTATGGAAATGCATCCTTACCTTGGAGAACATTTAGGAACGGCGAAGGTTTTGGTGGTGGTGGTGGCGGCGGTGGTGCTGGTGGCGGCTGCGGTGGTGGCGGTGGTGGCGGTGGTGGTGGTGGTGGTGATGGCGGTGGCGGCGGCGGTTGTGGTGGCGGCGGCCGTGTTGGTGGCGGCGGCGGTGGCGGTGGTGGTGATGGCGGTGGCGG